>NC_061121.1:100531312-100620120 GCF_002878395.1 Capsicum annuum | reverse complement strand
TATATATATATATATATATATATATATATATATATATATATTATTAAAATCAAAATGGTCATTTTTTCTCAAACATCAAAAGAAAGTACATCAACTGCCTTAGATAATTATTCTTATCCTGGTTAAATAATATCATGACACAATATAATACTAAACATAATACGTCCTAAACATTCAGGCTATAATAAGAACAAGCACTAGGGTAAGAGACACAATGACAAAAATCCCAAGAGGACATCTAGACCCATAAGTTGCACCCACCCTCAATGTATAATCATGCATTGCCTCTAATGCTTTAGGCCACTACAAAATAAAAGAGTTAAGAGTATACCTGTGGTATCATAGGTGAAGATATTTGATGTCAATCATACTAACACAAACACCAACAAAAAAATGACGTCCTACCTTAGGTTGCCTCTGAAGTAGTGTTTGTTTTAATGTCGCAAAATGATATGGCTACGTTGGTTACTATGAATTTTCCAACTAGACCATGCTTTATATTCTATGTAGTTCCTGATTTAATGTGTGGCAAAATGACGGTAGCCTGATTACTCAGACGGTATATAAGTAGCCAAAGGGATGGCCTTCAATTTTCTTTCAATTTTGAACTTATGAATTGCAGCCCTAATTTTTTTCTCCAATTTTCTACTATTCTCAAGGGGTGGTTGTATGAAAAAAAGTAACCAATAAATAGTGGTGGACTTTTGTAACTCTTTTCCTTTAAGTGAGGAATATAGTTCCTTGATTTGGCAAAACAAATTATAGAAAATAGACATATTTTTCTTCCTTTTCATACTCTCCTGTCAGCTCATATGGCTTGATTAATATCTTATTATCAAGACATAATGTGGAAAAATTCTTAAAATGAGGTCCAATATGATTCTACATAGAATGAGGTCCAATACGTTCCTACTCAGGAACTGTACTTTTTCTTACATCCTCATATAACTCTAGTGTGCACTTTTGAATAGTAACAGCATCCTTAAAGTGTGATTAATTATTGGATCCTCCAATTTTAGCTCCTCAATTTGTCTTATAAAAATCCTTTCATCATCACACTACTCATAACTAAATTGTTGGGAGTTATGTGCATCATCCTTTGGATCTAAGTCTTTTTTTATGTTGTAAACCTTCAAGCCAAACCTATCAACCTTTTGACTGAACTCTTTTTCTTTTGACAGGAGTGTTAATGTGTCTAGCATGCTCGCATTGTGATCCCTTCTATATCTATCATAATCCTATAATAATGCACTGTATCAAAAGGGTAAGGATCAATAAATAAGGAGTCATCGACACTCCACCCATCCTATTGTAAATAAGTTTTATCTAGAAGAGTACAAAAATATAAGAAAATAAAACTAAAAAACTTTAACATATTCAATCAATAAATCTGCAACTGTATTCACCAGCAACAACACCAAAAGTTGATGAATGCCACAACTATACTTCCTTAAGAAGATAAAGTGGTTACTATCAAAATATTGTAACCAAAATATTTTAAGGACGAACACACTATGTGGAACTATCTCTAAAACTTGTTGAAATCACTGGGCAGTGCAGAAAGTAAATAGGTGGATTTTTATTTAAATAGTAGGAAGTAACAAAACTGGAATGCTTTGGGTTGTAACCAATCTAATATGAACACTAGGACTGTATTCCTACTGGCTTTCTATCTCTATAGGTTTATCGTGCTCTATTGAACCAACCCAATATCTAGCATGGAGAATATGATAAGTTTTGTAGTTCTAACTGACACAACCCACCCTGGGGCTTTGTCATAATGGGAATCCCAAGTTCGATAAGGACCAAAGACCATCCTTGTTACCCAACCTAACCTCCATCTGCCTGACTTAAGTTGGTTAAATTCTGAGCATGCGACAAGATTATGTAACAGTTAATATAAAGACTCTAGGATAAGATCACAATCATGACCGACCCAACCAAGTTCGACCATCACATACAAATAATCTAACAATATCGAACCATACCAAAATAAGGGCCATCAACCAGGCCATAACTAAAGATTTTCCAAAACATAATATAATTTATCCCAAAATGAAATAGGATGGAAAAACCAACAATATCGTCCAGTGATGTCAGCGCACCGACTTATTCCAATGCCAAGGCTAACACCTATATGGATCTCTCCGATTCCAAACCATAGAAATACCACAAAGCCTCTAGCCAAAAGAGTAGTAAAATTTTATTAGGACATGCCCCCCACTATAGCCAAACCCAATATCCAGAAGAAAACAAAAATGTCTAAGATGTCCATAACATGAAATGGAGCCTGACGAAAAGATGGAAACTTGCCACTTCAGTCCAAATGCTATCCCCGAGTCAATCACTATGTAGGTAGAATGGTCGATTCCTGTATAGCATGGGTATACAACAGCGAGTAGATGGGGTTAGCGTGTGACTACTAGCATGATATCAGGGTAATGATAATATAACAACATTTTTAAAACCAAGTAAATCAATTCATATGCACAAAACCATACATATATATGGTTTTAGCATGCCTTTAAAATCTTTACATGGGGTGTGTAGCTTTGCCGTCTTAAACCACCCATGGGCTATATGGTTTTGCTCCCCTGCTGAAAGGGCCCCAGTGCGACTACCCGCATGACAAGGGAAAAAACCTTGGGATGACTAGTACATCCCCCAAATATAGTGTGACATCATGCAAATGGTCACCAAGACCAACCTCATATCGACAAATATGAGTTCAATTTCATTCCTCCTGGGACCTCCACCTTCCACGACTTAGCTACACCTCTCGTCATTATTTCCCAATTAAAACCAATTTCCAGATAACCAAACCATTATCCATTTATTAACAAAGGACATTCATATTAGTATTGTCATACCAACCCTTACTTTCAAGTATCATCCATAGACAACCATTTATAGGTTAAGGGGACTTTCAAGTTCCCTTCCATTTACCATATTAAACCACTTAGAGGACTTCCATGTTCCCCAAAATAATAACAATTTATCTTCTTACCATTCCAAGATATTTAAACCATGCACAATTTTTTTACCATGTTTTAAAATGTGCAGGAGTTCTATTAAATTAGTCAATGCAATGAAGGTATCTTTATAAGCATTTTCTCAAACATATTGGGGGCATAAAATGACCAAAACCAATTCCAATTAACATTAAACCATTCCTATGTAATCTAATTATCGACAACCATTATTAATTCATATAAAAGCATAATTAAAACCATGGGAAACCATAACCAACCATTTAATATCAAAACCCCTAAATTATATTTGAAAACAAAAATCATAAAATTAATGAAATTATGAAAGCATTCATAAAACTATGCCTTTAGATAAAATTAACAATGAGGGAAGATTACATGCCTTAAACCAAGATGATGATGGAGAGAAATCACCAAGACAAGCCCAAAATCAATCCTCTATATAAAAACCTAGCTTTCCTTGACCGAAAGCTTTTGAGAGAATTATGAAGTATTTAAAAGAGCTTCAAAGTGTTAATGAATGGAATAATAGGGTAAATAACCTCCTAAGTAGGTTAGAAGTCATGGGGCCTTATTTGGATAAGTAGGGAAATATCCAGAATACCCTCACGTAAGTTGCACAAAAATACCATCACAGGGATACGACAGACCTACATGAGTCGTAACCTCCTATATGAGTGTGCACTCTACTCGTTCCCTAGACTCGACTTTTGGATAAAACATTGTCTAGCATACGACTCATCCAACCAAGTTGTATTGACATCATACGATCCGTACCCCTAGTAGATTTAAACCCTAAGATAATTTTGACACTGTTAACAATATAAGTTTTGGGTACGGCTCATACCTTGGCTTCCGAAACATGGTGACCCACTCGTACTCAGATCTAACATAAGTAACAAAGTCTAAGATTAAGATAAGGAATCAAATGACCTATAACAACCAATAAGACTCGTTTCCTAAGTCATAGTTATTCCAGTAACCAAATTAATCCCACCAACAAACACTGGTCAGTATTCAACTACACTACACCTTCCATACCTCAACATACGGCTCGTATACATGAGTTTTATTGGTTCCAGAGATCAGAATTCCAAAAAATATTCTAAGGTCTAGAAAACAAGGCATTTTAGTCTCCCCCACTAGGAACATTCATCTCTAAATGATGGAAAAGATAAGGGAAACCACACGCATGAGTCATTTACATTATGTTTTAAAATATATTCCCAATCCTTAACAAAGTTCAATAATAAAAAGGCAAAGATATTAATCTTTTCTTTAACAAACATTTAAAATAAAGATGAATTGAGGACACATATCTTCCGCACAAATCCTAGGGGCAGAATAAAATTTTGATATTTGGACTTCGTGTCCTCTTTCGCTTCCCATGTATCTTCTTCCATCTTATGGTTCCACCAAAGAACCTTAATCAAAGCCACATCCCTTGTTTGGAACCAATGAACCTGCCTATCCAAGATCTCAACAGGGATTTCTTCATGAGACAAAGAATTGGTGCTACCCAATCCCTCCAAAAGAACAACCAAAGAATGATCACCAATGCACTTCATCAACACGGAGACATAAAAGACTCGATAAACCAAAGCTCAAACTAGAAGGTAACTCCAACTCATATGGAACATTACTAATTCTCTGTAAAATCTCATAACAACCCACATACCGGGGACTAAGCTTCCCCTTCTTGACAAACTGCACTACTCATTATATGGGAGATACCGTAAGGAAAACCTTATCCCAAACATCAAACTCTAAGTATCTGTGCCTAATATCCGCATTGGACTTTTGGCAACTTTGGGTAGCCTTAACCCTCTCCAAAATCACCTTCACCTTCTCCATAGCCTGGTAAACCAAGTCGGAGCCAAACATATCCGCCTCACAAAAAACAAACCAACCAATAGAAGATTTATACCTCCTACTATACAATCCTTAAAAAGGACCATACTAGTACTAGACTGATAGTTTTTTTTGTAAGAAAACCCCACCAAATGTAGATTCTCAACCTAATAGCCACCATCATCAATCATACAGGATTGAAGCATATCCTTTAGTGATTGAATAGTTCTCATCTCTTGCCCATCCATCTATAGATAAAAAGCAGTACTCAAACTTACCTTAGTCCCTAACCCTCTCTCAAAAGACCGCTAAAAGTTATAAGTAAACTGCGTGCCACAATTAGAAATAACAAAAATCGGTACCCCATGAATCTTCACAATCTCTTGAACATACAACTTCACACAATCCTCCACTGAGAAGGTAGTCTATAATGGCAAAAAGTACACAAACTAAGACATCCTATCCATAATGACCCAAATCAAATTATATTAATTTCGAGAATGAGGAAGACCAATAACAAAGTCCATATTGATCATTTCCCACTTCTATTTAGGAAATTTAATTTCTTAATACACCTTTCCTAGCCTTGTGTGCTCAACCTTAACCTATTGATACACCATGCCCTTGGCCACAAAATCAGCTGCATCCCTCTTTATGCCATTCCATCAATAGATCTCTTTGAGATCATGGTACATCTTAGTTGAGCTGGGATGAACCATATAGCGCGACTCATGCGCCTCAGTTGAAATCATTTGTCGTAACCAGTCAACATTAGGAACACATAACCTCTCTTGGTACCATAAAGTACCATCACCACTGGTCTCAAACACCACCATATTTTTCTTACTAATGTCACTCTTGATTTTTATCAAGATAGGATCTAGAAATTGCATCTCCTTAATCTCCACATCAAGAGACAATTGAACCACTTCTTTCACCACCATATCACGATCCTTGGAATCAAAAAAGAAAACTCAAAGATTGGCCAAGAGGTTAATATCCCTTACCAATTCCCGCTTTTTTCTTCCACATGAGCCAAACTTGCCTTGGATAACTTGGTAAGAGCATCAACAACTATATTAGCCTTACCCGAGTGATAATGAAGACTAATATCATAATCCTTTAGAAGCTCAAGCCATCTCCTCTTCCTGAGATTAAGCTCTTTTTGGGTGAACACATACTATAGACTCTTACGATAAGAAAAGATATCCACGTTCCCATTATAAAAATAATACCACCATATTTTATAAGAGAACACAACTGCTAACAGCTCTGAATCATGAGTAGGATAATTTCTCTCATGAACCTTAAACTACCTTAAATCATAGGCAATCACCTTCCCAGGCTGCATCAACACACAACTAAGCCCAACTCGAGATACATCACAATAAACCACGAACCCATCATTGCCTTACGGCTAAGTTAGAATTGGAGCTGAAGTTAACTTATCCTTCAACTTCTTGAAATTCCCTTCACAAGCATCTGACCAGGAAAACATAACCTTCATCTGAGTTAACTTAGTCAAAGGAATAACTATAATGAAAAGCTTTCCATAAACTGCCTATAATATCCTACTAAACCTAAAAAAGCTCTGAATGTCAGATGGAGTCGTGGGTTTAGGCCACCTCTTCACCACAACAACATTTTTTCAGATCCATCATGATTCTCTCACTAGAAATAATATGACCCAAGAAAGTTACAAGGTTCAACTAAAAAGCACACTTAGAGAACTTACTATACAACTATTGTTCCTTCATGTTCTGAAACACCATATAGAAGTGATTAGTATGATCCACTTATCTCTTCGAGTAGACTAGAATGACATCAATAAACACAATAATAATGTGATCTAAATACTGATAAAAAAACCCTATTCATTAGATCCATAAATGTCGTCGATGCTTTAGTCCCAAACGACATTACCAAATATTCAAAGTGCCCATACCAAGTACAAAAATTCATCTTATGTATTCCTACCTCCCTAATCTTAGCTAATAGAATCTAAGTCAAAGATCTATCTTAGAAAAGAACTTGACACCTAGTAACTGGTCAAATGAAACATTTATCCAAGGAATAGAATACTTGTTCGTGACTTTCACCTTCTTCAACAACCTAGATTCAGTGCATATTCGAAGGGAACCATCCTTCTTGTGCACAAAAAACACCGGTGCACCCCAAGAAGATACACTAAAATGAATAAACCCCATATCAATAGGATCCTTAACTTGCCTTTTGAGTTTTCTTAACTCAGCCAAATCCATTCTATATGAGAGAATAGAAATTGGATGAGTTTTCAAAATTAAGTCAATACCAAACTCTCTTTCCTTATTTAGAGGAACACTAGGAAGATCATCAAAAAAGACCTCTAGAAACTCATTTACCGCTAAAACTGACTGGAAAGAAAGACCGTTCGAGTTAAAATCTTTAACCAAATAAAGTGATAAGGACAACCTTTAGAGATTAACCCTCAAGCTCTAAAATGAGAAATAAACCTCCCCTTAGGAGCCAAAGAAACACTCTTCCACCCTATAACCAGTTCAATAGAGAACCTAAAGATAACCCTATGGATCCATAATCTAAGGATAAATAACAATAGTACAACCAATTCATACCTACAATACCATTAAAATCCACCACATCAAAGTCAAATAGATCCACCAAGGTTTGCTTTCTACCAATAAATACCACACACCCCTATAGATTCTCTTAGCAATAACTAAGTTACTTATAAGGTAGAAATAGAAAAGACCCAAAATAACTTTTGGATTAAAACTAAAAGATACAGCCACATAGGGAGTCATATAGGAGAGAGTAGACCCCTAATTAAGAAAACAATAAATTTGATAAGAGAAAAGTTGTAAAATACCAGTAATGACTTAAGCGGTGCCTCTGATTTCTATTGGGATGCCAAAGCATACAACCTGTTTTGACCAATACTATAACCAGGAGTAGTAATAAAAGTTGATACAATACTACCAGGGGTAGGAGCAGAAGATGAAGCTACAATAATCTTATTCATCCCTGTAACAACCTTATTAATCAGACAATCCCTGAGCCGATGTCCTATTTGGATATACTTAAAGAATTTTTCCTTTCCTTCATCACAATAAACCCAATATGAATGACCACAGAACCGACAAGAAGGGCACAAAGAAACTGACTGTCCTTCACTTGTATGAGATTGGGTACCCTATGCCCAAAAATTTTCACTACCATGATGACGCCTGTCACCAGATTGGCAAGGAGAACTAGCAAAACAGTAGGAACAAGAAACCCCATACTTCTTTTTATTCTATTTTATACCATCTCGACCACCCTGAAACTGAGAACCTCTCTTTTTAGAAAACCTCCTCCTCTTCCTTTGCCTATCCTTAAACTCTTCCTACTTTTTCTTTTCATCCTTCACTTGTTGTATATGAATTGTCAATCTAGAGATGTCCATATCTTTAATAAAATAGGCAATTTTTATCTCTAAAATTATATCCCAATTTAACCTAGAAGTGGACTTCCTCATTCTATCCCATATGTCAGCCACCAAATCAGCAACATACCTTGACATTTGGTGAATCTTCAAGATATATTCCTTTATAGACATCCGCCTCTGCTTGAAGTTCACAAACTCCAGCAACATTGCTTCCCTCAACTCTTGGGGAAAGAAACAATCCAAAAAAGCACCAGAGAAGGCATCCCATAAGGATGAATCCTCTATATCTCTTCTATCTCAATCCCACTCTTCAGACCATTGATATGAAACCTCGTTGAGCTAATAAGCTATAATGTTTACCCCCTCCATATTGGTAGCCTGCATCACCCTAAATATATTCTCCATGTTATCCAAAAATCTCTTTGGATCCTCCTTCACCTTTACTCCAAAAAGAGTGGGATAAACCATCTTCATTAATTGGCCAACCCTTGTGTTCTAAGTAGATAAAGGACCAAACATATCCCACTAAGCCTGAGGAACAGCTAATTTAGCAATACAATGAATAGACTAATGGAATTCTGCATTAGTTACATTATCTTGAGGATGAATTATAGCAATAGGTCGAACTCTAAAACTATCAGGGATAGGACCGTGATATCAAAGATGAACTCTAAAAGTGGGATACACCCCTCTGGCATTACCCTCGCATGGAATAAAAGAATTTCGTTATGGTCCAGATCTACGATGCATGATCTGAAACATGAACAGACAAGGATTTGAGAATATTCCAACACAAAAACTCCAAGCTTGAAAATAGAATACCAAGAAAGTTAAAAATTGCTAAATGTCTTGTAGCCTCTCCCTTATGAGTGTGGCATGCTACACACACCTAAAAGATACTCTACTTTACATGGATTTGTAGACTCCTAATTGAATATGAACCTAGGCTATAATACAAACTTGACATGACCCATCCTTAAGGCCTTGTTGCAATGGGCATCCCAAGTTCAATAAGGAATGGAGACCACCCCTGTTACCCAACCCAACCTCTAGTCGCCTGCCTAGAGTTTGCTATTCGAGCTCAAGTTCAAATTAACTAAATATTAATCATAGAGGAATGGGGATAAATTCTGAGCATGTAACAAGATCGTGTAATAGTTGACATAAAGACTCTAAGATAAGATCAAAATCAAGACCAACCCAACTGAGTCCAATGATCACACACCAATAATCCAACCATTCCAAACCATACCAAAACAAGGTCCATGAACCAGGCCATAACCAAAGATTTTACAAAATATAATATAATTAATCTCAAAATAAAATAGGATAGAACAACTAACAATATCATCCAATGATGTCAGGCCACCGACTTATTCCAATGCCAAGGCTGACACCTATACCGATCCCTCTCATTCTAACCCATAAAAGTACCACAAAGCCTCAGGCCAAAAGAGAAATGAAATCTAGTTGGGACATGCTCCCAACCAGAACCAAAACTAATATCCAGAATAAATCCAAAATGTCTTAAAATGTCCATAACATTAAATGGAGCCTTCCAAAAGGATGAAAGCTTACCACTTCAGTCCAAATGTTGTCCCTGAGTCAATCACTATATAGGAGGAGCAAAATAGTTGGTTCCTACATAGAGTGGGTACACAGTTACCAGTAGATAGGGTTAGCGAGTAACTGCTAGCATGATCTCAGGGTGAGGATAAAATAATGCCACTTTTGAAACAAAGTAAAACTATCCATATGCACACAACCATACATTTATATATATATAACTATAATGGGAAAAAGGATCGGGTTTAGCATGACTTTAAAAGCTTTACTTGGGTTGCCTATCTTTGCCTTCCTAAACCATCCATGGGCTATATGGGTTAATCTCTCCATGCTGAAAGGGCCCCACTGTATGTAGGTGTACAACCAGAGAAGAAACACTTGGGATAACTAATACATCACCTAAATATAGTGGGGCATAATGCATACAATCATCAAGGCGAATCTCATATTGGAAAATATGAGTTTCCAATTTTGGTTACCCCAAGACCTCCTCCTTCCATGGCTTATCTACACTTCCCACCATTATAGCACAATTAAAGCCAATTTCCAAATAACAAAACCATTATCCATTTATTAACCTAGCCCATTGATTTTGGTATCATCATACCAACTCTTACGTGCAAGTATCATCCATAGCCAACTATTTATAAGTTTAAGGGGACTTTCAAGTCCCCTTACATTTATTATATTAAACCACTTGGAGGAGTTTCATGTTCGCCATAATCATAACCGTTTATCCTTTCACCATTCCAAGAAATTTAGACCATGCACAATTTCTTTACCATGTTTTAAAACATGCAGGATTTCCATTAAAGTAGTCAACGCAATGAACATATCTTTATAAGCATTTTCTCAAATTCATTGCGGGCATAATATGACCAAAACCAATTCTAATTACTATTAAACCATTTCCATGCAATCCAATTATCAAAATCATCAATTAATGCATATAAAAGCATAATTAAAACCATGGGAAACCATAACCAACCACTTAATATCAAATCCCCCAAATTATATTTGAAAACAAAAATCACAAAATCAATGAAATTTTGAAAACATTCATAAAACAATGCCTTTAGATAAAATTAATAATGAGGGAAGAGAATACGCCTTCAACCAAGATGGTGATGGAAAGAAATCACCAAGAAAACTCGTAAGTCAATCCTCTAGTTAAAACCCTAGCTTTCCTTGCCCAAAAGCTATTGAGAGAATTATGGAGTGTTTATAAGAGTTTCTAAGTGTTAATGAATGGAATAATAGGGTTAATAACCTCCCTAGTAGGTTAGAATTCATGGGGCCTTATTAGGATTAGTAGGGAAATGTCCCGAATACCCTTACTTAAGTTCCACAAAAATCCCATCTTAGGGATATGACTAACCTACACATATCGTAACATCCAATAGAAGTGGTACCCACCACTCATACCCTATATTAGACCTTTTGATCAAATACTATCCGTACCCTTTATCTGTACCCCTGGAATATTTATAACCAAAGAATATTTAGACACTATCCACCATATAAGTCTTGGGTAGGACTCGTACCCTAGCTTACGGCTTATGGTTAGAAACTCGTACTCAGATCCAACCTAAATAACCAAGTCTAAGATTAAGTTAAGGAACCAAATAACCCATAACCACCAATATGACTCGTACCCCTAAGTCGTATTCATTCTAGTAACCAAAATCCATCCTACCAACAAACACTAGTCAGTATACGACTAAATCATACCATTCGTACCCCAATATATGACTAATACCCATGAGTAATATTGGTTATAGAGATCAAAATTCTAGGAAATTTTCTAAAGTCCAAAAAATAAGGCGTTTTACCAACCGTCTTATGAACGTGTTAGTGAATTTCACTTTTCACCTTTTAAGTCTAAGAGTGTCTCCTTGCTAACCCTTATCTACATCCCAGATTAACTATTACCTTTAGAGTCTCTAGTTAATTAGATAAAGATAATTATATTATGTAGATAATGATGAATAGCTTATATCAACAGTTAACTCTATATTTTTATTGAAATCTTATTTTCCTAATCTCTACCACTCCTATGAAGTAAGTAGCGAATATAGGTGGGATGTTAATGTTTGCAGGTGATAAGAAATCTACTAAACTAAACATAATCACAATACATGCAATAATATTGGTTGGGAACAGTGTTGCAGTTCTCCTACTTAGTTATCCAGTCAGGGTTCCAACAACCCTAGCCAATGGATTTAGCCGCTCATCATTGTGAAATAATTAATTGAATTCATAATTAAAAGCATTAAATAAATCTCACAATAATTTACGATAAAAACCTTAAGTATTAAATTAAATTTCAAACCAAAATCTAAGAACACATTCCCAATATAAAAATTGAATATCAGTATCAAAATATATGTTTATGAATGATACTAGAGCATAAAATTGCCCCCAAGGGACTATACTAGCATAAAATAACTAAAAAATCCAAAAGGTTATCTATAGATTATGTGGAAACCCTATAAATTCAAACCAAAATAATCCACGAATGTCGAATCAACAGCCACCTACAAACCCACTTGAGGGTTGTAGGGGGCACCTATGACCCTTACGTAGGGGTCGTAGGTAGCATCCTAAGAATCATGCTTTCTAAGTATTCTTGTGGAAACTACACCCAGTTGGTGGTACCTAAGCTTAGTAGGTGGTAACTACACCTAGTAGGTGCCAGGCATAGGTAGAAGGTCCAAAATTTTGTCTTCTAATTCTCTGTACTTCACCCTTCTGACACTTATTATCTGGCGCTTACTCTAGGTAGGTGGAACCTACTCTAAGTAGGTGACATCATAAGTCATCAATTTTCATCTTTGAACACTATTTTCTTCTGATTAGCTACATAAACCTAGTTACCTACAAAATCAACTCAAAAATATATCATATCAAGTAAACACATCTAAGTACTTGCATATTTCTTGGTTTTAAGAATTGTAACTTCTATGAAACCATAGCACATCAGTGGATTTTTGACATGTCCATGTGCTTTATAGGGATCATTTTCTTTCATGTTTGACCTCACATTGACTTAAATAGATTGCTCATATTCATTTTTAATGTTTAACTGCACAAATAATCGTTATGCAAGAGATTAACACCAAATCAATAAAAAAACATGATAGCGTAAGCTTAAGTACAGTAATAGGTCATCAAAGTAATGACTTATCAGTTGGTAGTTGCTTATCCAGTAATTGCCTAGCCCTTTATGTTTATTGAGGAGTAGAATGGGTTAGGTATTTTCTTGTGATTGACTCCACATAGGCTTTCTAGTACATCAAGTAGGGATGTTTATGAGTTCTTCGTTCCTTGCGAGTATAGGCTCCGTAATTTTGGTGTAGTAGAGACTTGTGATCTAGATTACACAAATTTTTAGTTAGATCTAGTAAATTAACATTGGTGTAGAGATTATTTTGATTCCAGGCTAGCTAGATCTCCCTCATTGACATAGACTCACTTTTATGAGGTCTTCCTTAAAAAGTATGTGTCTTGCAGCCTTAAAGATCATCTATAGAACTAGTTGTTAAGATTGGAGTAGGGATTTATGATTGTTATAGAGTATAAGGCTTGGTTTAATAAGTTTTCTAGAAATGCTACATCTATATTATGGACTAAGTAGGAGTTCTTTGTTCTAGGATTGACACTTCTTCTTTACATGGCTACATAAAGTTTAGTTACTGCTGGTAGATCTTTTGCTGAGGTTTTTAGTCATGCTCAAATAATGGAAGAGATAAATTATGAGGCCTTATGGGTATCAATAAAAGGAAGCAATATTAGAAGAGTTTCAACAAGGGTGGGAGAAGTTCACATTTCAGAGACCACAGGTTTAAGAGTTGATACCCTCCATGCTAGTATTATCAATATCGGGGTAAGCCTAGTAGGCTCATTCATATTGATCTTTAGATTATTGATGGATACTAGTCTAGCTATAGTGATCATCCTAGATAAAGTAGTGGTCAGGCCTCGAGAAGTTCATCTTCTATGTATTCTAGATGAAGTGGTTATTCTATGCTAGCTGGATATTCTATGTTCAGTATAGTTCCTAGGTAGTGTTATAATTGTGTGGCCTTCTACAATTTCTCTAAAGAGTGTCCTAGGTCTGGGGATGTTGCTCCAATAACACAGAGTATTCCATCAAATAAGGTAGTACTGCCTCCAGCTAGAGGTGGTATGCAGGGTTGTTAGGGTAGTCCTTAGGGTGCTCGTAGAGGTGCTCGAGTAGGTTGGACTAGAGATTGGCTAGGCACCCAGCCATGTTGTGGAAAAGGTCAGTTGTATGTCATACCTAGTAGACCTAAGGAAGAGTCTTCTAATGTTGATATTTAAAGTACTATTTTAGTGTGCCAACAACTGACTTTTTTTATTTAATTTGGGTCCCCCTTATTCTTATGTATCTTCTTATTATGTATTATGATCCAATTTCTCAAGTCATGATGTCGCCTACTATAAACCACCATTAGGCAAGATAATACGTAGTCAAGAACTACTAGTAATGGACTACCAAGAGAAATTGAGGGAAGATGTATAATAAATGAAATAAAAAGACTAAAATACATAAGAGGGTTAAAAACCTAGTGGAATCAGTACAAGAGCTTTTAATGTAATAAAACTTATAAAAATAAAGTGCAAAATGAATATACTAATACAAGTCATCTCTGAATACAACATAGATACTAGTCTAATAATAAGAGAGATAATAGCAATACTCAAAAAGTCAGGATCTCACCCTATGCCACCAACTGTAGCTACTGGACATCATGCACACAAGAATAATGAGAACCCATATTATAATCTACAAGCGGCAGAAGTATGGTATGATTACCAAAGCGTGGCACTCAATAGTCATCTACCAACTCAAAATAGTTATAGTTAGTATGCAAACAATAATGTATACTACACCCAAATATCCAAGAACTAATAGAGTAAAACTGAGGTAAAAAGGACTAATTATCCTATTCTAGACATACTTAGGAACCACAACACTATACTGTATATCAATGGCCAATATACAAATAAAGAATAAAAGAAGGATATGTAATAGAATTAAGGCGAAGAATGGATATACAACATGATTAAATAAAAGAAAGAAAGGGATATACTGCAATACCATATCTATACATAGATAGATATATATATTTAAATAAACAAGGTTAACTTAAAGGTACAGCTTAAGTTATCTTTAGAATCTCTAAGGCTCCTTATCATAGTAGGAACTAGTGCTAAAATAATTACGGTCTCTAATCCATACGTCTACACATGAGATAATACCATAATAAATCCACTGTAAATAAAGAAATTGGAATATCACGGTATAAATCCCTAATGACTAATAAAGGAATAATCACATATGATATCATAACCATAAGGTAAGAGAATCAGAATCATAACTCAAATATTAATACCAGTCCAATGATCAACCTTCCATGAACCAATCGTGACAAACTCTATAATGTAATTAGCTAGTCCGGACAAACAATACCTAATCAAACCTTTCATAAACCCATACTAACATAGGCCAGATGGAAGACCTCGTAAGATCCCATCTCATTTCAGCTCACTATTGCATGCTAAAAGGGTCTAAGACTTAGAAAATTTCACTATGTTAAGACATAATTATTTCCGAATCCTCTTCAACTTCGATTATTTTAATTCCGACCTTAGTATCCTTAGAACATCAATTTTTGAGCTGATTCATGATAGGGTTGGTTGATAGCATGTCTCGGGTAAGTTTTGGATTTTTCAGATGAGGTTTAAGTCTTGTTTGGAGGTTCTACCAGCGAGTCAGTGCGATATGGCCTCGATACACTGCTTATCACATTAGTTGGGTAAAACATAGTGCATCACCTAATCCATCGACTGAGCAATGCATTGCAACGCTTTCTTCATCACTAACCACCTCCAGTTTAATTAATTCTAGGAATATGGGGGTATTTGAGTCATTTTTCCCTTACTTTACCACACCTATATCACGAGATTAAGGTCCCAAAAGGGCAAAGTCACTCATCTTTTCACAAACTCTCTCAAGACCAAACCCCAGCTTCTTCAAATCCAAGTTTAAGCTTTAAGAGATCACCAAAAACTCATTAAAATTCATCATTTAAGGTATTTTGGATGTTCATTCACAGGTCTTTTTCAGCCATGCAGTCCAAGAATCCACTTTACAGTTTAAAATCATGACCTTTACATGTTTTCACAAATTTTATCCATGAATTTTGATTTTTATATCATGTTTACATTTGTTCTTATTGGAATTATCCTTTGATCTATTCGGAGGATGATATTTGCATGTTAAATTCTTAACCCATGATTTTTGAATTGCAATTATGTTTTTATGCCATGATTTACCTATTCCCATGTTTTAACCTTATAACCCCCATGTGTTTGATGAAATACCTAGGAGATGAATTTTGCACAACGACTATTTATCATACTTTTGAAGCTTTAGTATGATTCTACTTGTAATGTTATCGAGTCCTAGGGGTTATGAATACCTAAAAACTTAACAATCAACTTAGTTTTAGTATTTTCTAAATGGTTTTGGATATATTAGAGTAGTATCAATTTAGTGAATATATCATGTCAGTAAGCTTAGTTTAATCCAATAATCAGAGTCATTCCAGTTGGGTGTAGGATTTAGCACTGAGCTAACCTAGGGATAGCGGATCACCTGCCAATTGAGGGTGTGATCTTTAGTAGCCGTCCCTATATTCCAGATCTACATATCAAACATAGATTGAGATGTGAACCTGCCAGTTGAGGGTTGACATATATCTCACTAAAGCACTTGTCAATAGAGGATAACTCATTTGTCCTTCAGGACTTTACTTTAGTAGATCTACAGAGCCAGTGTTATTACCCAAGAGATGCTACTGACACCATTCCAACTGGGGTCACAGGTTGGACCCCAATTAGCTCATATTGGGGCTTGTCGGTTAGATGATAGCTCCCATAATTTTAGTGAAGTCTCAGATCAAAAGTCAATTCAGGTTTGCTTGATCGTAGCATACAGTTTATCAAATAAATCAGTACTCAAATTTTAGTATTTTAGTTTAGAGACTATTCCAGTATCATGTTATATGATTGGTCATGAATCCTTAGATTTTATAGACTTCATGCATACCATGTATTAGTTATCTCATGCTATTCATTCAGTCATTTATTATTCATGTACATTAGGCCATACATATCAGATTTACACCATCTAGCATACCAATACATTCAAAGTACTAATCACATACTCATTTCTTGCACTATGATGTATCATATCATAGGTTCGGATGCTTAGATTCCCGACAGCACCTAAACCTCCCAACATATTAGCAACAGTAGTAGTGGTGAGTCCCCATATTCCAAGGACATATTATGTTATTTTATTATTTTATTTCAGTAGTCAGTTGGAGTTAGTTGGGGTCTATCCCATCAACTCTCATTCAATCAGTTTTAAAGGCTTTTGGATATTTCAGACAATCAATTAGTTGTCAATTTTATTAGTAAGTTTTCAGCAATTTTGCTTATGTTTTAAACTTGTGGATTTCATTTGTATTATTTTTAGTATTGAAACCTTATGGCATATATAGCCATTTCTGCACATGTTCGTTATCAGTATATTATTCAATGCTCATAGCAGGTACCAACTCATGGGTTAGCTTGTGGTCTCTCGAGACTGTAAACATCGTGTGGTATCCAGGGTATACTCATGGGGAATTACAAACTTAGTATCAGACCCTAAGGTTTCAAAGTTTCATAGGGAGTTTTAAAGTCGGGTTGATTAGAGTCTTATGCATAGGTGTAAAGCGCACCATACTTATGGACAAGAGGCTACAAGACGTTTTAGGAAAAGTTCCTCTTCTTTCAGTATTTATGTCATCCAAATATGCATGAGCTCAATTTAAAATCTTTTTATAATTCAATTTTCTTTACATTTATAGAACAAGCCTCCCAAAAATACTAATAATAGAAGGAGAAGTGGAAATCAGCCTGCACCTCTACCTGTTTAGGAAGATCCCCTGAAGAAGCATCTCTTTCATGCCCTATTCAAAGCTTTATTCACAACTTTATCTCAGTTAGTAGAAGCTCAAAATAGTCAATAAGCTACTATCCCAGTTGTTCTGGTGGCTAATCTACCACAACTAGGTTTTTGGACTTCACCCGAATGAACCCTCCTCTGGTTTCGGGGTCCAAGTCTGATGGGGATCCACAAGAGTTCCTTAACATGGTTGAAAAGGTAACTGATATTATGGGAGTGTCTTATAGTGAGACTAAAGATTTGGGTGCTTACTAGTTGCAGGTTGTTTCTCACACCTAGTATAAGTAGTAGAAGGAAGATAGAGGTACAAATACAGGGCCTATTGAATAGGGAGAGTTTACTATAACTTTCTTAGTTAGTTGCTTTCCCTTAGATTTATGGAAAGATAAGGTGCAAGAGTTTATCAATTTTAAGCAGGGGAAGATGAGTGTAAAAGAGTATTCTCTTAAGTTCACATAGCTAGCTAGGTATGCTCCCTAATGTGGTATCTGATGATAGGTCTAGGATGAGTAAGTTTGTTTCTAGGGTAGCTGATAGCATGGTAAAAGAGTGTAGAATCATAATGTTTATTACCGAGATGGACTTTTCTAGGTTGATGGTCCATGCTCAACAGATTAAGGAGCAAAATTTTTAGGAAAGAGAGAGAGAGAATAAGAGAAGCAAAATAGGTAGCTTTAATTTTGCTCAGTCGAGGTCAGAGAGTGGTAATCGTCCTTAATCCTATTAGAAATATTTAGCCCTAGCTCCATATTCAGTTACTGCACCAGCAATAAAGTTCATAAATGATAATCAGGATAGGACTCTAGGCTCTTAATCCTAGGGCAGTGTGAACAGTGGTCATACAAATCCTCTTTGCCAGAAATATGATAGAAACCATCAGGGTTTGTGTAGATTTGGTAGTGATGTATGCTTTAGGTTTGGCAAGACAAGCCACAAAATTAGGGATTGCACAAATAGTGGTCAGTAGGGTCATTCCAGTCATCCCCCTATTCTATTCGATCGCCTGACTCAATAGGGTGTCGCTTCCAGCATAACCAGTGGTTTAGCACCAAAATAGATTGTATACACTTAGGTCTCGACAGGATCAAGAAAGTTCTCGTTATCTGGTTACTGGTATGTTAAAGGTCTTTCATTTATATGTTTATGCTTAATTAGATCTCAAAGCTTTTTTTTCTTTTGTAACTCCCTACGTAGCTATTAATTTTGGTGCCAATCCTAAGACTTTAGTAGAACCCTTCCAGTATCCACCCCATTTAGTATCTCTATTGTAGCCAGACAGGTATATAGGAACTATTCGGTCACAATATCCCAGAAAGTTACCTCATTTTATCCTGTGGAGTTAGAGATCACTAATTTTGATGTCATTCTCAGCACTGAATGGCTCCACTCATGCTATGCTTTAGTTGATTATAGAAGCAGAGTTGTTCATTTTCAATTTCTAAATAAACTTGTCCTTGAATGGAGGGGTAGTACTTAAGCACTTAAAGGTCTACTTATTTCATACCTTAGAGCGAGAAAAATGAAATCCAAGGGGTGTGTCTACCATTTTGTTCAAGTTAAAGACTCTAGTTTAGAGATTCCTAATCTTGAGTTAGTTTCAGTAGTGAGAAAATTTCCAAATATGTTTTCCAAAGATCTTCTCGGTGTTTCTTGTTAAAGGGAAATCAACTTCGGAATAGACCTTCTTCCAGATACCTATCCTATCTCTATTTCTATGTACAGAATAGCTTCTATGCAGTTTAGGGAGTTAAAAGAACAGTGGAAAGATATCTTAGATATAGGATTCATCAGGCCCAGTGTTTCACCATTTGGCGCTCGAGTCCTTTTTGTGCGTAAGAAAGATGGTTCTCTTAGAATATGCATTTGTTATCATCAATTGAACAAAGTAACAATCAAGAATATTTATCCACTCCCCAAGATTGATGACTTGTTCAATCAACTTCAAGATGCTAGTTATTTATATAAGATAAACCCAATTTTAGCTATCATCAGCTTAGAGTCAGAGAATTTGACATTTCGAAAACATCTTTCAAAACACGGTATGGCCACTTTGAATTTCTAGTCATCTCCTTTGGTCTAAAAAATGTTGAAGCATCTTTCATAGAATTGATTAACAGAGTGTTCAAGCAGTACTTGGCCATGTTCATCATAATCTTTATAGATGACATCCTTGTCTATTCCCGTAATGAAAATGATCATGTCGACCACCTCTGAATAGTATGCAGACTGTTAGAGCCTATCAGTTGTTCGCCAAATTCAGTAAGTGTGAATTTTGTCTAAGATTAGTAGTTTTTCTTGTGCATATTGTTTCTTCTAATGGAATTAGTGTTGACCCTCAAAATATAGGAGCAATGAGAACCTGGCCTAGACCCATCTCTCCATTAGATATCAAGAGTTTCTTGGGTTTCGCTAGCTATTATTGATGGTTTATTGAAGGGTTTTCATCTATTTCATTCCCATCTATAGATTGACTCAGAAAAAAGTCAAGTTTTAGTGTTAGATTCTTGTGAGAAGAGTTTTCAGTACTTGAAAGCTTAAGTTACCTCAGCCCCAGTTTTGACCTTGCTAGAAGGTTCAAATAGGTTTGTTGTTTACTATGACGCTTCTAGAGTTTGTTTGGGTTGTGTTTAGATGTTGTGAGATAAGGTCAAAGCCTATGCCTCTATACATCTTATACCCCATAAGAAGAATTGTCCTACCCATGATCTTGAGTTACAATTTATTGTGTTTGCCTTAAAAATTTGGAGGCATTATGTTTATAGGGTGCATGTTAATGTGGTCATGGACCATAAAAGTTTGTAGTATGTGTTATCATAGAGAGAGTTAAATCTTTATCAGAGAAGGTGCTTAGAATTTTTGAAGGACTATGTTATGAGTGTTTTGAATCATTCGAGCAGGGCCAATATAGTGGCAGATGCCCTTTGTAGATTTTTTATGGGTAGTATGGCTCATGTTCAGAATGATAAGAAGAGACGAGTTCAGGAGGTTCATCAGTTGAATAAGTTAGGCATTTATTTGATTGACTCAGTTGATGGTAGTTTTTGGGTTCAAAATAGTTTGGAATCTTCTTTGGTTGCCAAAATTAAAAAAAAAAAAAAAAAGGCACCCCAGTCTAGTGGAGGTAAAGGAGTCAGTCAGAGATCAAAAAGTAGAGGTTTAATCCAAAGGGGGAGATGACGTGTTGTGTTTCCAAGGTGGACTATGTGTGTCGTGTGTAGATGGTTTAAGTCAGTGAATTCTCATAGAAGCGCACGGGGTGCATTACACTATTCAACCCAGAGCCACTAAGATATACCGTGATTTACAGGAAATTTATTGGTGGAGTGGTATGAAAAGAGATATTGCATAGTTTGTAGCCATGTGTTCTAATTGTTAGTAGGTTAAGGTTGAGCATCAAATATTGAGTGGCACTATACAGGAGTTCAGCATTCCCACTTAGAAATAGAAATAGGTGAACATGGACTTTGTGATAGGGTTGCCTCGTTAATGTAATCAGCATGATTAAATTTGGGTTATTGTAGATAGAATGACTAAATCTGCCTATTTCTTGCTAGTCCATACTTCTTATTCAATCGAGGATTATACCAAGCTCTATATTAGAGAGTTGGTTAGGTTGTATGGAGTCCCATTGTCCATCATTTTAGAGAGAGGTACTTAGTTTAGCTCTTACTTTTGGAAAGCTTTTCAGAAGGATCTTGGTACTCAAGTTCATCTTAGTACAACCTTTCACCCTCAAATAGATAGTCAGGAAGAGAGACCATTCAGACCCTAGAGAACATGTTAAGAACTTTTTTTATTGACTTTAAGAAAAGTTGGGATGCTCACTTGCCATTGATTGAGTTTTCCTACAATAACAGTTATCATTTTAGTATTTTGATGGCTCCATTTAAGGCTATTTATGGAAGAAGATGTATATCGCCTATTGGTTGGTTTAAGGTAGGCAATACCACGTTGATAAGGCCAGATTTAGTATTTGATGCGTCGAAGAAAGTTTAGGTAATTAGAGAAACGCTTAAGACAGCCCAAAGCTAATAGAAATCCTATGCAGATATGCGTAGGAGGGATCTCAAGTTCATACTTGTAGACTTGGTTTATTTTAAAATCTATCCTATGCAGATATATGCGTAGGAGGGATCTCAAGTTCACACTTGTAGACTTGGTTTATTTTAAAATCTATCCCATGAAGGAAGTGAAGAGGTTTGAAAACAATGGGAAGCTTAATCCCCAATATGTTGGCCCTTGCAGGATCTTGAGCCACTTTGGAAAAGAATACGAGCCTGAGTTGCCTGCAGATTTGGCATCACTGCATCTAGTATTTCATATTTCTTTGTTTAAAAAGTATATTTTTGATCTGGCTATCATTGTTCCTTTAGAAAGTGTGGATGTTCAGGATAGACTTTTTTACTAAGGAGTCCCAGTCAAAATCTTAGATCGCCTTATTCGCAGACAAAGGAACAAAGAAGTTCCCTTGCTCAAATTTCTTTGGAGGAATCAATCCATTAAGGGAGACACTTGGGAAGAAGAAGTAGATATACGAACTGAGTACCCTAACCTTTTCTTTGCAAACTCAGCTTCAATTAAAGATAATAGTTTTCCCTTATATTATCTCTTTTTTATTCTCAGTCCCAGCCATATGATATATTCATGTTATTTCATGCATTCATAAATCAGTTCAGTCAATCACCAGTCATGTTATCATGTTTCAATTATGCATATTCAGCAAGTAATCTTGGTACCTCAGTAAATCTCAGCCTGCACAATCTTATTTGAGGACTAATTTTCCCAATGGGGAGATATTTAAGACCTCGTAAGATTCTAGCTCATTTATGCTCACTCTTGCATGCTAGTCAGTGCAATATAGTCGCGGCATGCTGCTTATCGCATTGGTGGGGTACAATGCGGCACACCACTTATCGTTTTGGTGGGGTGCAATGCGGCACATCGCCTAACATATCGAATGAGTGATGCAATGTATCTCTTACTGCATCACTGGCCACATTTAGTTTAATTAATTTTGAGTATGCAGGGGTATTGGAATCATTTTCCCCTTACTTTTTGTCATACATTACACGAGATTAAGGTAACAAAAGGGCAAAATCACTCATCTTTTCACAAATACTCTCAACAACAAAACCCTAACTTCTTTAAATCCTAATTCAAGCTTCAAGAAATCACCAAGAACTCACAAAAATTCATCAGTTAAGGTATGTTAAATGTTCATTTATAGGTCCTTTTCACCCATGGAGTACAAGAATCCCCTTTAAAGTTTAAAATCACGACCTTTACATATTTTCATGAATTTTATCCATGAACTTCTATGAATTTCGATTTTGATATCATGTTTACATGATTTCGTATTGTAATTAGCATTTTATCCATTTGAAGGATGATATTTGCATGTTAATCCTTAACCCATGATTTTGTATTGAAATAACGTTACTATGCCTTGGTTTAACTATCCTCATTTTTTAACTTTATGACCCCCCATGTGTTTGATGAAATGCCTAAGAGATGAATTTTTAACGATGACCACTTATCATCCTTTTAAAGCTTAGGTATGTTTCTACTGGTTATGTTATCGAGTCTTGGGGGATATAATTACCTAAAAACTTAGTCGTTTACTTAGTTTTAGTACTCATAGAATAGTTTTGGATTTATTAGAGTATTATCAGTTCAGTCAGTATATTATGTCAGTAAGCTTAATTCAGTCTAGTAATCAGAGCGAGACTAGTTGGGAGTAGGATTTAGCACCAAACGAACCCAGGGATAAGAGCTAACCTGATAGTTAAGGGTGTGACCTTTAGTAGATGTCCCTATGTTCTAGAACTATGTTAGCAGAGTAGGTTGAGATGCTAACCTGCCAGTTAAGGGTTGATATATATCTCACTAGTGCACCTACAAGTAGAGGCTGACTCTTTAGTCCTTCAGGACTTTACTTTAGTGAATCCACACAGCCAATATTAGTACCTGTGGCATAGTCCTGACACCCTTCCAACTGAGGTCATATGTTGTACTCCAATTATCTTATATTGGGGCTTGTCAGTTAGATGATAGCTCCCACAATTTCAGTCCAGTCTTAGTTCGAAAGTCAATTCAGGTTTTCTTAATCATTGCATATAGTTTATCAATTAAATCAGTACTAAAATTTCAATATATCAGTTGACAAACTATTCTAGTATCATGTTATATTCTTGGTCATGCATCCTTTTATTTTACAGCTTTCATGCAAACCATGTATTAATAACCTTATGTTATTTATTCAGTCAGTTATTATTTATGTACATGAGCCCATGCATATCATCCTAACCCCATTTAGCATGCCATTACATTTAAACTACTGACCTCATACTTCTTTCTTATGCTATGATGTATCATATCATTAGTTCGAATGCTCAGGTTCTCAACAGCACCTAGACCTCCCAGCGTATTAGTAGCAGTACCAGTGGTGAGTCCTCATATTCCTAGGATCGATTATGTTATTACAATATTTTAGTTTAGTAGTCAGTTGGAGTTAGTGGAGGCATGTCCCATCAACTCTCATTCTGTCAATTTAGAGGCTTTCAGACATTTCAGACAATCAGTTATTTGTCAGTTTAATCAGCCAATTTTTAGCATTTTTTCTTGTGTTTCAGACTTGTGGATTTCAGTTATATTATTTTTATTATTAAAAACTTATGGCATACTTAGTTGTTTCAACACTTGCTCGTTATCAAGATATTATTCAGTGATCATAATAGATACCAGCTCATGGGTGAGCTTTTGGTCTCTCTGTAATGTAAGCATCGTATGACATCTAGAGTATACTCCCGGGACTTTACACCCAGAAGGTTCAATAAACACATAACACACCACAACCCATACTCTTCACCTATACCTATGCAAACCCACATAAGGATGACATATATAGGCGCATAGTGGTGATAGGCAATATATATACATGAACAATTGTAGGGAGAATCCATAATACCATTACCACTATATCATCATCAACAACCTGACTTTAACCAAAACCCATATCATTAATATCGCCAATCACCATACTTGAATTAGAGCTCATATAATCAATATCATCAATTACAAAATTTTAACTGAAGCTCATATTATCAATATCATTATCAATCTACTCAGTCTAGTATCATATATATATATATATACATATACATATATATATATATATACATGTAAAATTCATGTCTAGGACCATGGCTTAAAGACTATAAGTCCGTAACTCCTTTGCCAAGGGTAAACTCCATTACTAAGTCAGCATAAAAGTGTGGAAAGAGTCAGAATCTCTCTTGACCAAGGTAAATAATAGTAGCAAAATCATAGATAGGAATCTATTTCTATCAAATCCATAAAATATCATTTTTAGGCTCAAAGGCTCATAGCTTATACATTAAGATGGTATGATTCCCGTTACAAAGAAATTCATTTTAAAAGATAAAATTGGGAAATAAATCACTTTTTAGGAAAATAGTAACAAAACCATATTTTAGTTGGAATCATTCGATTTACCGTCTAAGTGATCATGATTATACCGAATTTATACATGCGATCACCAGTATTGAAACAATAAGATATGTCTATAAAATATGATCACTTTCCTTACAAGGATAGAATACTTCCCCAAACCCAACCAATATCATAATCATGGCCTTAGGATGAATATATATCCCACATAATCATAGCATCATAATCACAGCCTTAGGCCTAATAGTATACCCAAAATAACCATAACATCATAATTTGGTGAAAACTTATTACAATACACCAAGTAGGTAGCAACCTTATACTAGAGGTTCATTAGTCTCAACTATATCTAATAGGATACCATAGTAAAATATATCTACAAAGATAACAAAAGTCTTGGCTAAGGGGGGGCGAAGGGGCCTACTTCTAATCCCCGAAATACATTTTAGACAAGCTTCTACCCCAGCCTAGGATAAGGTATCTAAATTCATTAAAAGATTTTATATAAGCCATCACTAGAACAAAGATTGAAATTCCACCTAGAACATGAGCAACTAAGTCAATTCTACCGAAATTACCGCTCCAAGATAGCCTACATTGTTCAAATAAGATTAATCATTCTAATCATCCTTCCAATACCAAAATCCCATCCCATATCTAAAATAATATCATGATCATGCTAGAATTAGCTCAATCTATAAATAAGGTAATAGGTTTATAGAAGTATAATATGTATTTCAACTTAAGGGTCAAATACCCTTCTAGCCCCCAAACATAGAATTTAGGCTAGGTCACGGTGTTCTTCCCACAATCACATCCTAAAACCCCTATCTAACATAAAAATATGTATAAAACACTATCTATAGAAGAATATTCGATAGAAGCCTACATCGATGTTGAACTGCAACCCTTGAATCATCCATGAATTATTTGTCTTTACTCTATGATTCCAAAATACTGTCATGCTATCAAAATTGCAATCTACAAGTTGTTTGGAATAAAATGAAACCCATATTTATATATTAAAGGTAGAGTTGAAATTTGGGTAAAGAAAAAGCCCGCGGGACCCACAATAGGAATCTAAAATAGAACCAGTTATAAGATCCCTCGAAGGACAAGGAATGTGTGCTTAAATATTTAGCACAAACGAAGCTCAAATCATTTCTAAAATTAACCCTCAAAATAAGGAATTTAAAATGTAATTTATAAGGATTTTACCAAGAATTAGAATAAAATCAAAGGTAAAATCAATTGGAAGTGACAAAGAAGAGTTAGGTTAGAATACCTCAAATTATGTAGATGATTTCCTTTTTTTACCTCTCTTTGATTTCTCAATTTGGTGTAACAATATTGGAAGGTAAGGTAGAAAATCAGGTGGAGAAAAAGGAATAAATAGGGTATAGGTGCCGTTAAAGCTTACACCTATGCGCTAAAGTACCTGCCACTAAAGTGGTAACACACCGCTAAAGTGATCTGCCGACAGTAGCGGGTGCCGCTAAAGACCGCCCCAATGACACAAAAGTGCACCACCGGCAAAGGGCCAGTTCCACTAAATCTCTAAGAACTAAATCTACCCAATAGGTGCTAAATCAATCCTAACAGGTCCTATGCACCAAATTTTTCAAACACCAAATTGGACTTGGGATTTGTTCGGAACCCCGTGTATGCAAATAAACTATGCTACCATACCAAATTTGATATTCTTCACTAAATGCAACTATCAAAACATTCAACCAAGATCACTTTGAATATATGTGTGACCTACACCTGTAGTTCCATTTTTCATATAGTTTACCTGATAGCCCAATAGAAGTCAGAAAACCTCAAAACCAGAACAAGGGTACCCCTAGACTAAAATCAAGGTTGTGGCACTAATGGTACTACCAAAATTATAATCCAAGGTCATCTAATAGTAGTTTTGGTCCAAGACCAATCCTTAAATAATAAAGGCTATGAAGTAGAGGAATTAGCCAAAAATCCAAATGGACTATCCGATAATCAAATGGAAAAATTCAACAAGTCATAAATGACCTGTAGCTACTGTGGGAAGGCTCAAAATGTTGAAAATACATGTAAATCAAGGAAAGGACCAAAAGGGTCATTATAATATCCATTAATAAAAGGACTTTCATCCAGGAAAGTAAATAGATAGATGATTATGAATGCTCAAAGGGATTAGGTACTGGGCTTGCATGCTCTGAGCATGCCTTCCCAGATAACCTCTAAGATGACACGACACTTCTAAGGGATTCACCATAGATATCCCTTTTCTAACCAGTATTCTCTTCTCACTTCTCAAATTATAAAACCTGAACTTCAACCAGCGACTGGCTTTCGAATTAATAAAGAAAGACTGATGCATACAAATTGAACTATGACACATTGATACCACACTAATACCAGCACAATAAAATGAAAAATCATCTAAGCCAAAGGAAAACCAAGGTGTGACTCATACCACTAACTCGTGTAATACCCCTAATATGGTACCCAGAACTTTACACGGTGATCATGATCCCGAAGGACCACAAGTTAACCCATGACTGATATCTGTACCAGAACAACACATAATATACTATATAAATATGGAAATCAAGGTTGTAAGGCCATAAGGTTCAAAACTAACAAAATAATCTCTGAATGATGTGGTATCACAATACTAAAACAAAACTTGAAATAAAATGTATGAATATGATAGTCTGAAAAGCCTCTAACTAACTAAACTATTTGAATAAGAAGTTGATGGGACATGTCCCTATGTAACTCCAACTATTAAAATAAATTAATTAACGAGATAATAATATAATGGTCATATCCTCGAAGGATGAGGACACACTGATGACTCTAACTGCTGAGATTGAAATGCTATTAATCCTCTTTAGCTTGTGCTTCTGAACCTGTGGTATAAAAACTATAGAATAAATGCGTCAGTACGTTAGAATGTACTGGTATGCATATGTGGTAGGCTGAATACAAAGGGTTCACATACATGAACTATACTAACTAACTAATAACATGAATGTGAGAATACATGCATAAATATATAGTAACTGTAACTAATTTCATGATAACATGATTTCTTAGTTTGAGTACTGATAACATTAGATACTGATATTGAGCGACTATATCTGACAGTCTAGGTTCTGATGAAACTAGCTAAGTTTCGAACTATTGTGAGATGACTGTATCTGATAGTCTTGAATCTTATAAGACTTTCTGAGTTCTATTACTAAGACTGAATGACTGTATCTGACAGTCCTGATTCTATAAATAAAACTTTAGGAAATAGTATCTGACCAATATACCCTAAAATGTTCCATAATAGCTGAGCTGGTGTGCAATCTGTGCCCTAATTGGAAGGGTGTAAATACTGTGCCATTGGTAAGGACAAGCTGTGGGTGACCCTCAACTGACAGTGTCCCCAAAAGAGAATGCTGAGACCCTTATCTGATAGTGATTATCCACCTTATCAACCCTCATCTGACAGTATTGATGCCTAAACTTATGTTGGCTACATAGTTCTGGAATGAAAGGATGACTTCTAAGAATTACACCCTTATCTGACAGTGTGTGTTCCCATTCTTGGTTTCACTCAGTGCTAATTCCTACCCCCATCTGAATAGACACTGAAAATGGATTACTAAACTAAACAGGACTGAATTAACTAAGTTCCATTCACTAATGGAATACTACAAAGATTACTGAATTTCTGAGATTTCTGAAATTACTAAGTTTACTGAGTTTTCTCGAGTCACATGACTGACTGAATGTCTATGAACTTGGCTCGACTGAGAGTATCTTGAAAACATGACACTGGCTCTAGGCACACAGCTAATTGTCGGGTACAAGTACCCCTAGGACTCGATAATATGAAACTGACAAAGCATGACTTTCTTGAATACATGACCAACATCACAATCCATAATACAATAAGTTAGAGATTTCATAAAGTAGAAGTTATAAAGCACCTCAAGGGTTACACATATATCCATAATTTATTGAATAAGGCATTCCATCAAACACTTGGAATGTATGAACTTGTACATGAATGGGGATTTCATATTTTATACTAGTATGGAACTTTTCCTTCACATAGGTATTTAATCAAACACATGGGGAGCATTCTTTGGTTATACAATCACCAACACATTTAATAATCATGGATATATCAATCAATGTGAAAATTTAAGGTTTTATCATGATTATTATGGAAATCACCACATCCTAGGGTAAATTATTGGAATATGTAATTTCAAACATTAATCAAAACCCCACAACATCATGAACATGAATTTTAATTCAATTTAAATCATAAACATTCATATATACACAAATTGTGGATTTTGAAAAGAGATTCTTGAGATTCATAGGTAAAAGGGACCCACGAATCAACACATAACATGCCTGGGTTGATGATTTCTTGAAGATTGATGGGGGGAAAACTTGAATTCTTAACTTGAAATTAAACTCCTAGAGTTTCTTGTTCTTGGGAATTATCTTTGAGATAAAACCCTACTTTCATATTGTAGATAGATAATGAACTTATGAGCCTTGATCTATTATTAGGGGTTAAAACTGGTGCTAAAAAACTCGCACACCCTTTTAAAAAATGGCTTTAAAAATAACTGAATGAACTATGCGACGGTGGGTCTGATGGCCCATCACTGGCTCAATAGTCCGTCGGTCCTGACCGTCACACCTAGGCAAAATAGGATTAACTACCTCTGCTGTGATGGCTGAAGCAACGGTCCGGTGCTAGCTCGAAGGTCCGTCAGCCTGAGCCTTTGCCCTTAGGTAGAAGGTGGTCTCACTTCCTCTGCTGTGACAGTTTGGGAGATGGTCTATCGCTAGCCGATGGTCCGTCGGTCTTCATTTTTGCACCTTGGAAGTTTTCATTGCTTTCTACAAAACGGCCATAAATTTCTACCCCGATACCAGATTTGGAAGAAATTGGTATCGTTGGAAAGCTAATCTAATTTCCCGCATGATAAAAAGTGAAAATCTTAGAAATTACATATGTACAAAAAACTGGATTCATCTTCAAAGTAAGTTTCTAACATTCTTGGGATGATTTCAAGCTAGGTAGATATACAGGGTATTATAGTATCTATTCCTAGAAAACACCTTCCTAAAATGAGACTGAGTAAGAGGGGAGAAGATAAACTGATTTACATACTAAACATAAATGACTGAAACATGACTCCATGACTAGCATGACTGATAAACTTAATATATGTCATACTGAACATTCATATCTGATGCATGAGTAACTGATTCATGAATACATGACTGAGTGTTTCAAGAAACTAAGTTTTCTCACAATAATAATGCATATCTAATGCATGATTACTTGACTAATATAATACATGAATGCATGACGGAATATGCAATGGTATTTAATACCATGTTGTAATGGAATTCTGAACATGAAACTAAGTAAGCTTAAAGAGGACTTTTACCTTGATCTTGATCTGAGTTGGTCGAGAAGAGGTGAGGATACTTGGTTCGCATATTTACTTTTGCTTCCTAAGTAGCGCCCTCAACGGAATTATTTTTCCAAAGAACTTTGACTAGAGGGACTTCTTTGTTCCTTAGTCAACGAGTCTGGTAATCAAGAATTTTGACTAGAATCTCTTCATAAGAGAGGTTGTTATAAACATCTATGCTCTGAATAGGGACTACAACTGCTGGGTCACCTATGCACTTCTTAAGCAAAGAGACATAGAAGAATGGATAAACTGATGCTAGATCTAAAGGCAATTTGAGCTCACAAGCTATCTTGCCTAAACGATTGAAAATTTTGAAAGGACCTACATATCGGGGACTAAGATTTCCATTCTTGTCGAATCTCTTCACTCCCTACATGGGAGAGATATTTTGATCAACATAGTCACCAATCTCGAACTCGAGATCCTTTCTACGTACATCTGCATAAGACTTTTGTTGGCTCTAAGCAGGCCAGAGTGTTTCTCTTATCAACTAGACTTTCCCTAAGGCATCAAATATGATTTCAGGCCCTATAATTAAGGCTCATTAACTTCAAAACAACCGACTAGAGATCTGCATCTCCTACCATAAAGATCTTCGAATTGAGCTATCTTAATACTAGAATGATAGTTGTTGTTGTATGAAAACTCAATCAAAGGCAAGAAGTCATCCCAAGTAACCTTGAAATGGATTGTACACGTACTTATCATATCTTCTAAAGTCTGAATGGTCCTTTCTGCTTGACTATCTGTCTGAGAATGAAAGGTTGTACTGAGATAAACTAGCCTACCAAGACCCTTTTAGGATGATTTCCAAAAATAGGAGGTGAACTGGATACCTCTGTCTGAGATAATAGATAATAGAGCACCGTGCAATCTGACCAACTCTCTGATATAGAGTTTGGCATAATCTTTGGCTGAATAAGAGGTATGGACTCAAAGGAAATAAGATGATTTGGTCATCCTGTCTATAATAAACTAGATCGAATCATGCTGGCGATGAGTACGAGGTAAACCCATCACAAAGTCCATGTTCACTTCTTTCCACTTCTAAGTCGGATTACTGAACTCCAGAATGGATGCACTAGGATTTTGATGCTCTATCTTAACCTAATGACATGTAGGGAACTTAGCCACAAACTCTACAACATCCCTCGTTATCCCACTCCACCAATAGATTTTCTACAAGCCGCGGTACATCTTAGTGGCCCCTGGATAAATAGATATTGTGCACCATGCACTTCTACAAGAATTTGCTGCCTTCATTCATCTACACCTGGAACACACAGACAATTTTAACAACACAAAACAAAATCTCCCCTTAGGAGAAAACCTCTACATTTTGATCCGTTGTGGAGTCTTTCAACTTTACTAGTCTGGGATCTCTATCTTGCTTTTCTTTTACCTCAGAAACTAGAGATGATTCTAAACTACTCTGAACCCATCTCACTCTCCTCTAAATCGACTAAGAAAATGCCTAATCTGACAAGCTGATGGACTTCCTAAGCTAGCTTCTTTTTACTACCCTCAACATGAGCAGCACTACCCATAGACAGTCTATTGAGAGCGTCGGCCACAACGTTGGCCTTGCCTGGATAATAAAGGACACTCATGCCATAATCTCTCAAGAGCTCTAACCACCTTATCTGACGAAGATTGAGATCTTTCTGAGTAAAGATGTACTAAAGGCTCTTATGATCTGTGACCACATCTACATGAACTCCATATAGATAATGCCTCTAAATTTTCAAGGAAAAGACTATGGCTGCTAACTCAAGATCATGAGTAGGATAATACTTCTCATGGGGTTTAAGCTATCTATAGGCATAGGCTATGACCTTACCATTCAGGATGAGGACATAACCCAAACCTACTCTGGATGCATCACAATACACCACTAACCCATCTGGACCATCTGGAAGAGCTAAGACTGGAGCTGAGGTAAGTCGAGTCTTAAACTCCTGAAAACCCTTCTTGTAAGTATTTGACCACTGAAACTTGACTTTCTTCTGAGTCAATCTCGACATAAGGGATGTAATAGAAGAAAATCCCTCAACAAACCATCTGTAATAGCTAGCTAAACCCAAGAAACTCCTGATGTCTGGTGGAGATACAGGTCTAGGCCAGTTTCTTACTATTTGATCTTTTGAGGATAAACCCTAATGACATCACCGGAAACAATATGACCAAGGAATTACACTGACCTTAGCCAAAATTTGCACTAACTAAATTTAGTGAACAATTGATGATTTTTGAGGGTCTGCAGTACAATTCTGAGATGGTCTGCATGATCACACTCACTGCGGGAATAAACAAGGATGTCATCTATGAAAACTATTATGAAATGTCCAAGTACTTCTTGACCACACAGTTCAAAAAATTTGTGTAAGGTGGCGGGGAATTGGTAAGACCAAAGGACATAACCAAGAATTTAAAGCGACCATACCAAGTACGGAAAGCTATTTTAAGAATATTATATTCTTTGACCCTGAGCTGATGATAACCTGATCTGAGGTCTATCTTAGAAAAATAACTGGTACCCTGAAATAGGTCAAACAAGTCATCAATTCTAGGAAGTGGATATTTGTTCTTGATCATGACTTTATTAAGCTAGCAGTAGTCTATACACATTCTGAGAGAACCATATTTCTTTTGCATGAATAAGACCGGTGCACCCCATGGGGACACACTGGGTCTGATGAACCCCTTATCTAATAGATTCTTAAACTGCTCATTCAATTCTCTAAGTTCTGCTAGTGCCATTCTGTATGTAGAAATAGGTATAAACTAAGTATCTGGAAGGAGATCAATACCGAAGTCTATTTCCCTTTTAGAAGAAATTCCTGGAAGATATTCGGGAAAGACATCTGAATATTCATTCATGACTGGAACTGAATCAATAGTGGGAGTTTCAGAACTAGTGTCCTTAACTCGAACAAGATGATAGACACATCCTTTAGATATCATTTTCCTTGCACGAAGGTAGGAAATAAGCTTACCTCTGGAAGCTGAAGTACTACCCCTCCACTCTAAGGTAGGTTTATTCAAAAAATAGAACTGTACTATTTTATTTCTGTAGTCGAATATGGTATAGAAGGATTGAAGGTAATCCATGTCGAGAATGACATCAAAATCAGCCATCTCTAATTTGACTAAATCTATTAAGGTAACTTTTTGAAATATCATAATCGGACAGTTCTTGTATACTCATTGGGCTATGATAGTTTTACCCACTAGGGTAGAGACTGATAAGGGCTCTGCTAGAATTTTGGGACTGACTCCGAAATCAACTGCTATATTGGGAGTAACAAAAGACAAAGAAGCTCTTGGATCTAGCAAAGCATAAACATGCACATGAAAGATCTGTAGTGTACCAGTAACCACATCAGAAGAATTTTCTTAATCTTGTCGTGACTGGAGAGCATAAAGTCGATTTTGGCATTGCCCAGTAGTAGCACTGGAAGTGGCACCTGCTGATTTGGGTGACCAAACTGAGCGGAGGAATGGTTTTGCTGACCCTAGTAGCCTGACTGAGGACAATCTCTGACTCTATAGCCTAGCTTTCCATATCTAAAACTGACATCGCTACTATCTTTTCAAGCTCTCTTTTAGTTCTTACCGTAAGTCTAATAAATGGAATTAGTTCGGGCATTGCAAACACTGCCCTGAGACGTAGAGCCTAGCGCCCTATCTCTATAACCATCCCTAAACTAAGGAGCTGGAGCACTAGCAGAAGAAGGAGCTGGAACTGCTGACTTAGGATGAAATTAAGAACCATTTCCTTCTTCTGATTTGGGCTGAGCAAAGTTGAAACTACCCGTCCTTGCTCTCTTATTCTGCTTCTCCCTCATCATAATATTTTGCTCCTCTATCTACTGAGCATGAGTCATAAGCCTGGCTAATGTCCTGCCACTATTCAACATCGCAGACCTATACTCTTTGACCATACTATCATTCACCCCAGAAACAAACTAACTTATCTGGTCTAATTGAGTAAACTTAAGAGAATACTCTTTCACCATCATTTTTCCCTGGCTGAGGTTGATAAATTCTTACATATTAGCTTCTATTAGATCTAGGGGAAAGAATGTATCTAAGAATGTGGTAGCAAAATCCTCCCACTCAATAGGCCCTACATCTACAACCCTCTCTAACTTTTACTATTTGTACCAAGTGTGAGCAACATCCTCCAACTGATATGCAGCTAGCTCTACACTCTTACTAGAAGTAACCCCCATGATGTTTGTAACCTTCTAAACCTAATTGATAAATTCTTGAGGGTCTTCATCTGACGTAGACCCAAGAAAGGATGGAGGATTCATTTAGGTTAAGTCTCGAATCCTGGCTACAGCTAAATTAGCCACAGGGTTGGCTAAAACAACAGTTGGTCATTTGTTCTAAGAAGAAATTAACTGAGCGAGAGTAGTGAATGTAGCTTTAAACTCTGAATGAGAGACATGTTCTCCCAAAGGATCTTTGGGCTAAGGGACTAGCTGATTGTCAATTCTTCGTTTAGGAGGAATGTTCTGTAGAAGAAAGGGAGAAATGAATTAGACTGAGAGATTCACTTGAGATTATGCTCATTAGTATGACATAAATATTGAAAGAAGGGAAACTGTTCCTAAAACATCTTATAGCCTCCTAAAGATAAATGTGGTGTGCAATACACCCATGTACAAGACTTTACTAGATGTGGCTTTTAGAATTCCTAGGTTTCTACTAAACCTTATGCTCTGATACCAAATTTGTAATGCCCTAAATCTGGTACCCAAAAAGCTTCACGGTGCTCATGTCCCTGAAGGACCACAAGCTAACCCATGAATGATATTTGTACATGAACACGGCGTAATATACTGTATAAATATAGAAATAAAGGTTGTAAGGCCATAAGGTTCAAAACTGATAAAATAATCTCTAAATGATGTGTTATCACAATACTAAATCAAAACCTGAAATAAACTGTCTGAACATGATAGTCTGAAAAGACTCTAACTGACTGAATAGTCTGAATAAGGAGTTCATGGGACATGTCCCCATCTACAACTACTGAAATAAATAAATTAATGAGATAATAAAGTAATGGCCATGTCCTCAAAGGATAAGGAATCACTGATAACTCTGACTGCTGAGACTGGAATGCTATTAATGCTTTGGAGCTCACGCTTCTGAACCTATGGTATAAGACACCATAACGCAAATGCATCAGTACATTTGAATGTATTTGTATGCATGTGAGGTAGGCTGAATGCAAAGGGTTCACATGCATGAACTATACTAACTGACTTGATAACATGAATGTGAAAATACATGCATGAATACATAGTAACTATAAATAAGTTTCTAATGTCATGATTTCTGAGTCTGAGTACTGATAACATGAGATACTGATACTCAACGACTGTATCTGATAATCTAGGTTCTGATGGAACTAGCTGAGTTCCATACTATTATGAGTTAACTGTATCTAACAGTCCTGAATCCTGTAGAACATCTTGTAGAAGTTTTTGAGTTCTATTACTAAGACTAAATATTTGTATCTGACAGTCTCAATTCTGTAACTGAAACTGTAGGAAGTAGTATATGATAGACATGGCCCAAAATATACAATAATAGTTGAGCTGGGATCCAATCTGTGTCCTGATTGGAAGGGTGTAAATACCGTGACACTAGTAAGGGTAAGCTGTGGGTGACCCTCATCTTACAATGTCCCCAAAAGAGAAATGTGGGGCCCTTAGCTGATAATGCTTATCTACCTCATCAACCCTCATCTTATAGTGTGGATGTCTCAACCTACGCTTGCTACATAGTTTTTGAACATAAAGATGACTTCTAAGAATCACACCCTCATCAGATAGTGTGTATTCCCATCCTTGGGCTCACTCAGTGCTAATTCCTACCCCCATCTGAATAGACACTGAATATGGATTACTGAACTAAACTTGACTGAATTAATTGAGTTCCATTGATTGACGGAATACTATTAAGTTTACTGAATTTCTAAGATTTCTAAGATTACTGAGTTTTCTTGAGTCACATAACTGACTGAATTTCTATGAACATGGCTCGACTAAGAGTGTCTTGAAAACATGACACTGGCTCTAGGCACACAGCTAATTGTCAAGTACAAGTACCCCCAGGACTCGATAGCATGAAACTGACAAAGCATGACTTTCTTGAATACATGACCAACATCACAATCCATACTACAATAAGTTAGAAATATCATGAAGTAGAAGTTCTAAAGCACTACACGGGTTACACATATATCCATAATTCATTGACTAAGGCATTTCATCAAACTCTTGACATGTATGAACTTGTACATGAATGGTGATTTCATATTATTATACTAGTATGGAACTTTTCCTTCACATAGGCATTTAATCAAACACATGTGGAGCATGCTTTGGTTATACAATCATTAACACATCTAATAATCATGGATACATCAATCAATGTATAAATTTAAGGGTTTATCATGATTCTAATTCAAATCACCACATCCTAGGGTCAATCATTGGAATATGTAATTTCAAACATGAATCAAAACCCCACAACATCATGAACATGAATTTCAATTCAATTCAAATCAAAAATATTCATAAATACACAAATCTTGGATTTCAAAAAGAGATTCTTGAGCTTCATGGGTGAAAGGGACCCATGAATCAACACATGGCAGATCTAGGTTGATAATTTCTTAAAGATTGATAGAGGAAAACTTAAATTCTTGACTTGGAATTAAACACCTAAGGTTTCTTGTTCTTGAGGATTATCTTTAAGAGAAAATCCTAGTTTGATGTTGTAGATGGATAATGAACTTGTGAGCCTTGATTTGATATTATTAGGGGTTAAAATAGGTGGTAAAAGACCGAAATACCCTTTTAAAAAATGGCATTAAAAATAACTAAATGAACTATTTGATGGTGGGTGCGATGGTCCAATGCTGGGTCGACTGTCCGTCGATCCTGACCGTCAATCCTAGGCAGAATAGGGGTTCACTGCCTCTGCTGCAATGGCTTAGGCGACGGTCCATTGCTAGCTCGATGGTCTACCGACCCTCATTATCGTATCTGGGTAGTTTTGACTGCTTTCTATTAAACGGCCATAACTTTCTACCCCGTACTGCATTTGGACAAAATTTGTATCGTTGGAAAGGTAATTTAATTTCCCACATGATAAAAAGTAAAAATCTTAGAAATTTCACATGTAAAAAAATGGATTCATCTTTCAAAGTAAGTTTCTAACATTTTTGGAACGATTTCAAGCTAGCTAGAAGTATGGGGTAGTACAACTCCAAAACCCAAATATAATCTACAATTACCTTTTTATAGCTGATATCCACTCTAAACCAAGAAGAAAATGACCTGAGTCCTTCTCGTGCAACTCTATCACACTAACCTTGATGAACTAAACTTGATCCACTAAGAATCCGTAGAGGAAAGTATGATAATAAGCTCATAAGTTGCCACCTAGGCACACAAATAGAGATAACCAATGTATATGATATATGCCAATTCTATAATTGGCCTAGAGAACCATCTAAATTAGAAGCCAAGATTCTGAAGTACGCACATTCACCATAGAATGATCCTCTCTGGTATTCTCCACCAACTCATGGATAAGCTATACTCTATCCAACACAAGGATACCACTCCTACTGAGTGAATCATCTAAGAATCCTAACAAAAATTAAAAACTAAAGGTCAATGCCAAAGTGACCAATATCATGTCAACTACTATCTGAACACCTATCAACCATAATCTATCTAAACTGAAGAAGACCAAGTAGGTAATTAACGAAGTATACTTAACCAGCATGTAGATGAAATCCCAACTAAAATAAAGGTTGCAGCCAAACTCTACAAATCTAAACTAAAATCTCCACACTAAGACTAAACCACTCGATCTCAACTATCGAAACCAAATTTAAAGAGGAGTAAGTATTGATACCCCATATCTACCATAACGTCTAAATAGCATTTCCAAGATATCTAATCCAAAACTAAGCCAACAAGTCTGAAATAAGGCCAAATACTAAAATCAACCTTACTATTCAAATCAGACATATCCTTACTGAATCATGTCAATCCAAAATTAAAACATACATAAAGATCAAAATCAAACTAGAGGATAAATGACTGGATAAAACCACAAGCATCGAAATCTATGTCCACTAAAGGGCATGAACCGCCAAAGCTTACTCAAGAACTTACTAAGCATACAACTGTAATAACCAGAGAATTCCAACAAATAGGACAACCATGCTTCAAGCTCATAGGAAATAAATTATAGTGCATTGGTAGTTTTATGATCAAGGTTGTTTTGTATTAAGGACTCAAATATGTTGTATCTATAAGGTGAATCAATACATCCCTTACCGCTTGAATTCTTGAGAAGAATTTTGGTATAGTCAACTGCAAATGGGCATATCATTTATTATACTATGAATTTTTTATCTCATGACTCACCAACAGATATATAATTTAATTATATTTCCAACTATACTAATTTTACCAAAGTCCAAAATTGGAGTAAAAAGTTATGGTCGTTATACTGAGAGCTGTCCGAACTACCTAGGAGCGACGGAAAAACTGACGAACCGTCAATATAGGGATAGACCATTACTCTGGCTATCACAACTGAGCCAGTAAGGCCATTTTTTCGGCCAAAAATGATGGTTGGAGTGACAGTTAGTCACTAGAGTGACGTTCCATCACCCAGACCGTCAACTTTGTCCGAAACAGCGCAGAAATGATGTTTTAAAGGCTTTTTGGGTCTTTTTCTACCCTTTTTAATACCTAATTACATCAAATCAAAGCACGTAACTTCATATTCATCCACAGCATAAAAATTAAGGGTTTATCTCAAGACTGTCTCTCGAGAACAATATTCAAGAACTTCTTCAAAAGTACTCAAGAATCAAAACGTCACCATTCAAAAACCTTTAAGAAAAGACTCAAAGAACTTTATCAACGCTTTAAAATTTAACTTGTTCCATTAAATCAAGCCAAGAAAGGTATGTAGGGTTTGAACAAGGGCACTCCTTTCATCCTTGTGCCCAAAAGTTGTTTTAATTACAAAGATATATGGTTTTACATATTTTCTTCTAAAATTGAAGTATGGGTTTATACCCTATGTTATTATTTCTTGTGATTATGATATTTCCCAAGTTCTACAAATTGAATTATATGAGTATATTGATGTTATAATGCATATTGCTGAAATTTACCAAATTTTGAGATGATTTATGAATATTTATGATATCAAGTATGAATTTTGAGATGTTTTAACATGAGATTGATATATGGGTCATTAAGTCTTATTTGAGATTGTGATTTTTAGAACTTTTGTGTTATAAGCACCCATGATTTGAGTATTTAAGATTATTGAGAAAGCTTTGACCTTGACCTTTGACAGACTGAGAGTGATGGCTTAAGTAAAATGGGGAGATGGCAGAAGAAGTAACCAAGTCAGACTTCTAGATTCTTGTTAAAATTCCTGTGTAGTGTAGAAAACTCATGACAGAGGATGATACCCGACCCATTCTTATTTTAGTACTTCTAGTTATCCCAATACCTATGCATGTCTTATGTTTCAATTCCATGATCATAGTTCATGTTCATGCATATTATAGAGAATCATGTACCTTCCTAGTTCCCAAAATGAGGAGTTCCAATTCTTTTGCAGTTGGAATCACATTCTATAAGTGATGAACTCCAAATTTAGGTCATGCAGTTCATGACTCATGTACTCAAGCTTTACAGTACGTTCTGTTAAAACACTCAAGCAATACTCTTAATGATCAGTGAAATTTAGATTTATATCATGCATTTCCTTAGATCAGACCTCTTTGATGCATTTATGATGTTAAATATTCTATTCCTCAAGCCTTAGTTGAGTGTCATGTTATACACAGTATCCCTTTATGTTTTAGGTCATCATGTTCTAACCTTTATTACCTTTTCTTAGTTTAGGATAGTGATGATGAACAGTTGTCTGAATATGAGAGACCAAATATTTCTCATTAGTGAAAGATTGTTGTATGGTTATTTTAGCTAAGGCTATAAGTGTGAAGTATATTGAGGCCAAGTCGTTGATACTCGTCATAGTTGGTTAAATTTTTATTTTCTATGTGTGAATAGCTAAAATTTTATATATGTCTTATTAGGAATAGTGCATGGAAGTTATTTTTGATAGAGGTTTGTAGGATATAGAGAAGATACTTTATGAGCATTTGTTTAGAAGTGCATATGGGGTTATGAAGATAGGCTTGAATGACATATTTGTATACATATGAAGGGATGCATTGAGCGTTAATGAATAAATTTCTAGTACTAAGTGGATTGTAGTTGTTAGAGTGGTAATGTGGATTATTCTAGAGATAAGAAGTTCTGAAAAATACAAATGCATATGAATTTAGGATTCTAACTGGTGTTATGTTATGGGGTTATGTGAGATACCTTATGATTTCAAGATAGGCTTGACCATAACAAGAGAGTTTGGTTCAGATAGATTTTTTAATAGCCATGTAAGAAATATAAGTTGAGTCAATGAATATAGGTTTAAGGGAAAAGTTTAGTTGAGAGAGTATTTTAAAAGTGTCGCTAAGCTTTAAAGTGAGTAGTTTCATTGCTTGAGGCCTAGTACTTCTATCCTGACTTATGATTCACAAGTCTATGTTCCATGCTATATTTAGTGCAATGTTGTAATTCCTTATTCTAAGGTCTTGTTTAGATCATCCCTAGAGTCCCTTACTCCCTAATGGCCTTAGAAATTTCTTAGAAAGGTGTTGAAGCTATACTTTATTTAGGGTAGAGTTTTCAGCACAATTCAGTCCGTGCAGCCAGAAATCTAGTTTACATCTTCTGATTTAGTCTAGTCTCACTACCTAAAATTTTGTCAGTATGACTATTTCAATAGATAGTTTGTTCGCATCCAAGTAGATTCCGAAATTTAGTTCAGTACATGCATCATGCATCAGTTCCAGATTTAGATAATAAGTCATGGTTCAGTCCATAAGTATCCTGCACATCATCTCAGTCTTTCCAAGTATTTCAACCAAATTAGTATCATTCGAGGATGAATGATCACAAGGAGGAGGTATTTTAATACCTTGAGTTTTAATGCCATAAACCTCTCTTCTTCTCTACAAACTCAGATCCAGCCGAAGGTGATAGCCTTCCTTAATTCAGTTCTTTTATAATCAAATATTCAACTATATAGCTATTGTAATTATAAGTTCATGTATTCCTAAAACTACTCAAAGGTTAGAATGATTTAGAATTATTTTTCTCAGCTAGCCAACCACATTCAAGGATGAATGTTCCCAAGGGAGAGAGATTGTAATACCCTAAGAATTCCAACCGATAGTAAAACCATGCTTAAAGCTCATGATAAATAAATTATAGTCCATTTGTAGTTTTATGATCAAGGTGGGTGTGCATTAAGGCCTCAAATATGTCCTAGCTATCAGGTGAATCAAAACATCCCTTAACGATTGAATTCTTGAGAAGAATTTTGATATAGTCAACTTCAAATGAGCATACATTTTATTATACTGCAAATATTTGATATCATGACACACCAATAGATGGATAACTAAATTAGCTTTCCAATGATACCAATTTCACCAAAATTATGTATCGAAGTAAAAAGTTATGATCATTTTATTGAGAGGTATCTGAATTGCCCAGGAGCGACCTGCAAGCTGATAAACCGTCAAGTCAGCGATGGACCATCACTCTGGCCATCAAAACTTAGGTAGTAAGGCCATTTTCAGGCACAAAAATGATGGTTGGAGTGGCGGTCAGTCACCAGAGTGACGGTCTGTCACCCAGACAGTCAAGTTTGTCTGAAACAGCGCTACTACCTAATTGCATCAAATCAAAGCACATAACTTCATATTTATCCATAGCATCAAAAATTAGATTTTCTCTCAAGAATATCTCCCCAGAACAATATTCAAGAACTTCTTCAAGAGTTCTCAAGAATCAAAACGTCACCATTCAAGAACCTTCAAGAAAAGCCTCCAAGAACTTTCTCAAGGCTTCAAAGTCAAATTGTTCCATTGAATCAAGACAAATAATATATGTGGGGTTTGAACAAGGAAACTCCTTTCGTCCTTGTGCCCAAAAGTTTTTTTAATTACGAAGATATATGGTTTTACATGTTATCTTATGAAATTGAAGTATGGCTTTATACCCTATGTTATTATTTCTTTAGATTATGATACTTCCCATATTCTAGAAATTGAATTATATGAGTATCTTGATGTTATAATGCATATTGCTGAAATTTTTCCCAATTTTGAGATGGTTTATGAATATTTATGATATCGAGTATGAATTTCGAGATGTTTTAACATGAGATTGATATATGGGTCATTAAGCCTTATTTGAGATTGTGATTTTGAGAACTTTTGTGCTACAAGCACCCATGATTTGAGTATTTTGAGATTATTGAGAAACCTTTGAAATCCACTTTACTAAATGAGATTACAAATTTTATAGTTGGGTTCTTTATGAACCATACGATTATTTTAAATGTGGATTTCCTATAAGATGTGCATAGCTAACTAAAGGGAGTAGTATTTAGCACCGAGTTGGGTAAGTTACTACGGTTTCATACCCCAGAACTACGTGCCATCACAGGATTTAGATTTATGGTCCCGAGGCCGAGATAGTGATCACTTAGTTGAGGTTATACTCCCTGGCAAGAGTATGACACCTCTCCCCAACGTGAGGTTTCTTCCTTAGGAGGAAAAAACGTTGGACTTCATGTAGCTCACATGGTGAATGTTGGTTAGGACAACCTCCCTAATAGTAAGATTTTCAATGTAGTTTCTTAAAGTATAATTTTCCCTTGAAGAGAGTATTTTTTTCCCTGCTAGTAAAAATAAATAACAGCTTCTGAGTATATTTCTTAAGGGAAGTATTTTCCATGATGATTTTAGGAAACTAAGTATAAAGGCTCACAAAACATGTTCAGATATTGAATTACTTGAAATTTTTAGTTACAGAGTTACAGCTTTAATTTTCAGACACAAAAGTGAGCTCCTTTTTCACTTAGCCTATTTGAATTGAGATAAAGTATTTCTTATGTAGAAAGAAATTTCAGATTTCATTTTGTTTACACAATTATGAGAACAAGAAGAGAATATAGATTACAGAATTAAATGTTATGGCTCACAAGATTTGTAAAGCATGTTTTACTTTTTATTGCTACTTATTTCAGTATTCCAAATATTCTAGCTTATGTGAGTCACTTACATTTAGCATGCATTGTTTTATAAATGATGACTATGAGATATGTTTTTACTAGTGCATTCACCCCCATATACTCAGTACATCCTCAAAGTACTGATCAACATATATGTTTATGTTCTACATTGTAACATAATGTAGGTACATGTTTCAGTATGCACATTCAGAGTTAGACAGTTGTAGATTCCAGCCTGTGAGATGTTGAGTCCTCCTACTTCGGGGACTTTAATTACATTTATTTATATTTTTTACTTTCTCATTCATACATATTGATTAGAGATAATTGGAGTAGCTGCCCAACTTTCTATAGTTAGTATTAGTAGAGGCTTCATAGACAGACAATAGAGTTAATGTATTCAATTTCAGTTTTATTTATAAAAGCAGAATTGTAATCATGTGAATTCAGATTTGTATTGAACAGATTTTAGAAAAAAGTTTTCCCTGATTTTGTACAGATTTAGCTATTATATTTAGTTTCTTATAAGTTATGCTAGTAGAAGGGTTAGCTTGGGGTCACTTATAATCCTAAGAACTATGTGACATATTGGGACCAATTTTAGGGGCGTTATAAACTTTGTATTAGAGCACAAGGTTCAAGTGTCCTATGGTTTCTGTGAAGTTGTGTCTAGTAGAGTTTTGCGAAATGGTACGGAGACGTTTGTACTTTTCTTTGAGAGGCTATAGGGTATTTAGGAAATGTCTCCCTTCTTTCAAGTATTAGATTATGCTCTAGAAAGGTTATCTAAGAAACTTATACAGATTCTCATCTTACTGTATTCAGACCATCTCTGCCTTATTTTTAAGGTGACGAAAATAGTCAAGCTTAAATCTTTACAGATAGAACTTTCACAAACAGTCCCCACAGATAGTTATGTGATTGTATATAGTCTCAAATGTATCTCATCAATTCTTTTAAGTTCCGAGTTTTGAAGAACTTTATTTGTGTTCATGGAAATAGTGCACTAAGCCCAAGTCAGATGTACTTTCAGATCCCTCCTCAGAATCCATAATGATAATCTATACTTCTTTATTTATGTAATGTTCTAGAGATAACATGATTGGTAAGTTCCAAATTCCTACCCTGATAATACTCTCAAATTTGGTAGCAAAAATTTCAGAATGCACCCAAAGGGTTTGAGAGGAGCTCTTTAGTATGTCATAAGTCCCTCAAGCTGAAAGTTAGGTCCTCATTCTTATGAGTTGTTCAGTTGATGTAGAATTATATATGTATTCATACTATCCATTGACCCTTTTAATATAGATAATGCTATGAGAAGAGATAGTATGAACCTAGACTGTTAAGTGTAGTGTGCATTCGAAGGATATTGTAATACCCCGAGAATTTCAAATAATAGTACAACCCTGCATCAAGCACTTTATAAATAAAGTTAGTGATTTGGTAGTTACATGATCTAGTTTTATGAGTATTAAGGCCTCAAAAGTGTCCTAGCTTTTAGACAAATCAAAACATTCCTTGCCGATTAAATTCTTGAGAAGGATATTGCTATTGTCAACTTCAAAGGAGCATATATCTCGTTATAGTATGAATTTCTGAGCTCATGATCAACCAAAATTTAGATAATTGAATTAGATTTCCAATGATACCAATTTCTCCTAAATCCGATACCGGACCAAAAAGTTATGCCTATTTTACTCCAGCATATCAGTCTAGAAAACTAAGTGACAACATTTGTGATAACATATCACAAGTGTGATGACTTATCTCCAATGTCGTCAGCCTTAGGCATAATCCAGCCCCCAATGATGACATTTCTGATAAGTTACCACAAGTGTGATGACTAATCATGAATGTCGTCATCCTTAGGCAGAAATTCATCAATTCCAGCCACCCCCCCCCCCCCCCCCCCCCCGTGACAACATTTGTGACGACTTATAACAATCCTAATGGCTTATCACAAATTTCATCAACCTTAGATTTTCAGCAACTGGTAAGTGGTTTAGTAACGGTATTTTGGTCTTTTTCCTTCACTTTCCATGACTTGTAACCCTCAAGGAGAGTATTATCTTCCATTCTCTTTAGTTAAACATCTCAAAATTCTCAGCACACCTTCAACCACAAGGTTAGGATTTCAACATAAAAACCCAATTATCTAGAGATTTAATCATGAGAATTTGATAATTCTTGCATATTTGAATTCCCCGTTCAGAGGGCTATGAGGGACACTTAATAGTTCGTGAATAACCTTCCGGAATTTTCAAAGTCATCCAAAAGCTCCAAGTTTAAGGTATGTGGTTTTGAACAAGAACACACTTTTGTGCTTGTGCCCAAAAGTTACACATTTTCGTAAAGTATTTCGTAAGATCATGGAGAATTTCTATCATGTTGTTATATTGTGAGTTTTATGAAAATATGTCATACCCAAGCTTTGAGTTGTAATATTATTATTCATATTAATGTTTTAAATTATCAATTTATGGTTTAAGTTGTATAATTCAATGTCTATTTCATGTTTTGAGAATTTCAAGTCCTATTGTTGTGAATTGAACCTTATGGTTAAAGCATGAGTTTGAGAATGAGATGTTAGTGATTTTTAAGGAATATCAAGAAGTGCGTTTTGATTCTAAGTTAAGATAGAAATCCACATTCTTGAGTTTAAAGTAAAGGGGATGCATTTTGGCTCCCATTATATATATATATATACATACATATATATATATTGTTGAATTTTTTTACGGTAAATTTTCTAAAGTTTTGAGCAAAATAAGGGAGTAGTATTTACCATCGAGTTGGGCTTGATTCCGAGGTCTCATATCCCAGAACTACGTGCCCCTATAGGTTCTTGATATACCCCAAGTGGGTTAAGATAGTGATCACTAAATTTAAAGTTTTATCCGATGGCAAGGATAGAACAGCTCTCCCCAACGTGAGTAAGAGAAACTCCCTAAGTTCCTAAAGTTCTCTAAGTCCTAAAGTCTTCAAAGTTTCAAAGAGTTTTAGTTTTAAAGTTACAAAGTTCTTAAAGTATAAGTGTTTTGAAAGCTATGGTCCTAATAATTTCAAGTGTCATGATAATTTGAGATTTTTAGTAAAATCATAATGATTTATAAGTCTTGTGGCATATATTTATTTCAAGCTATGTGAGTATGTTTTACACCATACAGGTTTTCTGTAAAAGCTTATGATATTGATTATTTTAATTGCACACTCCTTCATATGCTCAGTACTTTCCCAAAGTACTGACCCACATATTTTGTCTGTGTGCCCTATATTCTCGTGATATGGGTTCACGTGCTCAGTCTCAGCCTTACTAGTGATCCTTTCGAGCACTTCTATGTACATATCAGTCGTGGTGAGTCCTCATATTTTGGGGACCGGTTATTCTCAGACTTTCAGTTTTATTTAGTAGTTGTTTAATTCTTTTCAGTTCAGTCTGAGTCAGTTGGGGACATATCCCAATGGCTCTCTAGTTTGGAGTAGTAGAGGTTTGTTAGACTAGTCATCAGATTATCAGCACTTTGAGATTTTCTTTGAGTTGTAGTTTGTTCAGACCAAGTATTTCATTCATATTTCTCATTTTATGTTGTCACAGTGTTAAGTTCATGCATTCTACCTCTAAGTAAGTAAGTATATAGAGTAGAAGGCTCAAAGAGTTAGCTTGGGGCTACTTGTAGCCTTAAGCACTATATGACATCTCGAGACCCGGTTTTGGGGCATTACAGAAATTATGAACTTTAGTGTTATGATTTATGAATAGTATAACCTTATTGTAGTTAGAAGTATGGGTATATAAGAGTAGTGTAAAGAAGATGTCGGAATGATGTTTGGTAGAAAGTATAGATGTAAGCTTATGTATGTTATCAAGATGCATTAAGTTGATATGTCCCAGTGTGTTAGTTTAGTGGAAGGTAGAGCCGGAGTTATTAGTAAGGTGAATTGTTGTTGCTTGAAGTATGGGAAGAGTTATTGATAGTATTTATTTTGTTTAAAAAGTATAGTATATTAATGAAACATCTGGTGGTCTAGTGGCATTAAGTTAGGTTTCCCTTGAGGTAGAAAAGAGGGTGTTTAGTTAAGACTTATAGAGCAATGATAGTAATTTAAACATATAAAAGGGTAAATAGTAATGAGGTATCGAAGGAGGGTGAGTTAATAGATTATGATAAGATAGGCCTTATGATTTTTATTGATTATTGTTGCTCGAAAGTTCTAACGGAATAGTGTTTATTTATGTTATATATTATAGTTTCCGAGGGTGAATTATATGTAAGGTGAGTTGTCAAATCATGCTTGACATTAGACATTAAGTTTGAAAAGTGGATGGTTACCAAGGTGGGTGTGATGATTCCATGGTTAGTGCAACTAATTGTATGGGAGTGATCTTGTAGGCTTGAACCATGTATGAAAGAGTTTGAGTTTAGTTTTTCGTCACTAAGTATGGTGTTTCAAGTATAATGTGTAACCGTATGCTCAAGGTAATATAGTGTTGCTTTGTCTTTCTAAGGTTATTCGTGTTATGTATGGTTGGTAATACCCTTGAGTTGATAAGTATGAATGAGGTTGTGTAGTTTATAGTGTTCTTGTCAGTTAACTTATGGGTTACAGGTTAGTGATGTGGGAAGTTACGGATGTGATATTAGCAGATTATGAGGGAAGTTCAAAAAAGGTTTAGAGATATCCATGTTTAGTGTTAGAATCTAAGTTGGCGAGTGTTTAAGTGGTTATATGATGACTTATGGGGTTATAGAAATCTAAGTGTTGAATCTTAGAAAGAGGTGTTAGCATTGAGTGTTATATGTGAAGATATAGTCCTTCAGGGTAAGTTTAGTTTTATGTTATTGAGTTTATCCCAGACTCTAGAATAAAGTGATTGCGGTTTAGATTAAAGTTTATATAGTGGTTCACAGACTAAGAGTGATGGCTTAAGTCTAAGGGGGAGATGGTAGAAGGAGTAACTAGTCAGACTTCCAGATTCTTGTTGAAATAACTGTGTAGTGTAGTAAACCTATAAGAGAGGATGATGCCCGAACCGTTCTTATTTTAGTATTTCCAGTTATCCCAATACCTACTCATTCCTTATGTTTCAGTTCCATGATCATAGTTTATGTTTATGCATATTATAGAGAATCATATACCCTCCTAGTTCCCAAAATGAGGAATTCCAATTCTTTCAGCAGTTGGAATCACATTCCATCAGTGATGAACTTCAAATTTAGTTCATGCAGCCCATGACTCATATACTCAAGCTTTACAATATGTTCAGTTTAAGCACTCAAGAAATACTCTTAATGATCAGTAAAATTTGGATTTATATCATCCATGTTCTCAGATCATACCTCTTTAATGAGTTCATGATTTTAAATATTCTATTCCTCAAGCTTTAGTTGAGTGTCAAGTTACACATAGTATCCCTTTATATTTTAGGTCCTCATGTTCTAACCTTTATTACCTTTCCTTAGGTCAGGACAGTGATGATGAACAGTTGTTTGAATGGGAGAGAGTAATCATTTCTTGTTAGTGAAAGATTGTTGTATGCTTATTTTATCTAAGGCTATAAGTATGAAGTGGGATTGAGGCCAAGTCGTTGATACCCATCATAGTTAGTTAAAGTTTTCTATGCTATGTGTGAAAAGCTAAAATTTTATGTATGTCTTCTTAAGAATAGTGCATGGAAGTTGTTCTTGATAGAGGTTTGTAGGATACGGAGAAGATGTTTTATGAGTGTTTGTTTAGTAGTGCATATGGGGTTATGAAGCTACGCTTGAATGACATATTTGTATACATGCGAAGGGATGCATTAAGCGTTAGTGAATGAATGTCTAGTACTAATTGTATTATAGTTGTTAGAGTGGTAATGAGGATTATTCTGGAGATAAAAAGTTGTGAAAAATGAAAATGCGTATGAATTCATGATTCTGATAGGTGTTATGTTATGGTGTTATGTGTGATACCTTGTGATTTCAAGCTAGGCTTGACCATAAAAAGAGAGTTGGGTTCAGATAGACTTTGGTAGATATATTTGTCAATGGCCATGTGAGAATTATAAGTTGAGTCAATGAGTATGGGTTTAAGGGGAAAGTTTAGTAGAGAGAGTATTTTAGATATGTAGCTAAGCTTTAAAGTGAGAAGTCGCATTGCTTGAGGCCTAGTACTTCTATCCCGACATATGATTCACAAGTCTATGTTCCATGCTATATTTGGAGCAATGTTGTAATTTCTTATTCTGAGGTCATGTTCAGATCATGCCCAGAGTCCCTTACACCCTAATGGCCTTAGAAATTTCTTAGAAAGGTGTTGAAGAAATACCCTATTTGAGGGGGAGCATTTAGTACAATATAGTCCGTGCAGCCAAAAATCCAGTTTACTATTCTGATTTAGTCTAGTCTTACTACTTTTGTAAGTATGACCATTTCAAGAGATAGTTTGTTCGGATCAAAGTAGATTGTGAAATTCAGTTTAGTACATGCATCATGCATCAGTTCCAGATTCTGATATTAACTCATGGTTCAGTCCGTAAGTATCCTTTATGTCATCTTAGTCTTTTCTTGTATTTCAACCAAATTAGTATCATTTGGGGACGAACGATCACAAGGAAGGGGTGTTGTAATACCTTGAGTGTTAATGTCATAAATATCTCATCTCTTCTCCGCAAACTCAGATCAAGCCGAACGTGATAGCTTTCCTTAATTCAGTTCTTTTCTAATCAAATATTAAGCAATATAGCTATTCTTCTTATAAGTTCATGGATTCACAAAAGTACCCAAAGGGTTAGAATGATGTAGAATTATTTAGTAATTTATTTCAGCTGTGTATCCTAAGTTTTCTCAGTTAGCCAACCACATTCAAGGATGAATGTTATCAAAGGGGGGAGATTGTAATACCCCGAGAATTTCAATCGATAGTAGTACCATGCTTCCAGCTCATGAGAAATAAATTATAGTGCATTGGTATTTTTATGATCAAGGTTGGTGTGTATTAAGTCCTCAAATATGTTCTAGCTATTAGGTGAATCAAAACATCCCTTACTGATTGAATTCTTGAGAAGGATTTTGGTATAGTCAACTTAAAATGAGCATATCTCTTATTATACTATGAATTTTTTATCTCATGACCCACCAACAGATATATAATTGAATTAGTTTTCCAACGATACCAATTTACCGAAATTCGATATCGGAGTAAAAAGTTATGACCATTTTACTAAGAGTTGTCTGAACTTCCCAGGAGCAACGGGCAAGCGGACGGGCCATCAAGTCAGCGATGGACCGTCGCTTTGGCCACTGTAACTGAGGCAGTAAGACCGTTTTCTGGCATAAAAATAACAGTTGGAGTGACGGTCCGTCACCCAGACCTTTAACTTTGTCCGAAACATCCGCTGAAACGATGTTTTAAAGGACATTTTGGGTCTTTTCCACCCTTTTTAACACCTAATTATATCAAATCAAAGAACATAACTTCATATCCATCCATAGCATCAAAAATGAGGGTTTCTCTCAAGAATATCTCCCATGAATAAAATTCAAGAACGTCTTCAAGAGTACTCAAGAATCAAAATGTCACCATTCAAGAACCTTAAAGAAAAGCCTCCAATAACTTTCTCAAGGCTTCAAAAGTCAACTTCTTCCATTGAATCAACCGAAATAAGGTATGTGGGGTTTGAACAAGGATACTCTTTTCGTCCTTGTGCCCAAAAAATGTTTTAATAACAATGATATATGGTTTTACATGTTTTCTTATGAAATTGAAGTATGGGTTTATATCCTATGTTATTATTTCTTGCGATTATGATATTTCCCATGTTCTAGAAATTGAATTATATGAGTATATTGATGTTATCATGCATATTGCCGAAATTTTCCTGATTTTGAGATGATTTATGAATATTTATTGTATCAAGTATGATTTTCAAGATGTTTTAACATGAGATTGATATGTGGATCATTAAGCCTTATTTGAGATTGTGCTTTTGAGAACTTTTGTGCTATAAGAACCCATGGTTTGATTATTTTGAGATTATTGAGAAAGCTTTGACCTTGACGGTAATAGTAGCTTTGAAATTCACTTTTCTAAATGAGATTACAGATTTTATAGTTGGGTTATTTATGAACCATGAGATTATTTTAAAAGTGGATTTCCTATGAGATGAGTGTAGCTAACTAAAGGGAGTAGTATTTAGCACCGAGTTGGGTAAGTCACTATGGTTTCATATCCCAGAACTACGTGCCACCGTAGGATTGAGATTTATGGACCCGAGGCTGAGATAGTGATCCTGAGTCGAGGTTATACTCCCTGGAAAGAGTGTGATGCCTTACTCCTACATGAGGTTTCTTCCTTAGGAGGAAAATACATTGGACTCCATGTAGCTCGCATGGTCTATATCGATTAGGAGAACCTCCCTAATAGTAAGATTTTCAGAGTCGTTTCTTAAATTATAATTTTCCCTTAAAGAAAGTATTTTTTTTCCCTGCTAATAAAATCAAATAACAAATTTGAGTATATTTCTTAAGGTAAGTATTTTCTATAATGATTTTAGGAAATGAAGTGTAAAGGCTCCCAAAACTTGTTCAGATATTGATTACTTAAGATTTTCAGTTACAGAGTTACAACTTTAGTTTTCAGACACAAGCTGAGCTCCTTTTTCACTTAGCGTAGATGAATTGATACAAAGTATTTCTTATGCATAAAGAAATTTTGGATTTCATTTAGTAATAAGATGACGAGAACAAGAAGAGAATATAGATTTTGGAATTAAATGTTGTGGCTCACGAGATTCGTAAAGCATGTTTTGCTTCTTATTGCTACTTATTTCAGTATTCTAGATATTCCAGCTTATGTAAGTCACTTACATTTAGCATGCATTGTTTTATAAATGATGTAAATGATGACTATGAGATATGTTTTTACTTGTGCATTCACCCTCATATACTCAATACATCCTCAAAGTACTGATCCACATATATGTCTATGTGCTACATTGTCTGATAATGTAGGTACAAGTTTCAGTATGCACATTCAGACTCAGACAGTTGTGGATTCTAGCTTGTGAGATGATGAGTCCTCCTACCTCGGGGACTTCAGTTACACTTAGTTATATTCTTTATTTTCTCATTCATACGTGTTGATTAAAGATACTTGGAGTAGCTTCCCAGCTGTCTATAGTCAGTATTAGTAGAGGCTTCATAGACAGATAATAGAATTAATGTATTCTATTTTAGTTTTCTTTGTAAAAGCAGAGTTGTAATCATGTGAATTCAGTTTTGTGTTGAACAGATTTTAAAAAAGAGTCATCTTCCACTAATTTTGTACAAATTTACTATTTTATTCAGTTAATTATGAGTTATGCCAGTAGAATTGTTAGCTTGGGGTCACTTATGATCCTAAGCACTGCGCGACGTCTTGGGACCCATTTTTGGGGTGTTACAACAACTGCACCAGAGATATCCAAAACTCTAGAAACTTGGAGATACGAAACTTTAGTCGTAAACTAATCAATCCACTACTCTACACTGACAACAAATATAGACATATATGACCAAGGAGAAGCACTCTACCAAGTATTATTCAATTGAACAATTTTCCATATGAGGATTTCCTGAATCCACCTAAGTAGGGAAACCTTAACCCAAATGGATAATGAATCACATTGCCGAAGAAGAAAGCACCAAATCTCGACAACAAAGCCAAGTTCAAGACCACTACCAAAAAATGAATTAAGCAACTTAAGATAACTAATTTCAAATTTTCCAACTAAAAAGTGGTCACAAGAAAGATCACCTATCTCCAACTTTCAAACTCCACTTAAACAAGAACTATATAACATAAAGAATATAGTATCCAACTTCACAATAATACCAAGAGAAAACTATCACCACCAGATGAACCCAACAAACCTAAAAGGTGAATTTAAAACTTATCGACATCAACAAAACCACTATCAGGTGATGAATTAGTAATATCTGAATAACCAATCCCAAATTTGTCAGCATCAGAAATAGTTTACATAAATATAGATACTCAAAGATAAAATCTTAGAAAACCATAAGGAAAGTCCAAAAGTCAAAAACCTAGAAATGAACTGCATAGCTAATTGCCATCTCTAGGACCATTACAAAATTATGAAAGGTCAACATACCTTTGATACCATAATGCACTTCACAATATATCTAACATACTCTAAGACAAGAGGAAAATGAGCAACCTCACCTCACCACGGGAGAGAAATTATCCATCTAATCTAGTTGCCCAAGAAAATGAATAAGAAGTTCAAGAAAGGGAAATCCTAACTAAATACTAACAATCTAGCCACGTACCAAGTGAGGATTAATTAACATCACATAATGACAATAGTTATAACAGAAATATAATCATAAACATAAGGAATAGGTGGTACCAAAAATGAAAATCAATATAAAGTACAACTCTAGGGTCACAAGAAAGACAATATGCAAAGGTAAATGGGACTCGAACCCAAATCTTACACCCATAATGGAGAAATGTCAAAATAGATCCACTATATCCACTACTAAAAGAATAACCTATGGGATAGCCATATAATCATAAACCCTATGCCAAGGTACACAACAATCACTATTAATTTACTAAGGCATACAATCATCGATGGGTACAAGAACCCTAATACTCTTAAATAAAAATGTAAAGGTAGGAAAGAAAAGTGAACCTATCATGGTGAAATCCAAAGTCAAATGCCTGACGAATCTGAGTAAAAACAAATCTGAATGGGTCTAAACTTAGAATGACTGACTGAATCATCAATTGAGGCACTAAATGAACTATCTCTACCTTATGGGGTAAAAACACTATGAGATTAGTTTAAATAAGCTGAATGATTAAGGATCCCAGACATTAGTTTGAATAAGCTAAATGATTAAGAATCCCACATCGGAGACAGATTCTAGACTAGTAACCAATATCTCTGCAGTCATAGCGGTATGGACTGCATACATTTTACCCTCCCCATACCCCGCTTGGTAGGAATTCACTGGGTTTTTTGTTTTTGTTATTGTTGTTGTTGTTATTGTTGCATAGAAAACCCTTAAATCCCTAACGTGGTATTGTGTCTATCATAGAGATCACGTGCATGTACTTTGGGTGCTTCATGGATCGACATATGATAAAAGTAACCTGTTCATTATGCAATTGAAACTTCAACTACCTAGTTTCTATATCAACTAATACACATCTAGTTAAAAGAAAATTCCTTGCCAATATAATGGAAACCTCACTATATAGAATTACAGGGTCAGCAAGAAATATGAAGGATGCTACCTTCACAAACAAGTAACACAAGATTCCCACTAACAAATTCATAGTGCAATACTTTATAAGAAGTCTCTTATAGGTTAGTTTAGGTGACCCAACTCTAACTTCTTGAAAATAACTAGCGGTACCAGGTTAATACTAACGCCCAGGTCATATAAGGCCCTTGAAAATTTTAAAGACCCAATAGTACCAGGAATTATAAAAGCTCTTGAGTATTCCTTCTTCTCAACTAAAAAGCGAGAAGCAATGGCACTACAATGGTGCATGTTGTCTATAGGCTCAAAACTCAAAGTACGCTTCTTTGTCACAAAGTCATTCATAAATTTCAAATAACTTAGCATTTTCTCTAAAGCCTCCATAAGAGAGATGGTTACCAACAACCCCTTCAACATTAAAATGAAAGTTTTATATTTTCCCTCTTTAGCGTTCTTCTCCTATCTTTGTGGAAAAAGAGGAAGAGATCGTGGAAAGGGATTCAATACTACTGTGACATCCTTACCCTTATCTTTATCAAACTTAGCCTCTTTTTTAGCAACTAGATGTTTTGAGATGTATCCTTATTTGCCACCAAATTCTTTGTTTCATTCTCATCCACATCATTATTGATCAAGGGGTCAACCCTCTTGTCATAAGATTCAAATATTTGGCCCATCCTTGAAATATCTTCTTTAATCTCGTTAAGGTAATTTTCTTAGCTCTCTATCCCCTTAACAAGTTTCAAAAGCAATAATTTCCTCTTTAAATTTCCAAACTCAGCATTATGGTTCCCTAATGGAACATAAAGGCCACTCTTGTCTTCATAATCATCTTTTTTCTTCGACTCGTCATCTTTTTCCCTAATCCTATCTCTGTGCCCATACATATTGTAGTTATCTCTATAGTAGTTCTGACCATGATTTTATTACCTAAAGTTCCAATTTTATTTATTAGACCATTAAACTTTGTGTCCAGAACCCACCGCCTCTCTATTAAGATATTTAGCCTCTTTCTCAAAATTTGAATCTTCATAAATTGAAGCCTTGCCACATGAACCCACTATATTTAATTTTTCTGCTTCAACTGTTGTAACTGATTAGTAAGCAACCTAATCTCAATCGTCATCTGTGCCACTTCTTGAGTCACTCTCTCATCCAATGCTCACTACTTTGTGAAGGCTCCAATTGTATAAGTACCAACTGATATTTCTTCCTCTCGATTATGCCACCCTTGATTAGATTTTATAATTTGATCTAAGATCTCAGAAGCATGTTCTCGTGTCTATGAAGGCCCCACCAATGATAATGTTTTCTATAAACTTAGTGTTGCATTCAAGGCTCCATAGAAGATCTCCTACAAGTTTCTAATAGTACTCCATTTGGCATATTTTTTTGCTTCTTCTTGACCCCCAACCATATCTCCTATAGTGCCTATAAATTCAACTATTGGAAGATATATATCTCATCTTTCAATTGCAATATTTTAGAAGCCAGGAAAAATTAGTCCAAGAATCGAGATTACATCTTGTTCCAAGTAGTAATAGATCCATCAAAAATTCATTCAATCATAGAGAAGCTTCTCCCTACTAGAGAGAATGGAAATAGCCTTAGCCAAATAGCATCATGACTCATTCTAGGAAGATTACATAAAGTGCAGGTCCCCACAAAGTTTAAATATGCATATTTGCATCATCGGTAGGTAGGCTAACTAATACCTCCTTCAAATTCAGTAGCTAGATCATCACACTTATGATGTTTAACTTATTACTTAAGGCAGTTCTAGTATGATTGCACCAATTTTAATTGGCTATACATAATATATGTTTTCCACTAGATTATTATATATAGGCAGATATTATTAGATAGGTTGTCCCCAATTTTTTCTTAATCGATCCCTCACATCAAGCACGGCTAGATGATCTACCTCTTTATGTCTAGTTCTATCTTTCTTTGTTATCCGCAATTTCCTAAACATCATGTTGTAGTAATGGCAGGTTTATAGTTGCTGGGCATTGTGAACTCCATTAAGTAGATCTCCTTGATCATGAACTCCTTCTCTTTCCATCCTTTGATTGTCTCAAAATTCTCTCTAGTTAAGGATTAAATGGAATTAGTGTATTTCCTAGACTAAAAGTATTGAACATACACTAGTGTGTTCCCTAGAAATAGTAGAAAAGTAAAATCATCAAACAAGATCAACAGCCTAACAACAATAATCAATTAACTTCATATTGTATTCTCAAGCAACAATGCCAAAATTTGATGTCTCCCAAATTACACCTCTTAAAAAAATAAAGTGGTCATTGGATCAAATATACAACCAACTAGATTGAGGTCGAACCCACAGTGAATAAGTCAAAATTCTATCTAGTGTTTGTCTAGGTAACTGACAAATAAGTAAATGTATATGGATATTTATTAATCAAAAAAGTAATAGTAAATTTTATTGGTTGCTGCATTTGTAATCAATATGAGAAAGATCTTGGAATGTGATCCCCATTACTTCACAACTACATAGTTTTCTCATGCTAGCAAACTATTTCTGAGGAGTTGAATGCAAAATCTGACAAGATAGGTTCATTTAAATGTCTCTCTAGATTGGTAAGATAAATTTTATTCTTCTCCTCTTGATCTCTAATGTTCTTAATATTATATTAACTATCCATATAATGACTTAAGTTATTAGATGAAGGTTGATACCTTCAAATCTCTGTTGTTATTTTCTTTTTCAAATCTTTGCTACTCTCTTGAGAAATACTGGGGTACCGGAGATCTCCTAACATTTTCAATTTTTAAAAAGTAATCCTAATGAAGAAAATACAAAATACATGAAAGCACACTGGTCTAGAATTGCCTCAAACTTAACCAATTTTGTCAATTCGTTATGGGTTCCACAACCCTTGGTGTTGTGTATCTACTCATAATTTAAAGCATACAGGAAGAATTAATCGATGAAAACATAATTATGAACTTACAAATAAAAATAAAACTCTAAAAATCTAAACTTGAATTAAACCCCTAGAAATAATGTTCGTGAAAATCAATGAATATGCCTTAGAATCTCACAATTTAATATTGTAATAAAAGAGTGTAAACTCATACAAAAAACTCTATAGGAATGTTTATGGAAAAATAAAACCTATCATATTATAAATGGAAAATCTGGGTCGGTGACCTTGGAGGACAAAAAGGTATGATTGTGGTTGGAACCCTTGATCATTCTTAGAGGCTCATGCTCTAGCTCATGGATTTTCATCTTTAGGTCCAGGATAGTACATTGCTCAGTCTGTCCTCGTGGTTACTAAGCACAATCATGCGTAGATATTGCCTAATTATTCTCGATTTAATTATCTATAGCCTTCATATCTGGGCCTTCCTCTTATGGCCTTAATATATGGTCTTATGTTCATTATACGATTGTGACTGGCCCCCATCTTATAATTCCCACACTTATATCTTGTAGATTTATTTTTAATTCCTCTTTCCCATGACTAAAAGGTATGATTATATGATAAATAAACGATCGTGGCATCTCCTTTTCTGATCCTCTTTTTACCTCTTGCCAATTCACACCATGACAACATTTGCACAACTATGGTCAGATCCCATGGTTATGCCTTCGTTAATCTAATCCTCTTTAAGTCCTATTTTTAGCATTTTCCTTCTCTAAGCCAATGTATCCCATAAATAGTAGAAACCCCTAATATCCATATACAAAATACCCTCTTACTTTAAAGTATTCACCATTTTAAGAGTCTTAAATATCGTAAATTCATGACACATCACTAAGATGAACCTATTTATTTACAAAAGCTTGGTGAATTTTACATAAGGTAACTTGTGTAGTTCATATCACTAAAGAAAAGTAAACTGACTAGGTATATAAAATTGGTTGTTTTCTATAATATGAGAATGGGAGATAATAATAATGGTTTTAGTAGATATTGGCACATTGAACCTTAACAGTCTGATTGACAATTATGTCGCTTATTTAGTTAGTGACTCGAATTATTTTTAGAGAATAAAGGCATTGAGATCCTAAATTTATACTAACCAGTTGTACAAAACACATGGTGGCTATAAATGAAAAAAATTATTTTGTGTTTTACAGATGTTAATAAAGTGATAAGTGGATAATATTCAGAGGCTTAGTGAACAGGAATGGGTACTACAATATCCTTATAGTAGGTTTATCATATTATAATATTACATATATGCTTATTGTATGGAAATAATTTATGGTTATAATATCCCTTGAATACGGTGGAGTTGAGTAAATAACGTCCGTGAAATAAGTTAGTGTGATTTCAGTTGATAATCTTAAGTATAGGGTCGATCGTGGGAGTAGAGTTATTTGATATGTTTTGGAATATTAATAACCCTCTTATTAATTACATAATAATACTTAGTTGGTATTACTCCTTGAGTGGTTGAGGCATATTGATGTTTGATAGACTAATGAGAGTTATTAGTGGAGTATTTATGTGTTAATAAGATCGAGAATAGTATGTTGGTGGTGTTGTGTTGTCATATCATTGGTTAGGGTGTAAGTACCCCACTTAAATATTTTCGTATACAAGAATGATATGCCTCAGAGTAGTGTGATTGCTATTGAAAATATGATATTTAGTGGTTTAATATTGATTATGGACCATGGTGTGTTTATTAGTGGATTTGTGTGGTTAATGTAATAGAGGATGAGTTTTGGAAGCTGTAGAAAATTCCTGTGTGTAAAACGCATTGGCAGGACTTTGGTTATATTAGTTACTATAAAAGGGTCTCTCCATACTACTAAAAATCAAGAAGTGTGTTGTGACATGGATAGAGCTAGGAATGGATCTTGAATAATCATTTTGTGTTGTTACAACGACACTGTCTTTTGTTATAGTAACCGATGATTTTTGATATAGTGTTATTCCAGCTATAGATCTATTGCTACCATGATAAATCCATTATTACAGCGACAAAAATGCAAAACTTAGTTTTAAATCAGAAAGTGGCATTCTCATTTCCCATTCATTTCATTTTTTTCTCCGAAGTTGTATGTGTCTTAATATTATATGGCGTTTCAGGTATTTAGATAACCTATTACATAAATTTTTCTACAAATCATATTCCTTGGATTATAGTCATTAAGATATTGTGCCCAGATCTTAGTAGCCTTTGGTGCATAGGCTCGTTGGGTAGCTGTTTTGCATTACTTAGGGATGATATTTTAGTAAGCGTTATTAATCGATTTTAGCATTAGATGGCATATTGTATTTAACATATACCATTTGTATATGTTTGGTTCCATGAATTGTTCTAAAATTATCCCTATTACTTTTCATACCCATTTAGGGATGAACGTTGGGTAAATTCGTATCCATTGTAATAACCCATTCCATCGTTACTGAAAGTATCTATGGCAAAGGCATAACAACCTCATTCAACATAGGTTATACGGTCAATATTTTAGTGTCACCGCCTAATTTCATAAGTCATGATGGCGCCTACCATAACCCACCAGTAGTAAAGCCAATCTCCGTAGGCTGGAGCAGCTAGTAATGGACTACCCAGATATATATAGAAGGGAATGCGGAATAGATGAAATAAGAGAATCAAATATATAATAAAGTCCCAAAACCTAGTGGTATCATGACACAACCCGTACCAGGGACTGGCCATGACGGGTATCTCAAGTCCAGCGAGGAACAGAGACCACCCTCTTTGCCTAACCGAACAAAACATAACACACCTGACAACTGCTGAATTTCGTACATATAACAAGATAGAAAGTAATAAGTTCAAAGACATGTAAGAGTGTCAACAACAATTACCAATCCATAGTAATATTCACAAAGCCTCTACACTGAAAAACAACCTTCATCATGACATGCCCCCGACCCTGATAATGACATTGACATTATAAATGTAAAGTCTTCCATTCTAATTTATGGAAGCAAAACCGACGGAATGATCAAGTTTACTAGAAAATGGAAGCTCACCACTTCACCTTAATGACCGAATCTAAGATAACCTATTACTGAGCAGGAAAAGTAGAAGCGCCTTCGGACCCTGCATCCATGGGGATACAGAATCAGAAGACGGTTAGTGGGGTAAGCACTAGCATGTAACTTAGGATTAGGGTAAAATAATGTTAGCCAAAAGTTCAATTTCATACTTACTGTACATGTTCACATACCTGCATACATATATATATAATAGATATTGTGGTAGGAAATAAGGTTTAGCATGCTAGTAGAACATTATCCTAAACTATGTAGCTCAACTATTGTAAATCGGCAACCACGGGCTATATGGGTTTAGCTCCCCTTGCACAAAGGGCCCTAGAGAGTATTGGCCACACAAGCCAAGGGTATCAAGGAAGACCAGGGAATGCCCCGACCCCACGTCAATCCTAGATACAAAATAAATTAATAGTGTGAACCATGCACACAGTCACCAAGAACAACCCTAACATCAGCAAACAGAGTTTCCAGTATAAGTCATTCGAGAACTACACCTTGACGAAATGGATGAATAACCCCATTAATCCCAATTAAAATAAGCTTCACATAACCCATTCATTAAATAGGGAATCATACATTAAGGCACATCACAGGTATCATCACACAATTTCGTTTGCAAGGTCATAATTCTGTAATTACAATTTAATTTACTTGGGGGAATGCCTCGACTGCCTTTGTTCATTAATTCAAAACATAGCCAACAAGGAATTTAAAATCCATCTTTATTGTTCAACATTTATGCATTGCAATAGTATTGGTGATTAAATCAAACAATGTGACAATACCACAATTCAAAGTCATTTACACAAGTGGGTTGACGGAATACAATTGTTCAAAACCAATTTTCAAGATCAAAACATCAATTTGGGAGATTACCTTGACTCCTATTCCAGTTCCCACACCCATACAGCCCATTAGTCTAAACACTTTCAATTTAAAGCATGAACAACTCATGAAAACCATGGGAAAACAACATTAAGAGTCATCCATTCTAAAACCCTCAACTCATGTCAAAAATCACCTTTAAATCCATATAATTAAAACATTTAAAAAACATGCTTTTCACAAACTAAGATATGGGGAAGAGTAACATGAGTGAGAGTATCACAACTATGGAAAGTAATCACCCTTGAGAGCCCTAATTGACCAACTTCTTGGAAACCCTAAGTGTTATCAACCTTCGGGATTTGAGAGAGATTAGAAGTTATTTTGATTTGTTTAAGAGTGATAATGATACCCTAAAGGGGTTTTAAGTCGTGGGTCACGATTGGGGAAGAAGGAAAATGTCCAAAGTGCCCTTAATGAAATAATAAAAAAATTATCGCCCAGTCTCTATGGGTCACTCTAAGACTCGTAAGGACTTACTAAGACTCATCAGCATGAGTCGTACCCTAAGTATAAACTTGAACTATTACACTAGTTTTGTTAGGGAAGGCACACTACGACTCATAAAGAGTCCAAACAACTCATTGGGCACCACTCGTAGCTTAAATAGTAATAAAGGAAATCTTCATAGGTCATCCTACGACTAGGGTCCTATGACTCGTATAGACACCTTATGACTCGTAAGGAGAGTCATAGTTTGGGCAATGAGTTCAAAAACTCAAAAATTTTCATTGACCAAAATCCGAGGTGTTATATTCTCCAACTAAGATCATTCACTCCCAAATGATGAGGCAAGACATCCATTAGAATCACAACCAGACTTGCCATTAATAAAGATAGAATACAATGTTTGAGGATATACATACCTTAAGGACGATTATCCAAAGTGGGAAACAAGAATGGATATTTGGACTTCATGTGCTTTTCAGCCTCCTATGTAGCTTTTTAGACCATGTGGTTCCTCCATAGAACCTTTACCAAAGACACATCCTTAGACTTCAGACAACAGACTTGACTATCCAAAATTTCCACCATGACTTCCTCATAGAACAAGAAATGCAAAACACCAACACTCTCCAAAGGAACAACCAAGGAATGATCATCCACACACTTCCTCAACATCAAACTATGGAAGATGGGAAGATTAGAATCCAACCTAGATGACAACTCTAACTCATAAGCCACCTGGCTTACTTGCCTCAAAATATTAAAGGGACCAACATACCAAGGACTAAGCTTCCCCTTCTTTCCAAACCGCATCACTCTCTTTAGGGGAGATACCTTCAAGAACACTAAATCATCCTCATTACTCCAACTCCCTACGGCTTACATTTGTATAGGTCTTTTGATGACTTTGGGTGGCCTTAAGTCAATCCCAAATCACCTTCACATTTTCTAAGGATTGGTGAACAAAGTTGGGACTGAATAACCTATTCTCACCAACCTCAAACCACCCAATAAGCGACCTACACCTCTTACCATAAAGGGCTTCAAAAGAACTCATCCCAATACTAAAATGAAAACTATTATTATAAGCAAACTCTAAGAGAGGCAAATGATTAACCCAACAACCACCAAAGTCGATTTAACATGACCTTAGAATATCCTCCTATGTATGAATCATCCTTTCCACTTGACCATCCGTTTGAGGATGAAAAGTGGTGCTAAGTCTCACCTTAGTCCCTAAACCTCTCTGAAATGAACACCAAAATTAGACCAGAACTGAGTACCTCGATCAGATATGATTGAAATTGGATCACCATGCAACTTGCAGATTTCCTGAATGTAAATCTTAGCATAATCCTCTGCTTAAAAAGTAGTCTTCACTGGCAAGAAGTGAGCGGACTTATCCATCCTATCGAGGTTGACCCAAGTCGAATAAAACTAATTTTGAGATCACAAAAGGCCGATAACAAAATTCATAATAATCACCACCCACTTCCACACAGGTAACTCAATCTCTTGAGATAAACCGCTAGGCATCAGTGTTTAAACATCACTTGTTGACATACCATGCACTTTGCTAAATTTTGCTTCATGTTATTCCACCAATAGATCTCTTTCAAATTATGGTACATCTTTATCAAAACTGGATGAATAGTATACCTCAACTCATGAGCATCAACCAATATCATATCTCATAGTCCATCAACATTGGGAACACACAATCTACCTTCGTATCATAAGATACTATCACCACCAATCTCAAAATCCACCAACTTCTGGTGACCTACATCATCCTTGATTCATCGAAATTGAATTCCAAACCTGTTTCTCCTTCACCTCAACACCCAAGAGGACTTTACCGCCTCTTGAACAATCACAACACCATCCTCTTAGTCAAAATGATGAACTCTAAGACTAGCCAAATAGTAAATATCCTTTACCAACCCTCACTTTTTCATCAACATAAGACAAGCTCTCATTAGATAACCTGCTAAGAGTATCAGCAACCATATTTTCTTTACCTAGATGATAAGAAAGACTCATATCATAGTCCTTGAGCAACTCAAGCCATATCTTTTACCTGAGATTCAACTCCTTCAGCGTGAACACGTATGAAAAGCTCTTATGGTCTGAGATGATGTCAATATGAACATCATATAGGTAATGGCGCCTAATGTTCAAACAAAAGACTAACGTTAACAATTCCAAGTCATAAGTCAAATAGTTCTTCTCATGAACCTTAAACTGCCTAGAAGCATACGCCACCACCTTACCATGCTATATCAAAACACAACCTAATCAAACAAGGGGTATATCACAATAAACAATGCAACCATCAGTACCCTCGGGTAGGGTTAAAACAGGAATAGAAGTCAACTTATTCTTCAACTTCTTATAACTACCCTAGAAATCTTTGGACAATAAAAACTCCACCTTTTTCTAAGTCAACCTAGTTAATGGTGCAGTAATAGTAGAAAAACTCTCCAAAAACCTCCTATACTATCAAGCCAAACAAAGAAGCTCTAAATATCGCTTGGAGTCATGGGTCTAGGCCACTTCTTAACCACCGTAACATTTTGCGTATCCACCATGATCCCTTCACTAGAAACAACATGACCCAAAAAGTAACAACATTTAATCAGAACTCACACTTTGAAAAGTTAGCATACAAACACTGATCCTTAAGTGTTTACAACACTATACAGAGGTGACAAATAAGGATTTACAATACTAAACAGCAGGATCCACTTCTATCTTAGAATAAACTAAGATGTCATCAATAAACAAAATGACAAGTAAGTCTAGAAACTAATGAAAAACCTAGATCATGAGATCCATAAATGCCATCGGTGCATTTTTTCAATCCAAAGGACATCACCAAACACTCAAAATTACCCTACTAGGTTCAAAAATAGTCTTAGGAATATCCGTCTCCTTAATCTTAAACTGATGATAACCCAACCAAAGGTCAATCTTAGAAAAGTACTTTGTACCTTGTATCTTGTCAAAAAGGTTATCAATCCTAGGATGAGGATAATTATTATTAACTATCACCTTATTCAACTAACAGCAATCTTTACTTATTCAAAGGGACCTAATCTTATTACGCATATAAAGTACCGATGTGCTCCCCAGAGAAATACTAAGGTGAAAAAAGCCTTATCAAGAAGAACTTTCAACTACTCAAGTTTTTTCAAATCAGTCAAAGCCATTCTATAGAAAGAGATAGAGATAGAATAAGTGTTCGAAAGAAGATCGATCCCAAAATTAATTTCCTAATTGGGAGAAACGCCATGAAGATCATCAAAAAATACTTCAAAAACTCACAGATTACAGGGATAGATTACAAGGTGGGACCCTCCAATATAGAATCCTTAACATGCATAAGATGATAACGACACCCCTTGGAAATTAACTTTTGGGCTTTAAGATAAGCAATGAACCATCCCTTAGGCACTAGGGAACTCCCTTCCCATTCTATAACTGGCTCATTAGGTAACTAAAAACTAACCCTTTGGGTCATATAATCAAGTGACACATAGCACAAATGGAGCAAATCTATCTCAAAGATAACATTAAAAACTAACATCTCCAAATCTATCAAATCCACCAATGTCTCCCTATCACAGATAGGTACCATGCAACCCTTATAGACTCTCCTAGCCACAATTGAGTGACCCACTAGGATAGACATAGAAAAGGGATCAGGAATACACTCAGGACCAAAACCAAAATGAATGGCCACATAAGGGGTCACATAAGAAAGGGTAGACCTAGGATCTAGCAGAGAATACACATCATAAGAGAAAAGTTTTAGTATACCGATAACAACATCAAGAGATGCCTTAGAGTCCTAACAAGTAGAAAGATCATAAAGATAATTCTGATCTAAACTGGATACAGAAGTAGAACTCTTTGGTGCAGGAGCTAAAGAAGCAGCAATCGGGACCCTAATAGCCCTAGAAACAACATCGCCGGAGGGATAGTTCATGTGAATATGGCCCAGCTGATCGCATAAAAAACATTTATTTCTCTCTTTATCACAAAAACTATGGTGTAATTGACCACCAAATTTGCAAGGAGGATACGACATAGCTGACTAGGCCCCACTAGCCTGAGATTGGGCATCTTATGCCTTAAACCCACTGTTTATCTAAAAGTGAAGATCACCTAATTGCTTATGATATAGAGCACTACATTTAGAATATGAACTAGAGTTTCTCCAGTTCTTCTTAGACCGTTTCATGTCATCTCTACCACTATTCTTCTGGGCTCCACCCTACTTAGATTATCTGGATCTCTTACTTTTCCTTTTCCCTATTTTGACTTGTTTTTTCTTTTCATCTTTGACCTATTTCATATACACTATAATCTTAGAGCTATCCATATCACTATTCAACAAGGCGTCATTGCACTCTAGCAGTAATTCCCTAGACAAACCTGAAGCCAACTTCCTTATCCTAGCCTTCATGCAAGACCCCATATCAGGAGAATAATAGGATGACTGATAAGATTTCAGAGCATACTCTTTAACAGTTATCATACCCTGTTTCAAATTCATAAACTCCTCAATTTTTGCTTTCCTCAATTCCTAAGTAAAGAAATGATTCAGGAAGGCACCTTAAAACTCCTTCCATAATGCCAACTCCACATCATAACCCCTTGATTGGTCCAACTCTTCATACCACTAATATACTATGTCCTTTAACTGATACAAAGCAAATTTCACACCCTCAGAGTTAGAAGTATGAATAACTCAAAAGATTTTCTCTATCTTATCTATGAATCCTTGAGGATCCTCCTAAACCTTAGAGCTAGTAAAGGTTGAAGGATTAAGCCTCATAAACTGCCAAACTCAAGAAACCTTAAAAGAACTCACAACAGTACCAGTAAGACACAACTACTGTGACAGAGATGTCACCAACTAGGTTATTAGATAAATAGATCGACGTAACTCAACATTAGAATATCTTATTGGAGCGGTGGGGAATGATAATCACTAGCTTGAGAAGCCTGAAGATGACTGGTAGAACTCCATATGGGGTAGTACAATCAGGAGTTGGAGCCCTATAATAGGTCTGAACTTCATAAGTAAGATGAGGTCCATCCATATTGTACACAGGTAGGACAAAAAAAGTTCCACGAGCATTAAATCTTCAGGGAGGCATGATCCAAAATGAGAACTAATGGAGATTAGAGGAGTTTCAAGACCTTAGAATCTATAGCTCAAAATAAAACAACAAGAAAGGGAACCATTCCTAAATGTCTCGTAGCCTCTTTGTCATAAGTGTAATGTGCTACACACCCATAAAAGAGACTCTACTTGACACGACTTTGTGGACAACCAATTGACCATGAACCTAGACTATTATACCAACTTTGTCATGACCTAAACCATATCTTAGCCATGATAGGTATCTCAAGTCCACCAAGGACCATAGACTACCCCCTTTGCCTAGACAAATAGAACATAACACACTTGACAATGATTGAATTCCAAACACATAACAATATAGAAAGTAATATGTTCAAACACATATAAGAGTGTCAACATCAATACCCAATCAGCAATAATATCTATAAAGCCTTTATACCAGAAAACAACCTTCAATTAGGATTTTCCACCAACCCTGAAAATAACAATGACAAAGTAAATGTAAAGTCTTCAATACTAATTTATGGAAGGAAAACAGATGGAATGATCAAGTCTTCTAGAGAATGGAAGCTAACAACTTCACCACAATGACCGACTTTGAGATCACCTATTACTACTCAGGAAAAGTAGAAGTGTCTTCAAACCCTATATCATGTAGGGATATAAAGTTCAAGGATAGTTAGTGCGGTGAGAACTAGCATATAACTCAGGATAAGGGTTAAATAATGCTAGTCAAAAGTTTAATTTCAAATTTACTGTACATGTTCACATACATGCATAAATACATATAAAATAGATGATAGGGTACGGAACAAGGTTTAGCATGGTAGTAAAATATTATCCTGGACTATGTACCTCAACCATCATAAACCAATACCCATGGGATATATAGGTTTATCTCCCCTACTGCAAAGGTCCCGATGAGCATTAGCTGCATAAACTGGAGGTATCAAGGATACCAGGGAATGTCGTGATTGTATGTCAATCCTAGATACAAAATATATTAATAGTGTGAACCATGCACACAGTTATAAAAACCAACCCACATGTTGGAAAACATGAATTTCCAGTAAAAGTTATTCGAAACCCACAGCTTCATGTATTATCTACATAACTCCTATTAATCTCAATTAAAAGAAGATTCACATAACCCATTCATTAACCAAGAAATCATATATTAAGGCACACCACAGGTATTGTTATATAGTTTTACTTGCAAGCTCATAATTATGCCATACAATTCCATTTACTTTGGGGGATGCCTCTAGCCCATTTGTTCATTAATCAAAAACATAACCAACAAGTCCTTTAAGATCCATGTTCATTGTTAAACCATTTATGTAATTCAATAGTATAGGTGAGTAAATCAAATCAAGTGATAATACCACAATTCAAAGTCATTTACATAAGTGGGTTGAGGGAATACAATTGTTCAAAACCAATTTCCATGTTTGAAACATCAATTTGGGGGATTACCCCAACCTCCATTTTAATTCCTATACCCATGCACCTCATTAGCTCAATAAAACTCAATTTAAAGCATGAACAACTCATGAAAACCATTGGAAGACAACATCAAGAATTATCCATTCCAAAATCCTCAACCCATGTCAGAAACCATATTCAAATCCTTACAATTAAACCATTTAAAGCACACACTTTTCACAAACTATGATTTGGAGAAAAGTAATATGACTGAGAGTATAACAACTATGGAGACAAACCACCCTTGAGAGCCCTAATTGGCCAACTTCTTGGAAACCCAAACTGTTCTTGAACTTATGTATTGAGAGTTATTAAGAAGTTAATTTGATTTGTTTTAGAGTGATAATAATACCTTAAAGGGGTTTTAAGTCCTGGATCACAAATGGGGAAGAGGGGAAATGTCCAAAGTACCCTTAATAAAATACTAAAAAATTGTCACCCAATCGCTAAGGGTCACTATCCAACTCGTAAGGACTCACTACGACTTGTCACCATAAGTCATAGTTAAGGTAGTAGTTCAGGGACACTTCATAGGTTACCTTACGAGTCGTACACTACAACTTGTGTACAAAACATACGACTTGAATAGACCTAATCCTAGCCTGAGCAGAAACTTAAACTATCATACTAGTTTCGTTACGGAAGGTACACTACCCCTTATAAAGATTCCATAAAAATCTTTAGGCACCACTCATGGAAAAGATTGAATTAAAGGAAATATTCACTAGTCAACCCACGACTAAGGTCCTATGACATAGATAGACACCTTACGACTCGTAAAGAGAGTCGTGGGCTGCACAGGGAGTTCATAAACTCAAAAATTTTCAGGTACCAAAATTTGGGGTGTTATATATCAATACAAGATCTTCTAATAATATAATAAGAGTAGAAAAGTATAATAGATGAAATAAATTACGCTAATACAACTTATCTCGAATACAACATAGAGCCAAATTTAGTACATAAGAAGAAGGTAAGTAATGCTCCATAAGTCAGGAACACAATCTGAGTCTCTGAACCATGGCTGCTCCACAGGACACACATCAATGGCGATAACCCATACTATGATCAACAGGATGCAGAAGTGCAGTATGAGTAACAAATCAATGGTACTCATTAGGCAGCTGCCAACTGAGCTCCAAAGATAAAGCAAATATACATAACATATAAATGAAATAGAAACTATGCCAATGTTCAACAACCACATAAATAGCCAATGAGATAATAAGGATAACCTAACCTACTCATGTCCAAGAGACTAACATAATAAGACTAAGGACGTATCATGGATGAACTATCATATTCCGTCCATACTCAAAAATTGTAACACTATATTGTAGATCCCTAGCCAATATATGGAAAAGGATGAATGAAGATTATATAGAAATATACAAGGGCAAGGAATGAATATACAATATGAGCAAATAAAGGAAGGGATATACTATAATAACATAGCTACATATAGATAAATGTACACACACATATATATAGATATAAGGTTATGATGCGGCACAACCTAGATCATCATATCTTTATTTTAAGATCCCATTATAATCCAATCTGGATTTAGTACTAACATGCTCAGGGTTTTAATCAATATGTCTCATCATGAGTTAATCATGCATAATAATGAAATCATAATATAGAAGAGGCAAGGATCATACCTCAAATCTTTATACCGAATCAATGACCAATCTATCATAAGTTAAACATAATAATGCCCATAACAATGATAATAACAAGATCAATAACTACATGAGTAGCCGGCTAATTCGGGCAACAAAATATCTAGCCGAGCCTATGTATACCCCCCTACCCTATGCTCGGAAGGTTCAATCAATATACAACAACACAAGGCATAGTCATCACCCATATACATGCAGCCTTCTCATATTAGTTGATAAACATAGGTGCATACTGGTGATAGGTGAGCGTATGCAAGTATAAATGCAACGGAATCCATAATATAACAATACCATCATTATAACCATCATTGTCATATCAATCATCATCATAACCATCATTATTATAATCAACCTCCAGCATTACTAAGTGTGTGTGTATATATATGTATATATACATGCCATACGTAGGGAAGTAAGAGTAAAACCGATAGATGTACACATAGGGACATCAATATAATCATCCTCCAGCCTTTTCGGGTATTAATATCATCATCATAAAATCCTCAAGCCTTGTTGGGTATCAATATCATCATCACAATATCCTCCAACCTTGTCGGATATAAATATCATCATCACAATATCCTCCGACTCTCGGGTATATATAATAATATCATCTAAATAATCAATGTATATTTATAATAGGTGCACAAACTTAATCCATGGCTAAAAGAGTGTAAATCCACAAGTCCATTAGTTGAAGTGAAGTTTGGGAATAAATCATTTTAAGAGTATAGAATGGGTCAGAATATCTCATGATCAAAGTAAACAATAGTGTCAAATCATGGACTAAAATTGGTCTCAGTAAATTCCTTAGACCACCATTATTATCCTCTTTTAGGTACATAAATTAACCATTTAGCTAGGTAGTTATTATTGTAAAGAAATCTATTTTTAAGATGAAAAGTGGGTTTTAATCTGCTATTTAGGAAGAATAGTCCTAAGATTATAGAATTACATCATTTACAAATATAATTATCATAAATGTACCAAATCTACGCATGTCATCACCAGTTTCCAAATTAATGAAACCATAAGGATCATACTACATCTTCCTCAGTCCTATACCAAAGAGATATGCATATAAACATATACATATTTTCATAACTACAACCACAACCCTTACAAGGATAAACAGTTCACGGATATCCAACAAATATTATAACATGACCTTTGGCTGAATAATGTGTCCGAAATAATCATAACGTCTTAACCATGGATTTAGGCCCACATACGTATTCAAATCTCATATCAATAATTATGTATATACAAATCATCTTATAACTATAGTCCATAGCATATTCATGAGGCATAACATCTCTATAAGATGTAAAGCATTTCTATAATCATCTCATATATATGAGGCATATCACTTCTAGGAGGCATAATAAATCAATAAGCATATCCAATAACTATATGGCATATCACATCTATGAGGCATCGCGTATCTATAGGTCATGTATCATGACTACGAGGAATATCATCTCTATAAGACAATTATCATATCTAAGTGTAATAACAACTTTGAATGCCTAAAATCATATCTAAGAGGAAATAGCATCTCTAATGGACCAATATGATGTCTAAGAGGAAATAGCATCTCTAATGGCCCAATATCATATCTAAGAGGAATTAGCATTTCTAAAGACCCAATATTTGTGTCTAAGAGAAATTAGCATCTCTAAAGGTCCAATATTATTTTTATAAGGAATATCATGGCCATAAGCCATTAAACATTATCAAGGGGGAAATACCATCACTATTCGTTAAACCACCAAGCAACCTTACACTAAGGTCTACTAGTCTCAACTATGCCTAACATCCCTAAAAAAGTCCACAAAGGCTAACATAAGTCTTGGCTATCCCACTTCTAATCCTTAATTTCCATATTTAGGAAACTTATACCCCAAACTAGAATAAGGTATCTATTAAGTTAAACCATTTCTAAGATAGGAACTTCGTCTAGCAACATGGGAATTTATGTCAATTCTACCTAAATTATGATTTTAAGATCCCTAGACTAGCCTAACTAAGGTTAATCATACCAACCATGATTCCAATACATAAACTAACACAACCCGAACTGGGGCCTGGTCGTGACGTTTATCTCAAGTCCAACAAGGATTAGAGACCACCCCAACACCTAAATCATAAAACACCTTACACCCATGTTGGATGAATTCTTAACATATAACAAGATAAGAGAACATGAAATTAAAGATATTGTGATATGTGTATAACCAAACCATCTAACAACCAAACAATCCCAAGTTCATAGTAGACTAACAAAGCCTCTACCAAATCTAATATCAATAAGGTCTAGGGACAAAACCCCAACGATTTCCAAAAATAGTATCCAATAGTCTATAAGTTGAAAGAAAAACATATTATTGAAATGGAGCCTTACGAAGCGTGGAAGCTCATCGCTTCAAGTCGACTCTTGAACAATCCACACTTACTAAGTAGGAGAAGTAGAAGTATGGCCAAATTTGCATTATGTAGGGGTATAACGCCTGGAGATAGTTAGCGGGGAGCATGTAACTCAGGGATAAAGTTAAAATAATGTCGTCAATTCTAGTAAAGTCATCCAATGCACATAACCATATGCAAATACATACACACACACACATATATATATTTATATATATAGATGTATATATATAGCTATATATATATATATATCATGCTAGGATAAGGAACAAGGTTTAGCATGCACTTTAAACCTTAGCGTGGATTGTATAGCTCAACCATTATATATTAGTACCCACGGGCTATATGGGCCTCATCTCTCACCCATGGTCGGTAGTAATGCATGTAGCCGCACGAACCATATAATAATCTCACATATATGCACACGAGAGACTCAAACTTCCCAACATATACTAAGGTGACTTAAGAACCCGATTATGTAAAGATTATGGTGGACTCGAACATCCCCAATAATGAAATAATAATAATAAGGGGGACTCGAACCTCCTTGATCACTTTGACTCCTGCATTGGCAAATACAATTTTAAGTGTCAGTCACCCAGACCTCCACTTTCATGACTCAGCTAGACAAACTTTATTAAAGCTTAATTAAAATATTTATCACACAGTCCCAATCATGAGACATATTTTAAATTAAGGCATACATTATTGGTACCGTCATACCAACCATAAATTCAAGGTTATAACATCATGCCAAAACAAGTTTTCTATTTACTTGGGGAAAATAACTCCATTTGTTCATTAATACAAGGTGGGGGACACCGACTCACTTAGTATTGTGTTTCAAATACCTCTTTATATCATGTAATAGTTCAAGACTATTTCAATTCTAGCAATTCCCACCTTTCTGATCACTCAAAACCAATTTCACAGTATAGGGTAGGGGTCATAACCACTTCAAAAGACATAAGTTTAGGAAAATCACAATTTCATAGTTCATTCACCATACCCAAGCACCCAGAAGTTCAAAACTATATTTAAAGCATGAATAATCATATTTAAATCATGGGAAAACATTGTTCAACAATAAGCATTAAAAACCCACAACCCTTGTTTTCAAAACAAAAAAAATTCTATGTGAACAACACTTTAATACATATACTTTTAACAAATTACAATGAGGGAAAAGTCTCATGTCTGTAATAGTAAGATGTATAAAGTGAAATCACCCTTGAAAGTCCTAATAGACCAAACTCTTGAAAACCCTAAATATTCTTGACCTTGAGGAATTTGAGAGTGTTGAGAAGTTACTTTGTTGTGTTTTTGAGTGCTAATGACACTCTAATGAAGTTATAAGACACGAGTTTCAAATTGGGTAAGAGAGGAAATGTCTAGAATGCCCTTAACTCGTAGCCACTCCTTAAGACTCATCACCATAAGTCGTAAAAAAGGTAGTACCACGAAGGCACGCTATACTATTATCCTTATGACTCAATGGCACCACTCGTAATGGGATCCTACAACTCGTAGCGTCCAGTCATAGTCAACACAGAACCAAGGGCCCCCACTTGGATCACTCATCCACAAATGATGGGACAAGACATTTATTAGCACAAATTGATTCCATATACCTCTTCTCTTACCTTTAAAGAGATTGAAAACAAAGATGCTAAGGAATATGCATACCTTAAGCACGATTATTTGAAATGGGAAACAAAAATAGATACTTGGACTTCATGTCCTCTTCGGTTTCCCAAGTGGCCTCTTCTAACTTGTGGATCCTTCATAGAACCTTTACTAAATCTACGTCCTTTATTCGCAGCCAACAAATCTGCCAATGCAAAATTTCAACTAGGGCTTCCTTATTATTTAGGGGATCCAAAATACCCACCTCCTATAAAGAAATAACCACAGAAGTATCACCCGCGCACTTTCTCAACATTAGAACATGAAACACTAGATGAATGGAGCTTAAACTAGGAGGTAACTCAAACTCATATGCAACACTGCCAACCCTCTTCAAGACCAAGATGGGCCAATATGCCAGGGACTGAGCTTTCACTTTTTCCCATACCACATTACTCTTTTTTCCCATATATTGCTTTATATTGTTCCACAAAAAATCTCGTTAAGATCAGGATATATCATTATCAAACCAACATGAATAGCATACACGACTCATAAGCTTCAGCCAAGATCCTCTCTCGTAACCCATCTATATCGGGAACATATAATCTGCCTTGGTATCTCAAGATACCATCGCCACCAATCTCAAAATCTACAACCTTTTGCAGTCCCGTATCTCTCTTAATCTTCATTGAGATAGGATCCAATACATGTTTCTCCCTTATTTCAATACCAAAAGGTGACTAAGCCATCTTTTGTACAAACACGAGCCCATCCTTAGAATCTAAAAGACAAACTCCAAGGTTAGCCAAATGGTGCATATCTTTTACCAACTTCTACTTATTCTTATCAACATGAGCTAAACTCCCCATAAATAACCTGCTAAGAGTATCATCAACCACATTAGCTTTATCTGGGTGGTAGGGGAGACATGTCATAGTCTTTCAGTAACAGAAGCCACCTCCTCTACTTGAGATTCAACCCCTTCTGGGTGAACACCTATTGCAGACTCTTATGATCAGACAAGATATCTACATGGACTCCATATAAATAGTGATGTAAAATCATTAATGTGAACACCACAACCAATAACTCTAAGTTGTGAGTTATCCCGTGTGTTGGATAATTCCTCTTATGAACTTTTAATTGCCTAGAAGCATAGGCCACCACCCTACCATGTTGTATCAGCATTCACCCAAGTCCCATATGGGTCATATTGCAATAAACACAAATCTATCATTACCCTTAGGTTGGGTTAAAACTGGAAATGAAGTCAACTTATTATTTAGCTTATCAAAACTACCCTCACAAGGATCAAACCACAAGAACTTCACCTTCTTTTCGGTCAACCTAGTTAGAGAGGCAATTATACTCGAGAAACTCTCCATAAACCTCTTATAGTAACAAGCTAAACCCAAGAAGCTCCAAATATTGGATGATCCCTTCACTAGAAATGGCATGACCCAGAAAAGTAACAACTTTCAACAAGAACTCGTACTTTGAAAACATAACATACAAATGCTAATCTTTCAAGGTCTGCAAAATGATGTAGAGATGGTCGACATGATTTACCTCACTCCTAGAGTATACTAAAATATCATTAATGAACACTATGATGAACAAACCCAAGAACTAACAAAACACCCAATTCATGAGATCCATAAAGGCCACTGGGGCATTTGTTAGATCAAAAGACATTACTAAGAATTCATAATGACCATACCAAGTTTGGAAGGAAGTATTTGGAATATCCACCTCCCTAACCTTTAGATAATGATAACCCAACAGAAGATCAATTTTAAAGAAACATCTAGAACCCTAAAGATGGTCAAACAAACCATCAATCTGAGGAAGAGGATACTTATTCTTCAGGATAACCTTATTCATCTAACGATACTCAATGCACAACTGAAAGGAACCATTCTTCTTATGCACGAAAAAAATAGGAGTACCCCACAGAGACACACTAGAAAAATAAAACCCTTGTTAAGAAGGTCTTTCAACTGCTCCTTAAGCTCCTTTAACTCAGTCGGTTCCATTCTATATGAAGGGATAGAGATAGGAGGAGTGTCTGGAATAAGGTCAATCCCAAAATCAATCTCTCTATCATGAAGGATACTAGCAAGATCATTGGGAAAAAACTCAGGGAATTCAATAACCACAGGAACAGATTGTAAGGGAGGCCCCTCTGAGTTATAATCTTTAACCCAAACAAAATAATAAAGATATCCCTTGGAAATCAACTTTTGATCTCTAAGATATGATATGAATCTTCCCTTAGGTACTAGACAACTCTCTTCCCACTCAACCACTGGCTCATTACGGAATTTAAACATGACTTTATGGGTTCAACAACTAAGGAGGCATAGCACGGGTGCAACCAGTCCATCCCAAATATAACATCAAAATCAACAATGTATAAATTTACTAGATCTACTAGAGTTTCTTTGCCAGTAACATATACCACACAACCCTTATAGACTCCTCTAGCAACCATAGAGCCACCCACCAGGGTAAAACCAGAAAATGGATCAGGAATGTACTCGAGACCATAACTAAAATATACAGCCACAAATGGGGGTTATCTAACAAAGTGTAGACCCTAGATCAAACAAGAAAAACATATCACAAGAAAATAGTCATAACATATTAGTGAAAACATTAGGAGATGCCTTAGAATCTTAGTGGGTAAAAAGAGCATACAAGCGATTCTGACTAGTGCCTGTACCAAAAGCAGAAGCAACACCCTTTGGTGCAGGAGCTGATGATGTGGCAACAAGAATTTTTTTTTCCCCAAAAGAAACATTATAAGGAAAATCCATTTAAAAATGACCAATCTGGCCAAATTTAAAATACCTATTTCTCCCCTCTTTACAAAACCATAGTGCACCTACCCGCAGAATCTACAACGAGGATATGATAGAGCTGACTGAGACCTACTATCCTGAGATTGGGAACCTTGTGCCCTAAACCCACTATCATGCTGAGAATGATGATCACCGAACAGATTTTGATAAGAAGTACTAGCCATAGAGTAGGAACCAGAACTCCCTCACTTCTTCTTAGACCACTTTACAAGGAGCACTAGCCGTAGAGTAGGAACAAGAACTCCCTCACTTCTTCTTAGACCACTTTAAACCATCTCTACAACTCTTCTTCTGACCTCCACCCTGATCAGAAAATCTAAACTTCTTATTCAGCTTTTCCCCTATCTCCACCGACTTTTTTTCTTTTCTTTAACCTATTGTATATACATAACTAATCTGAATATGTCTATATCCTAATTAAATAAGGCAGCCTTACTCTCTAGAATCAATTCACAAGATAACCCAAAGCCCTTATGCTAGACACTAACTCAAGAGCATATAGGGAAACAGATGGAATTTCTAGGCATACTCCTTGACCGTTATCTTACCTTACTTCAGATTAACGAACTCTTTCATTTTTTTTCTTCCTCAACTCTTGAGGAATGAAGCGGTCCAGAAAAGCACTAGATAAATCATCCCACAGTGTGGATTTGACGTTATCTCCCCTAGACTTTACCCATTTCTCATACCATTAGTATGCTACATCCTTTAGTTAATAGGCAATGAATTCCACACCCTCAGCATTTAAAGCATGCATAACCTAGAAGATCTTTTCCATCTCATCTATAAGCCCTTGAGTACCCTCCTCTACCTTAACACTAGTAAAAGTTAGAGGACTCAAACTCATAAATGGCCAACCTTTATGGTCTCAAAAGATGGAGTAATAGAAGCTACACGCTTAGACTAAGAAGCTTCATTCTGAGCCAACATATGAATAGACTGATGAAATTCTGCATTTGACATATCAACCAAAAGGAGCTTAAGGAGGACTAGAAGGGGGCGGTGGAACTCCAAAAGGGCAATCAAGAACTGGACCCCTAGACTGGGTTTGTACCCCTTAAATAGGGCATGTCCCATCCGCATTGTCCTCAAGTGGGACAAAGAAGTTTCCATGAGCTTTAGATCATCTGGGAGGAATGATCTAAAAAGTAAACAAATAGGAATTAGAGGAGATTTTGAGACCTTAGACTCTACAGCTCGAAATAAGACAATAAGAAAGGAAAACATTCCTAAATACCTCGTAGCCTCTTCCTTATAAGTATGCCAAACTACACATCCATAAAAGAGACTCTACTAGACATAACTTTATGGACATCAAATTAACCATGAACCTAGGCTCTGATAACACTTGACATGACCCAAGCCAGGGCTTGGTCATGATGGATATCTCAAGTCTAACGAGGACTGGAAACCACCCCTATCATGAAAACCATAGACCATCTAACACCCTTGTTGGATGAATTGCGAACATATAACAAGATAAGAGACTTTGAAATTAAAGATATTATGGTATGTGTTTAACTAAACCAACAAATAACCAAACCACAATAGTCCGATAAAGCCTCTACCAAATTAAATATCAGTAAAGTGTCAGGATATGCCACGGACTATAGCTTAAAATTGTATCCAATAGTCTATAACTCAAAAGAAAAACATAATCCTAAATAGAGTCTTAGGAAGAATGGAAGCTCACCACTTCAAGTCGACTCTAGATTAATCCACACTTATTAAGCCGGAGAAGTAAAAGTATGGCCAAATCCTGCATCACGTAGGTATATAGTTTCTGGATATGGTTAGCGGGGTGAACGCTAGTATGTAACTCAGGGATAAATATAAAATAATACCATGAATTGAAACCAAGTCGTCTAATGCTCATATCCATATGCAACTACATATATATATCATGTCTAGATGGGGAACAAAGTTTAGCATGCACTATAAACCTTAACCTAGATTTTGTATCTCAATCTTCATATAATAGTATCCACGGGCTATATGGGCCCAAGATCTCGCCCTCTGGTCGGGCTTCAGTGAGTGTAGACACAAACCAGAGAATAATCTCACATATTTGCACACGGGGGACTCGAACTTCCCTACATATACTAAGGTGACTTAAGAACCCAATCATGTAATAATTTATGGGGGACTCAAACCTCCCTAATCATGAAATAATAATAAAAAGGGGGACTCAAACCTCCTTGGTCACTTTGACCCCCATGTCGGCAAACGTAAATTCCAATGTCAGTTACCCGCAACTTTATTTTCACGACTCAGCTACACAACCCTTATTAGAGCCTAACTAAAATATTTATCACACAATCCCAATCATGAGACACATTTTACATTAACTCATACATTGTTGATATCATCATACCAACTACACTTGTAAGTTAATAACAATATGTCAAAATAATTTTTCTATGTACTTAGGGAAAACAACTCCCCTTGTTCTCTAATACAGGGTGGGGGACACCAACACCCTTTGTTCATTAAATCATACAATTGTGTTTCAAATACCTTTTTATATCATCCAATAGTTCAAGACTAGTTCAACTTTACAAATTTCCACCTTTCTCATAACATAAAACTAATTTCACACTAAGGGGTTGGGGTCATAACCACTTTAAAAGCCACAAGATTGAGAAAATCAAAATTTCCTAGTTCATTCACTATACTCTTGAACCCACAAGTTCAAAACCATATTTAAAGCATGAATAAATATAATTAAATCATAGGAAAACATTTTTCAACAATAAGCATTCAAAACGCACAACCCTTGTTTTCCAAACCAAAATAATTCAATGTGAATAACAATTTAATACATATTCTTTTAACAAATTAAATGTGAGGGGAGAGTCACATACTTGTAATAGTAAGATATATGTGAGAAATCACCCTTTAAAGCTCTAATTGATCAACCTCTTGAAAACCCTAACTATTCTTGACCTTGAGGAATTTGAGAGTGTTAAGAAGTTACTTTAATGTGTTTCTGAGTGCTAATTTCACCCTAATATGGTTATAAGATGAGAGTTTCAAGTTTGGTAAGAGGGTAAATGTCTAGAATGCCCTTAACTTAAAATGTAAAAACAAGGTCATCTTTGACTATGAGTCAACCCTTGACTTGTATCCACTTCTTACGACTCGTCACAATGAGTTAAAACCAAGGTAATACCACCACAATACCCTACACAGTTATCCTTATGAATCAATGACACCACTCATAATGAGACCCTATGACTCATAGGGTCTAGTCATAGTCAACATAGAACCCAAATTATTACTTCCACTGGACACCGTATGATGCTAGGATAGGGAAAAAGGCTTAGCATGAACCTTAAAACATTAGCTTGGACTGTGTGGCTCAGCCATCATAAGAAGGCACCTATAGTCTATATGGGTCCAGCTATCCTTCAACTGAAAGGGCCCCAGTGCATGTAATCGCATGAACTAAAGAATAATCATATGTACATAGGCACCATGGGGAACTTGAAACTCTCAGTCATATATCAAGGGTGACTTAATCACTCAGTTATTTTAAACATAGGGGACTTAAACCAACCAATCAGTTAATATAGGGGACTCAACCACCCTGTCATTTGGACCACCCATGCCGGAAAATACAATTTCTAGTATTGGTCACTTGAGACCTCAACTTTTACGGCCTAGCTACACAACCCTATTTAAGTCTAGTTAGAACATTTTTCACTCATTACCATTAATTGAATAGTGATATTCCTTAAGGAATATACAATTGATATCGCCATTCCAACTACACTCTCAGGGTAACATTATCATGCCAATATAATTCCATTCACTTGGGGAAAATAATACCCTTTGTTCATTAATACCCTCTTTGTTCATTAAATCAAACCATCATGTTTCAATAACCTCTTTATATCAAGCAATTGTTCCAAATGTACTTTAATGCATTATACTCATACTCAAAACCAATTTCACAAGATTGGGTTGGGGTTATTAATAATTCAATTGTCAGTATTCATAAAATTATGAAAAATCACAATCCCCTAGTTTATTCACCTTGACCATGTGCCCCATAAGTTTAAAACCATAAATAAAGTATTAACAATCATATGTAAACTATAGGAAGCATTATTCAGAAAACAAACGTTCAAAACCCTCAACTATGTACCAAAACCAACATCAAAACCACATGAATAACACTTTAAAATGCATGCTTTAACAAAACAATATTTGGGAAAGAGTAACATGCCTGAAAGTATAGAAAATTATGGAGAGAAATAAACCCTTGAGCCCTTAGATGCCAATTTCTTGAAAACCCTAGTGTTTTTGCTTAAGAGAATTTTAGAGAGTTTAAGAAGTTATTTGATTTGTTTTGTTGTGATAATGATACACTAAAGGGTTTTTAAGTCATGGATTATTATTGGGGAAAATAGGAAATGTCCAAAGTTCCCTAAAAAGGGATGAAAAACTATCACCCAATTGTTACCGATGACCTTATAACCCGTAGGGTCATATGCGACTCATGACATTTAGTTGTTGGCTGGACAGTATCCATAGGCACTAACAATGGTCTAACTATGAGTCGTGCTCTACGAATCATATTCAGACCTTATGACTCATGAGGTCGAATCGTACACAAGACAGAAACATTGACCATCTTTACTGGTTTGGCTATGAGAGCCCCTAAATGACTCATAATAAGTCTTAATGACTCACTGGGTGCGAATCGTGACCAATATAGAGACTTATCAAAACACACTATTTAGGCTACAATTAGGGTTCTATGATCCATAATGACTCCCTACAACTAATAGGGAGAGTCGTGTGGGCAGTGACTGCAAAAACTCAAGAATTCCTGAGGCTAAAATTCGTGGCATTACACTCCTTCATTACCTTCCATCATAAAATTTGCATCACTACCCCTTATATAACACCTAAAGACATATCACCTCACTTCTAACTTAATGGAGTACATAGATCCATCTATATTCTTTTAACCAATTGTTATCCCTACCTTTCTTGTTACTACACTTCTCCTAGATTATACCATCCTTGAACTATTAGATAGTAATCAAGGGAAAACTAATCCACTAAAATTAATAATAAAGCATAATCAACTTAAATCAAGATTCTTATATATATTTAGTGTATGCACATATTCTTATTTTATGGATGTACTAGTCTTTCTTAAGGCCACATAATACAGTATACACCTAGTTATTCATATAATTTTATCTAAACCTACCAATATTCAAACCACTCTATAAATGGTAAACTTCTATAATCTCACTTATAACGTTGGGGTCTATATGTCATAGAATTTTTAGAATTGGTCTGGGAGCATATCATACCTTGGTTTGAATGTTTGACTTGGATGAATGAGAGTGGATTCTTTTGAATAAATAGACCTAAACTGAATTAAATGGCTTTTCTCAAACCCTTTGTGTGATTGTTAAAGTTCTAATAGTTATGTCTAAGAGCATTATATCGAAAGGAATTAGAATTTACAACTTACAATATCTTGATAATGAGCTATAGTTGGAGAATTTTAGATTAATACATGAATAAATGTATGTTTCTTACAGGAAAACTTTATTCTACGATCTAGAATATAAAAGAAGGGAAACAGTTCTTAAATACCATGCTGCCTCTTAAAGAAAAGTACAGACATCTCTGTACCATTTTGCAAGACTCTACTAGGTACGGCATAACAGATACCCTAGGACATTTGAACTTTGATGTACGATACTAAGTTTGTAAAGCCCTGACATAACCCCCTGGATGTTACACAATCCTTAAAATTACAAGTGATCCCAAGCTAACCCATGATACTGGCATAATTCATGAATAATTGAATAAATTACATTAAACTAGAAATAATAAGGGAAAGAGATGTCATTAGTTTAACTTGTTCAGTACAATACTGCTTATACGAAAGAAAATTGAAATTGAATGCATCAACTTTGACTGACTGTCTATGAAGCCTCTGCTAATACAGACTATAGGTAGCCGGAACATGATCTCCATCTATCCCTAATCAATATAAATGAATAAAAATGAAATGCTAAATCTAAAAACTGGCTGGAGTCCTCAAACAAAGAGAACGCATCATCTGTTGGTCGGAAGCTGCGAACTACTTCATTATGTTATGTGGGTTACAACTGATACCTACACTATGAAACAATGTATCCACACAGACGCATATCTGGTCAGCACTTCTGGAATGTACTAAGTATGTGGGAGTGAATGCAACACATAAAAATTTATCTATATCATAGCCTAAAAACATGCACAGTAAGTGTAAATAGACTCACTTGGATCATGAATAAAATTAAAAGCTGAAAAAAGATAAGCATAAATCATAATAACATGTAAATAAAGATTTTGAGTCATTACACTTAGTTTCTAAAATCTTTACTTCTGTGGTAGATTCTTATAACCGACATAAAACATGCGAGTTAGCATGGAGGGCAATGTCTTACCCATGTCGCTGCTAAATACTACTCTAAAAATATATACTTGTATTCTTATACTAATGAAATTAACCTTAAAATAGCATGTGGGTTTATAAACTGAAAACCAACTATATTTCTTTTTCTTAAATCATACTCATTAAAATTTTGTGAATTTCATGACTTATCTAAGATCATAACTAAAATCTGAATCATACTGTAATAAGCTTGAAACCAAAATAGTAAGTCTGAACTTCTTGTAAACTAAGAGAATCGTTATAAATTCATATGCTCTTACTTGTAAACTTGCTGAATCCTGCTAAAAATCTTGTACATTCCTCAACTCATGAACTTGCATGGCAAAGTACTAAAATTTATCTCATAATAACAATCACATAAATGGAAACATGAGTAAAAGTAAATTATTGTGCTACTTGAACTTCAAATCACATGATAATGCCATAAACATGAAAAATAGGTATAAACCCTAGCCATCAAATCCCTAAGAGTCATGTAAAAACACAACTTTTGGGAACAAGTATGAAACGTTAACCTTCTTCAAACCCCACATATGTCACAACCCAATTTCTCAGGTCATGATGTCACCTACTATAACCCACCAATAGGCAAACCAACCCACAGTCTAGAACTACAATTGACAAACTACCAAGAGAAATGGAGGAAGGATGCGAAATAAATGAAATAAAAGACTAGAATACATAAGATACTCCCAAAACATGGTGGAATTAGTACAAGAGCTTCTAATGTAATAAGATTGACAAAAACGAGTGTACTGATATAACTTACCTCTGAATACAACATAGAGACTAGTCTAGTACATAAGAGGGAGAATAGCAATACTCCAAATTATAGGAGCTCACCTTATGCCTCAAAACCACAGGTGTTTTACACGATGCACACAATAATGATGAGAACCCGTACTATGATCGGCAGGCTGCAGAAGTTTGGTATGAGTACCAATGTGTGGTACTCAGTATGTAATTGCCAACTAAGCCCCAAAAATAACACAGATATAAATAGCATAAAAGCAGGAATGTAAACTACACCCAAATATCCAAGAACAAACAAAGTAAAACCAAGGAGGCAATAAGGAGAAACTATCATATTCTAGATGTAATTAGGAACCACAACACTATACCATATATCCCTGCACAATATACGAATAAAGAGCAAAAGAAGGATATATAATAGAATACAAGGCAAAAAATTGATATACAACATGATTATATGAAGAAAGGAAGAGATATATGATAAGACCATATCTACACATAGATAGCTATACATATATATATAAACAAGTTTAACTCAAAGGTACAATCTAACTCATTATACTAGCATCTCCAGGACTCCTAATCATAGTAGGAAATAGTAGGAATTCTCATCTAAGTTCATCTACAAGGAGTTTTGGTCCAAGAGCAAATCCTAAAAAGTAAAAGATCCAAAATAGGGAAATGAGCCTAAAATCCAAATGGACTATTCGATAACCAAATCAAAAGTTCCAACAAGTTATAAATAACATGTAGCCATTGTGGAAAGGCTTAAAATGCTGAAAAATATACAAATAAGGAATATGACCTAAAGGGTCACTACAATATTCACTATTAAAGAGACGTTCATCTGTGAAATTCAATGGACAGAAAGATCACGAATGCTCGAAGGGATGAGGTAGTGGTCCCAGATAACCTCCAAGAAACACGATGCTTCTAAGAAATTTTTCCACAGTTATACCTTTTCAAACAAGTTCCTTTCTTCACTTCTCAAATAACCAAAACTCAACCTCAACCCACAACTGGCCTTAACTAAATTGAGGAAGTTTAATGAATTCAAATACAAACCATAACACACTGATACCACGCCGATACTAGCACAATTAAATAAAAACTCTCCAGGCTAATGGCAAACCAAGGCATGAGTCATTCAACAAACTCTAAATCCAAATATAACCTCTTTTTGCCTTTCCAAAGCTGTTATCCACTCCAAACCAAGCAAAGAGTCACTCAAGTCTTACTCGTGCAACTCTATCACACTAAACTTCAAGGACGAAAGATTATCCACTAAAATCTATAATGTCAAGCATGATAATAATTACATAAGGCGCTACCTGGGCACACAAATAGAGATAACCAAGGTCTGTGATAATGCCAATGCTACAACTGATCTGAAGGACCATCAAAACTAGAGTCCAAGAGTTCAAAATACATAAACACTCATCACAGAACGATTCTCTCCAGGATACAACTCTTGCTAAGTAAATCATCCAAATATCCCAACAAAAACTAAAAACCTTAGGTCAAAGCCTAAGGGGTCAATACCATGCCAATGGACTACCATTTGGACACCTATCTACCATAATCTATCTAAACAAAAAAATACTGAATAGGTAATCACAGTGTAGTCTTAACCATCTTATAGATGAAATCCCAACTAAGGAAAATCCAAAAACGAAGGTTGCACCCAAACTCTACAACTCCAAACTAAAATCTTGACCCCAAGGTTTAACTGCTCAATCTCAACTACCCAAACTAAATTTGAAGATGGGTAAGCATCCATACTCCAAATCTACTCTAACCTCCAAATTGCCATTCCAAGGTGTCAAATCTAAAACCGGGCCAATAAGTCTGAACTAAGGTCAAATACTCAAATTGAACTTACTATTCAAATCAAACATAACCTTATTGAATCATGTCGAGCCAAAATCAAAACATACAATATCATAATAGAGGATAAATCACTGGCTAAGAATACAAGAAACCAACTCTATATCCACAAGAGAGTATAAACTACCAAAGATTACTAAAGAACTTACCAAGGTTGTAATTATACCAGAGACAACCAAAACTCAAGAAACTTAGGGAAATGAAACTTTAGCTAAAAACTAATCAATCCACTACTCTATCTCGACAACAAATACCCATACACATATCACCAAGAAGAAGAACTCTACCAAGTCTTATTCAACCAAACAATTTTTGAAAAGAGGATTTCCTAATCCACCCAAGTAGGACAACTTAACCCAAATGACCCATGAATCACATTGCCAAAAAAGAAAGAACCAAATCTCAACACCAAAGCCAAGGTCAAGACCACTACTAAAAAATGAATCAAGCAACTCAAGATAGAAATTTCTAGTTTGCCAACTAAAAAGTGGTCAAAAGAAAGATCACCTATCCCCAACTCTCTAAATCCACTTATACAAGAATCTCATCAAGAAAGGAACATAGTATCCAACTCCACATCAATAACAAGAGAAAACCATCACCAGAAGATGAACGCAACAAACCTGAAAGAATAATTCAAGACTTTTCGACATCAATATCAAAACCACTATTGGGTGATGAACTAACCACATCTAAAAAATAGACCTCAAACTAGTAAACCTTAGAAACAAGTTACATAGAGAAGGGTAGCCAAAGCAAAAATCTCTGCAAACCAAAAGGCAAGTCCAAAACTCTAAGAACCAAAAGTTGATAGCATAGCCAATTGCCACCTCTTGAACCATGATAAAACCATGGAAGGTCAACTTACCTTCACTACCACAATCCACTTCACAACCAATCTAGCATACTCAAATAGAAGAGAAAATGACCAACGTCACCTTTCTATGAGAAAGAATTCATCCAACCAATCTAGTTTCCCAAGCCAATGAATAAAAACTGTGAGAAAGTAAATTCTACCTAGATAATAATAGTATAGCTATGTACAAAGCAAGGATTAATTAACATCATATAATGACAATAATAATAATAATAATAATAGTATAATCATCAACATAAGGAATAGGTTGTACCAAAAAAAAATCAATAGCAAGTACCACTCTAGGGTCATAAGAAGGCTAATATGCCAAGCTAAATGGGACTCAAACCAAAATATTACACTCATAGGGCAAAGATATCAATACTAATCCACTCCATCCACTTCTAAAAGAAATAACCTATGAGGTAGACATATAATTATGAACCTTATACCAATGTACACCATAATCAATATAAATTTACCAAGACGTACAATCATCAATGGATACGAGAACCCTAATACACATAAATAAAAAGGTAAAGGTAGGAAATAAAAGTGCATCAATCATAATGAAGTCCAAAATAACATGCCTTATAGGTCTAAGAGAGAATAAATCTAAACCAGCTCAAACTCGAACTAACCGACTAAATTATTAATTGAAGCGGTAAGTGCACTGTCTCCAACTAATGGGGTAATAACACTATGAGATTGATCTAAATAATCTTACTAACTAAGAATCCTATGTTAGGGACACTCTTTAGACCAGTGATAAATCTCTTTACAGTCATAGCAAATCCCTAAAGCCCTAACCTAGCAAGAAACATAAGTTGACCCTAACTGGCTGGCTAACTAATGTCTAGGGTACTCCTTACTGAAATAACCATCCTCTTCATAATCATAGCATACCTTGAGAACTATAGGATGGCGGGGAACATATGCTAA
>NC_061121.1:100457895-100528312 GCF_002878395.1 Capsicum annuum | reverse complement strand
GCTAACTCTGTTTGAATGGCCAACTCACATGTGGAGCACTCTTTAGACTAATGTCCTATCTCACCACAACAAAAATAAGCTCTCAAAATATTGTAAAATACTACCCCTCTCGATCCAGAATGGATACTATGACCTAAAGACCTATACTTAAAACTCTACAAGGTTTGACTAGAATTTTACCTATTGTGATCACCACGATTAATATAAGAGCCACCCGTAGTTTAAGACATTAGCTACATAGAACCAATAGGTTGCAAGTAAGGATAAACTCTATCACGAGGATCCTTACTCCTGGATGGAATACTAATAGTAATATATTGATGATACAACTTCTTACCACCATCTCTATAAGTATCTATACATGATCTCTCTGAGGTCTTTGCGTGATCAATAATCTGAGAGAATGAAAAACTAGCTGTCATCAAGTGCTTTGATGCCAAACAAAGTGGTAATTCTAATTCTCTAATAAATCCATGCACTATGTCTACTCTGAAGGATACAACATAGGAATATTCCTAGCCCACTTAAGAAACCCAATCTTGTACTCTAAAATTGACAAAGAACCCTACTGAATACCAACAAACCTGATTCTAGCCTTATAATTACTTAATGAACTGAATACCACCCCTAGCTATGAGATATCCATAAAAAGACTTAGGATCCACAATTCCAAATCTCAAAAGGCTAAAACGGTCACAAAATCTACTTGATCCTGGGTTGGCCCTAAATATTTTGACTAGCACTGGAGATCTTTGGTATCCATCCCTAACTTCCTAGTCCAAGACTACACTGAAGCCTTAGAAACACATGTTAAAGTCCCATCTGTATCTATCAAAATCCTTGCATCATCCATCTAAGATAAAATAGAGTCAAAATAATGTACTTGAGGTTCTTAGAAATAGAGACACACAACACAGAGTCAGGAATAAAATTTTATAAGAATAACCTATAGCCTCTAAAAGATAGGTTAGGGACGTCTCTACACTGATCTACAATACTCTACTAGACACTAAGCTCTTCTACCAAGTAATTGATATACCTAGGCTCTAATATCAATTTGTCATAACCCAATTTCTTAGGTCATGATGGTGCCAACTATGATCCACCAATAGGCAAGCCAACCCATAGTCCAAAACAACTATTAAGGGACTACTAAGAGAAATGTAGGAAGAATATGAAATAAATAAAATAAAAGACTAAAATACATAAGATAGTCTCAAAAGCTGGTGAAATCGGTACAAGAGCTTCTAATGTAATAAGACTGATAAAAATGAAGTACAAATTGAATATACTAATACAACTCATCTCTAAATACAACATAAAGAATAGTCTAGTACATTAGATAGAGAATATCAACACTCTAAATTCTAGGAGCTTGCCTTATGCCTCCAAATCATAATTGCTTTGTGCAATGCATACAACAATGGAAAGAATTCATACTATAATCTGCGGGCTATAGATGTTTAGTATGAGTACCAATGTGTGATACTCAGTAGCAACTATCGACTAGGCCCCAAAGATAATGTAGATATAAATAATGTGCAAGCAGGAATGTAAACTACACAGAAATATCCAAGAACTAACAAAGTAAAACTAATGAGGAAATAAGGATAAACTATCCTATTCTAGATATACTTAGGAAACCCAATACTATACCGTATATCACTGGCCACTATACAAATAAAAAGTGAAAGAAGGATATATAATAAAATAGAAGGCCAAGGAATTGATGTGCAACATAATTAAATAAAGGAAAAAAGGGATATATGATAATACTATATCAACCCAAAGATAGATATACATATATATAAATAAGGTTAACTCAAAGGTACAACCTAAGTCACCACACAAGAATCCCCAGGCCTTCCAATTATATTGTGAACTTGTAATGACCCGAGATCACCTCTCAGGAAGTCACGGTGCTTAAGGCTACAAGTAGCCCCAAGCTAACCCTTTAAGCCTATCACTACTTATAATAACTCATTTTAAGAAGAGATACACAAAAACATTGATACTGTCAAATCAAATAAAAGAAAGTATGAAGATAATTCTCGGTCCAAATAACCACAATTCTGGAAATCTCAACATAACTACAATCTGATAACTAGTATGACAACTCGGTCCATCGCACCTGGGCGGTTTCGACAACTCTTAGTAAAACGGCCATAACTTCTCACCCCGATGCAGGATTTTGACAAAATTGGTATCATTTGAAATCTAATTCAATTTTCTACATGATAAAAAGTCAAATTTAAGAAAATTCTATATGGTTTAAACACTAATCACTTAGGAAGTCTCTTCTTAATCTTTTAGGGCCGGAATTACACTTTACTTGACATGCTCTAAGGCTTAGACTACGAGGGACCTTTTCGGGGTCTTATAGAACTAGTGCTAAAATCATCAAGGTATTTAATCCATATATCTAAACATGAGATAATTACCATATTAAAGAAATTATAAATAAAGGAATCAAAATATAAATGTCTAAATCCCTAATACATAACCAAGGAATATTCATACATAATAACATAACCCTAAGGTAAAAGAATCAGAATCATAACTCAAATATATACAATCCAATAATCAACCTGCCATAAACCAATTGCAATAACCATAATAATGTAACCGGCTAGTTCGGACAAATAATAACTAAGTTGGCCTTTCATAAACTCCAAATAACGTAGTCTTGAAAGGTTCAATCAACACACAACACAACAAAAGCCATACTCTTTACCTAAACCTATGTAACCCTTATAAGTTTGATAGATATAGGCGCATATTAGTGATATGCAATACATATGCATAAATAAATACAAGGAGAATCCATAATACCATAACCACTATAGAATCATCAACTATCATACATGAATAGAACTTTTATCATTAATATTATCGATCATTAAACTTGAACCAAAACTCGTATCATCAATATCATCAATCGTCAGACTTGAACAGGGGCTTGTATCATAAATATCATCATTAATCTACTATGTACAGTATCAGATATATCTATATATATATATAATACATGGCTAGGGCCATGGCTAAAAGAGTACAAGTCCGTAAATCTATTTTTTGGGGTAAACTCCATGGCTAAATCATCATAAAAGTGTATGAAGGGTTGTAATCTCTCTTTATCGAGGGAAATAATAGTAGAAAAATTATGGACCAGAATCTATCTTGATTAAATCTCTAAAAAATAATTTCTGAGCTTAAACGCTCATAAGTTATTCATTAAGATGGTACGATTCCCGCTATGAATAAATTTATTTTAAAAATGACAAGTGATAAATAAATCCTTTTTTAGGAAAAAATTAATGAATTCATATTTTAGTTGGAATGTTACTTCTTACCATCTAAGTGATCATGATTATACCAAATATATGCATGTCATCACTAGTATTCAAATAATATGATTATAAGCATCCACATGTCTATAAACTACTACCACTTCCTTTGCAAGAATAGAATACCTCTTGGAACCCAACTAATATTATAATCACACCCTTGGGACCAATATATATTTGACCTAACCATAGCATCATAATCACAGCCTTAGTCACAATATTATACCTAGAATAACCATGGCATCATAATTCAGGAAAAACCATTACAATCCACCAATTCATGTAGCAACCTTATTCTAGAGGTTCATTAGTCTCTTACATGTCTAACAAGTTGTATACAAATATAAGTTTACAAAAATAACACAAGTTTTGGACAAAGGTAGGCTGGAGAGGCCCACTTCTAATCCCTAAAATCCATTTTAGACAAGTTTCTATCATAGGTTAGTCTAAGGAATCTAAATTAACTTCTAGATGCTAAATAAGCCATAATTATCCCTAAAATAGAATTTCCACCAAGAATATGAGCAACTACATCAATTCCAGTTAAATTTCCATTTTAAAATAGACTAAATAGTGCAAATAAGACTAATAATACTAATCATACTTTTAATACCTAAATCCCATCCCATATCTAGAATAATATCATAATCATTATCTATAAAGAAGGTAATAGGATTATAATAAGTATTTTAACTTAAGGGTGAAATACCTTTTAGCCCCCAAACTTATAATTTAGGCTAGTTCATGGTGGTATACCCACAATCACATCCTAAAACCCTATCTATCATGCACCATATATAAAACACCATATCAAGAAAAAGAGTAGACAGAAGCCTACCTCAATGCCGTACCACAACCCTTAAATCATCCATGAATCATACGTATTCACTCCACAATCTTGAAATGCCATTACGCTATAAAAATAGTAATCTACACAATGTTAGAAGTAAAACAAGACTCATATTACTATATTGGGTCAAGTCAAAATTCAGGTCAAGAATGAGCCCATGAGGCCCACAAATGGAATTCAAAATTGAATCCATCATGAGGTCCCTTAAAGGACATGGAATGTGTGCTCAAAAGTTGTACATAAAAAAAGCATAAATTGGGTCTTATATCAACCCTCCAAATTTAGGAATTGAATACCTAATTTCTAAGGATTATACCAAGAATTTGAATAGAAATTAGAGGGAAAAGAAATGGGAAATATAATGCCTTAGATTTTGGCACTTGAATATTTTAGAAATTTTATCCTTTCTATCCTGACTACCACTCACCCTATGAGTCATAGGGTGTCTTGATGGGTTGTATAACCATAGTCCTAAGGAGTCCAGTAAGTGGTGCTAGAGTTATTTTCTTGATAATAATTTATGGACTTGAGTCGTAAAGAATCAAGATGAGTCATTAGAATCAAATTATAGCCTAAATAGTGTGTGTGGGGGGGGGGATAAGTTCTATTTTGAGTATGAGTGGCTCACTACGAGTCATGAGGACTCGTTACAAGTCATTTTTGCAAATCATAGGATTTCCAGTCTTTGCCGCAATTGGTTTCTTTATTGACTAAGACTGGACCTCACGAGTCTTAGGGTCCCATTATAAGCGATGGTATACGAGTCATAAGGCCAATAGTGTGTGCATAATGACACTGTCCTGATAATGACTCAGAGAGACGAGTCGTGATGAGTCATTATGAGACCTGTGATAACTAATAGTTTATTTTTCCAGGTTTCTAAATAGGGGTGTTTTAGACATCTCCCTCTTATACCAATAATAACCATTACCTATAAATATACTTTGGGCCCTATTTTCATTGATAACCCACTCCAAACATTTTTTCATATCTCTCAAGTCTCTCAAGCATCTATACATAGGGTTTCCAAAAAGTAGATTATCCAAGGGTTCAAGGTTGGATTCTCTCCTAATTTTGGTATTTCAAGTATGTTACTCTTTCTTAATTTCAAATTTACTAAAAGTATATGTTTTAAAGTGTTGTTCATATGGTATTGATGATGGCTTTTAACATGGCCTGAGGGTTTTTAATATTTGTTTTTGAACAATGTTTCCCATGGCTTACCTATGACTATTCATGCTTTAATTATGGTTTTGAATTTGTGTAATACATGGGTATGGTGAATAAACGAGGGGATTGTGATTTTCCCCAACCTTATAAATTTTGAAATGGTAATAACCTCATCTGCATATTGCAAAATTGGTTTTGAATATGAAAAGTATGCATATTGAACTACTCTTAAACTATTGCATAATGTGAAAAATCAATGAAGCTTAATGATTTTCAATCAAACCTTATGGGTTTTCATAATTCCCCAAATTAATGCATAATTAAACCAAGGCACTGTGAATTTTCCACAAATAATGAAAGTTTTTTGGCATGTTGATGTTATCTTGTAAGTGTATTTGGTATGGCGATACCAAAAATGTATGCCTAAATATGTATCATGGTTCATTTAATGGGAACATGTGATAAATGATTTAATCGGGCTTTAACGAGTGTTGTGCAGCTGAGTCATAAAAAGAGGAGGTCCCGAGGGGCCAATACTAGAAACTATTGTGCTGACGCGGTGGTCTAAATAATCGGGTTATTCGAGCCCCCTTATTATTATCATATGATTGGGAGCTTTCAGTCCCTCTTACTATATTACATAATTGGGTGCTTGCGTCACCTTGAATTTCGGGAGGTTTGAATCCCTCATAGTGCATATATATACCCTTTGGTTCATACAATCACATGCATTAGGGCCCTTCCAGCTAAGGGAGAGCTGGGCCCATATATCCTGTGGGTTCCTTCGTATGTTATGGTGGTTGAACTACACAATCCAGGCTAAGGTTTTAAAGTGCATGTTAAGTCTTGTTCCCTATATGTGATATATATATATATGTATGTATTTGATTATGTGGATTAGATTTAAATGACTTTGAACTATTGATCACGGCGTTATGTTATCCTTATTCAGGAACTACATACTTGTACTCAACTCACTAATTTTCTTTGGACATTGTATCCTCACATGATATAGGCACCAAAGATATCTCTACTTTTTCTACGTAGAGTTAGGTGGATTGGCTCAGTTTATCGGTTCAGTAGGGTGAAGTGGTAAGCCTCCATTCTCTAAAAGGCTTTGATATTTCATTAGTTCTTATTATATATTATAATTCAAAGTTTTCATTATCATTAACATTATCATTATTATTGTCAGAGTTGGGACATGTCCTAACCAAGACAGTTTTTCGGTTATTGGTTACAAACATAACTTTTATTCCATGAAATTATCTAGTTCAATCTTGGTATATGTTTTAAATTTAGCCATTATTAAGTGGTGTATAGGGTTTGAATAGGTTTAGAGGGTGGTCGCTGGTCCACGGTGAATTGGAGATGCCCATCATGGCTAGGTCCTGGTATAAATCATGAAAAAGTTGGTACCAGATCCTAGATTTAGTGTCATTAGGTGTCCACAAAGTCATGTTAATTAGAGTCTCTTTTATGGGTTTATAGCATACCATACTTATAATAGAGTGGCTACAAGGCATTTAGGAATTTTTTCCTTTCTTGTTATTCTATTTTGACCTATAGAGTCTAAGGTCTTGGAATCTCCTCTAATCTACATATCTTTGCTTTTTAGATCATTCTTCTAAGAAGATTTGATGCTCATGGAAACTCTTTTGTCTCGTCTGAGGATAATGTAGATGGAGCTCATCTTTCTCAACGTTAGACCCGGTCTAGGGTCACTGCTTTTGAGTACCCTAGTAGATTTCCAATAGTTCCCCCTATCCATCCTTGGACCACTCAAGCTGATGTATCTAATATTAAGTTTCGTCAGTCAATCGATTTACTTACCTAGTTGGTGACCTCCTACACTAAACGTGTTGCTTTTATTTCTCCATCTTTTGAGGTCACTAGAGTTAGCCATCCTTTGACTTTCACTGATTCTAAAGTTGATAAAGAACTTTAAAACTTTATTGATTAGATGGAAAAAAATTTGTGTAATACATACTATGTATGTGGAGGGTTGGATTTCACTGCCTATCAATATAAAGATGTGGCATATCATGGTATGAGGAATGGGATCAGTCTAATGGTGATGAGGCTAAGTCCGCTTTATTGGATGACTTCTTTAGTGATTTTCTTGATTTGTTCTTTCCTCAAGAGGTAAGGGAGGCAAAGGGTGAGGAATTTATAAACTTGAAGCAAGGAAGGATGATAGTGAAGGAGTATGCCTTAAAGCTTTATTAGCTATCGTGATATGCTCTAGAATTAGTATCTAGCATGAGGGCTGGAATGAGGAATTTTTCTTTCAAGTTGTCTCGTGAGTTAATTTTATAAGCAAGGCCACCTCTTTGAATAATAATATAGACATCTCTAGACTTATGGTGTATATGCAATAAGTGTAGGATGAGAAGAAGAAGCAAGTAAAGATGAGTGAAAGGTAGAAAAAAAAGTTTTTATATTTAGATCAGGGTGGACGTCAGCAGCCGAGTGGTAGAGACAGAGTAAGATGGTCTAAGAAAAAAATAGGGTAATTCTGGTTCCTACTCTACAGCTAGTGGTCTTTATCCAAAGTCATCAGGTGATTTTTATTTTTATAATAGTGTTGGTTTTTGGGTGTAGGGTGCCCAACCTCAGGCTAGTGGGGCTCAGTCAGCTCTATCATATCCCCCTTGTAGATTTTGTGGTCAGGAGAACCATGGTGTTCGTGAAAATAGGAGGAAAAAGTACTTTAAATATGGTTAGATTGGTCATATGTAGAGAGATTTTCCTTTCAGTATTGCTTTTGGGAAAATAAGATCCCTACTGCTACTTCATCAGCTCCTGCATTAAAGGGTGCTACTTCAATTTCTAACTTTGGTACTGGTCAAACCCATCTGTACGCTCTTGCTACCAATTAAGGTTTTAAGGCATCCCCCATATAGTTACTGGTACACTAAAAATTTTCACTTGTTATGTATAATGTCTACTTGATCCCAGGTCTACCCTCTCTTATGTTACCTCTTACATGGCTATTCATTTTTGTTTTGATCCTGAGTGTATTTTGAATTCCTTTTCTATTTTCACCTTAATGGGTGACTCCATTGTGGCTAGAAGGGTCTATAGGTATTGTGTGATGTCTATCAGTGGTAGGGAGACCTTGGTGGATCTAATAAAGTTGGACATATTAGACTTTGATAGGATTTTAAGGATGGATTGGTTCCATTAGTGCTATATGTCGCTTGATTATCAGACCTGAAGGGTCGGTTTCAACTTCCCTAATGAGCCAGTAATTGAATGGGAAGGTAGTTCCCTAAGTTCCTAAAGGAAGGTTCTTTTCATATCTTAAAGCCCAGAAGTTTATTTCTAAGAGGTATCTCTATAACTTTGTACATGATAAGGATTCCAAGTCAGAAGGATCTTCTTTGTAATATATCCTCATGTTCTGTGAGTTTTTTAAGGTATTCCCTGAGATCTTCCTAGTGTTCCTCCCGATAGAGAAATTGATTTTTGGATTGATCTACTTTCGAAAACTCATCCTATTTCTATCCTCTTTATAGAATGGCACTGGTTGAGTTGAAGGAACTCAAGGAGCAGTTGAAATATCTTCTAGATAAGGGTTTCATTCGTCCTGGTGTTTCTCCTTGGGGCTCTCTGATTCTCTTCATGCATAAGAAGGATGGGTCCCTTCAAATATATATAGATTACCACCAATTTATTTAGGTAATCGTGAAGAATAAGTATCCCCTTCCTAGGATCAATGATCTCTTCGATCAGCTTCAGGGTGATTGATCTTCGGTTGGGTTACCATCAGTTGAAGATCGGGGAACTGGATATCCCTAAGACTACCTTTCAAACCCAATAGAGTTATTTTGAGTTTATGGTGTTGTCCTTTGGGTTAACTAATGCTCTGACGGCATTTATGGATCTCATGAATTGAGTATTCTATTAATTCTTGGATTTGTTTGTAATTATGTTTATAGATGATATTTTGGTATATTCCAAAAGAGAGGCGAATCAGGCCAATCACCCCTTATATTGCAACAGTTGTTGTATGCAAAATTCATAAAGTGTGAGTTCTAGTTAAATACTATGACCTATCTAGGTCATGTTATTTCTAGTGAAGGGGTCATAATGGATCCATAGAAAGTTGTAGTGGTTAATAAATGGTCTAGACAAATAACTTCAATCGATATTCAGAGCTTCTTGGGTTTAGTTGGTTATTATAAGAGGTTTATGGAAAGTTTTTTTTCTATCGCTGCACCACTGACTGGTTGACTCAGAAAAAGGTAAAGCTTTTATGGTTTGATCCTTGTGAGGGTTGTGTCGAGAATTTGAAGGATATGTTAACTTCAGATCTGGTCTTGACTCTACCTAAGGGTACTGATGATTTTGTTTTCTATTATGATTCATCAAGGGTAGGATCGGGTTGTGTGTTGATGCAACACGGCAAGGTGGTTTCATATGTTTCTAGGCAGTTAGAGGTTCATAAGAAGAATTATATGAATTATGATTTGGAATAGTTAGCTGTGGTGTTTCTATTAAAGATCCGGTGACACTATTTTTATGGGTCCATGTATATATTTATTCTGATCATAAGAGCCTGCAATATGTATTCACCCAAAAGAATCTAATCTTAGGCAAAGGAGGTGGCTTGAGTTTTTCAAAAACTATGTCATCCACTATCAACCAGGTAAAGCTAATGTGATTAATGATTCTTTGAGAAAGTTGTCCATGGAGAGATTATCTCATATAGAAAAGAAAAAGCATTATTTGGCAAAGGACATTATCCGTTTGGCTAATCTTGGAGTCCTTCTCATAGATACTGAGGATGGTGGTGTGATTGTTCAAGTGGTGGCAAAGTCATCTCTTTGTGTGGAGGTGAAGGAGAAATAGATTTTGGATTCTATCTTGATGCAGATCAAGGATGAGATGGGTCACTGGAAAAAATGGCTTACGAGATTGGTGGTGATAGTCTTGAGGTAAAAAGGTAGATTATGTGTTCTCAATGTTAATGGGTTACAAGGAAGAATTTTGGCAGAGGCTTATGAGTCATATTATACGGTTCATCCTGGTTCAACAAAAATGTATCATGATCTTACGGAGATTTATTGGTGGAATAATATGAAGCAAGATGTGGAGAATTTAGTGGCTAAGTGCAAGGTGTGTCAGCTAGTAAAGGTGGAGCATTTAATGCCTGGTGGGTTGACTCAAGAGATTGAGCTACCGGTGTGAAAATAGGAAATAATTAAAATGGATTTTCTTATTGGCTTTCTACGGTCTCACTAGTAATTTGATTCAATTAGGGTCATCGTGGTAAGATGACCAATTCTTTGCACTTCTTACCAGTAAGGAATAATTTGTCTTCTGAGGATTATGCCAAGTTTTTCATTAAGTATATCTTGAAGTTGCATGGTGATCCAGTTTCTATTATTTCTGATCGCGCTACTCAGTTCTCATCTCACTTTTTGAGGTCATTCCTGCGAGGTTTGGGAACTAAGGTATCCCTTAGTACTGCTTTCCACCCACAAAAGGATGGGCAAGCAGAAAGGACAATTCAATCCTTGGAATATATGCTTAGGTCTTATGTATTTGATTTTAGTCATGGTTAGGATGATCACTTGCCTCTCATAGAGTTTGCACATTACAATAGTTATAACTCTAAAATTGGTATGGCTCTATTTAAGGTTTTGTATGGTAGGAGGTGTACGTATCCTATTAGGTGGTTTGAGGTTGGTGAAAATAGGTTATTCGACCCTGATTTGGTTCACCAAGCCATAGAGAAGGTAAAGGTGATTCAGGATAAGCTTAGGACCACCCAAATTTTCCAAATATCCTATGCAGATATGAGATAGAGAGAGTTGGATTTTTATTTTGGTGACTATGTGTTCTTAAAGGCGTCTCCCATGAAGGGCGTGATGAAGTTTGGGAAAAAGGGAAAGCTCAGTCCCCATGATGTTGGTCTGTATTTGGTTTTGATGAGGGTTGGAAATGTTACGTATGAATTGGAATTGCCTTCTAGATTGAGCTTCATTCATCCGGTCTTTCATGCTTCGATGTTGAGGAAGCGTGTGGCTGATTTTTGTTGCTTTGTTCCTTTAGATGGTTTCGGCATTTTGAATTCCTTGTCTTATGAGGAAGTTCCAGTGGAGATCTTGGATCGCCAAGTTCGTTGGTTATAGACAAAGGATGTGGCTTTGGTAAACGTTTTTTGGAGTAACCAAAAGTTTAAGGATTCTACTTGGGAAGCTGAAGAGGATGCGAAGTCCAAGTACCCATTCTAGTTCCCCGCTCAGAATAATCATGCTTAAGGTATGTGTATTCACTAGCATCTATGTTTTTGACTTTGTTAAAGAAAATAGTGAATTCCTTAATGTCTTAGTTTTTTTTCTTTACTAAAGGTAAGTATGGGAGTGTTTCAGTGTTGAATTGTTCTAACTTATTCCTTGACCCATCATTCGAGAATGAATGATCCCAAGGGGGGAGAATGTAACACCCCAGATTTTGGTCCTTGAAAATTTCTAAAATTTTATCCTCATTGTCATGACTATGACTCATCCTATGAGTCGTAGCGTGTCTTGATGGGTCATATGACCGTAAACATAAGGTGTCTAATGAGTGGTGCTTGAGCTGTTGTCGAGATTACAACTTGGGGACATTAGACATAAAGAACCATGATGATTTGTTGCACTCAAATCATAGCCAAAACAGTGTGTGTGTGGCTAAGTTTTGTTCTAAGTACGAGTGGCTCACTAAGAGTAGTTAGGACTCGTTATGAGTCATTTTGTGCAAATCGTAGGATATCCAGTGTTTACCCAATTGGTTTATGTGTTAATTATGACTGTACCCCACGAGTCATAGGGTCCTATTATGAGCTATGGTTTATGAGTCGTAAGGCTAACAGTGTGTGACTGGTGACACTATCTTCATAACGACTCATGGAGACGAGTCATAATGAGTCATGAGAGTCATTATCAGGCCCATAATGACTGATGATTTATTTTTCCATCTTTTAAAATGAGGGTATTTTAGACATCTCCCTCTTATCTAAGAAATAACCCATGACATATAAACATACTTGGGGCCCTATTTTCATCAATAATCCACTCCAAACATTCTTTCTTCTCTCTTAAGTTTCTCAAGCATCCATACTTAGGGTTTCCAAGAAGTACATCATCCAAGGGATCAATGGTTAGATTCTCACCATAATTTTAGGTATTTCAGGCATGTTCCTCTTCCCTAATTACTAATTTTCTAAAAGCATATGTTTTAAAGTGTTGCTCATATGGTACTGATGATGGCTTTTAAACATGGGTTAAGGGTTTTGAATGTTTGTTGTTGAACAATTTTTCCTATGGTTTACCTATGAATATTAATGCTTTAATTATGGTTTTGAATTTCTGGAATGCATGGTATGGTGAATAAATGAGGGGATTGTGATTTCCTCCAACTTGTGACTTTTGAAGTGGTAATGACCTCAACCCCATATTGTGAAATTGGTTTTGAATATGAAAAGTATGAATATTGAACTACATTTGAACTATTGCATAATATGAAAAGTCAATGACTTATAATAATTTTTAATCGAACCTTATGGGTTTGTATAATTCCCCAAGTTAATGCATAATTGAACCAATGGGCTATGAATTTTCCCCAAATAATGAAAGTGTTTCAGCATGTTGATGTTACCTTACCAGTGTACTTTGTATGATGATACCAACAATGTATTCCTAAATATTTATCATTGTTCAATGAATGGAAATGTGTGATAAATTATTTAATTGGGCTTTAACAAGGGTTATGTAAATGAATCGTGAGGGACCAATACTAGAACCACTATTGCCAACGCAGGGGTCTAAATGACTGGTAGGTCGAGTCCCCCTTATTATTATCATATGATTGGGAGGTTTGAGTCCCTCATATTATATTTCATGATTGGGTGCTTGTGTCACCTTGATATGTTGGGAGGTTCGAGTCCACCATAGTGCATATGTATACCCTCTGGTTCGTGTAGCCACACGCACTGTCGCCCTTCAATTGGTCAAGAGCTGGGCTGATATAGACTATGGGTGGCTTCGTATGTTATGATGGTTGAGCAACACAATCCAGGCTAAGGTTTTAAAGTACATGTCAAGCCTTGTTCCCTATCCCGGCATGTGATATATATATATCCATTTGATTATATGCATTGTATTTGAATGATTTGTAACTGTTGATCATGGCATTAAGTTACCCTTATTCCTAAGTAACATGCTACTGCTCAACCGACTAACTGTCTTCAAATATTGTATCCCCATAGGATGCAGGCTCTGGAGATACCTCTACTTTTCCAGCATAGAGTTAGGTGGATTGGCTGGGTTCATAGGTTCGTTGTGGTGAAGTGGTGAGCATCTATTCTCTGATAGACTAAGACATTTCATCAGTTCTTATCATAGATTAGTATTAAGAGTTTTCATTATCATTAACATTATCATTTTCATTGTCAGAGTCAGGGACATGTCCTGACCAAGACTGGTTTTTGGTTCTTCCTGCATAGAAGCTTTGTTGAATTACTGTGGACTTGGGTAATGTTGGTTGGATGTGTTTGGTCGGTTGTCGATTATTGGTTACAGACATAACCTTTATTCTTTGATCTAATCTTACGCTATCTTATTTTATGTTTGGCATTCAACCATTGTTCGGCGGTCTATAGTGGTTGGTTAGGTTCATGGGGTGGTCTCCGGTCTACAATTGATTGGAGATGCCCATCAAGACCAAGCCATGGTTCAGGTCGTGACAGAAATGACCAAGAAGAGTTAGGTTAGCTTACCATAACTTGTATTGATTATTTTCTACTTTTTACTCTCTTTGAACTCTCTATTTAGTGTAAACTAATTGAATAAATGGTAGAAATCCAGGTGGATAAAATGGAATAAAAAGTCTACAGGTGTCACCATAATTGACACCTGAGAGCTAAAGCACCTTCCGCTAAAGTGGCAACATGACCGCTAAAGCATCCTGGCGATAACAGTGGGTGCCGCTAAAGCGGCCCTCGTGTCACTAAAGCAGGCACCACTTTAGCGGCCATTGAATGCTAAAGCTCACCACTAGAAAAGGTCTAGGGCCGGTAAAAGTCCCACGAACACTAACGCACAAAGCGCTAAAGAGACCCAATGGGCACTAAAGCAGTCCTATCAGTTTACGTGCACTAGATATTACTAATTTTAGAATGGACGTGTCGCAACCCAAACCAGGTCCCTTTAGTGACGGGTATCTTAAGTCCATAAAGTACCGAAAACCACCCTCTTTAACCTAGCCAACAAGAACACAATACATCTATCAGTGGATGAATTCCAAACATAAAACAAGATGGAGATAAGTTTTGAACATATAACAAGATAGAACTGAGTTCCGCACATATAACAAGATAAATAAATCAACTGAATAGGATCTAAGAGTCCGCAATACCAAATCCACCCACATCCTATCCATAAAGACCCTAAGAAACCAAACATCAACCAAAGTCGGGACATGCCCCCAACTATTGCAAAAACCCACCGAAATAGTCTAAGATATAAGTAAAGACAAGACTATGAAATGAGGGTCTTCCAGAGGATGGAAGCTCACCACTTCAAAGATCACTCTTGGGCAATCCAGAAATTACCTACCACTGCACAAGGAAATAGAAGTCTCTTCGGACCCTATACCGCGTGGGGATACAGTGTCCGGGGATGGTTAGCGGGGTGAGAGCTAGCATGAAACTCAGGGGAGGGATAAAATAACGACATGATCAATCAATTCAAAATCATTCCAAAACCATATGCAAACAATTATATACATGTATATATATAATATATATGTCGGGATAGGGAACAAGGTTTAGCATGAGCATTAAAACATTAACCTGGACTATGTAGCTCTAACTGTCCTAAAGGCACCCATAGGCTATATGGGTTCAGCTCCCCCTATAGAAAGGTCCTCAGTGTATGTTAGCCACACGATCCAGAGATATCCAAGGAAGACCAGGGAATGCACAAACCCCACGTCAATCCAGGATACATATATGTATCGATAGTATGAACTATGCACGCAGTCATCAAGACCCCCACGCCGGCTAATATGGTTTGCAATATTCATCCTTCTTAGGACTCATACCTTCACGATGAGCTACACAACCCCCATTAAGCCCAATTAGAAAAATTTCATAGAACACAACCATTTATCAATGGAATTATCCGTTAAGGTATATATCATAGGTATCTACATATCATCATTCTTTCAAGCTTATAACTATGCCATTTAAATTCCATCCATCTTAGGGCAATGCCACGACCCCCTTTAGTTTATTAAATCATGTTTGGGAATGCCACAACCCTCTAGATTCCACTTTAAAACCAAAAACCATTGCCAACAAGGCCTTAAAAACAATTTGTCTATTTAACCATTTATGCAATGCATTAATTTAGGGAAGTAAGCCAAATTATCTAATTATCCATATTTCAAAGCCAATTATGCAAGCAGGTTGAGGGAACATAATTTCCAAAACCAAAATCATCAAAATGGTGGAATGCCTCGACCCTCATCCTATTCACCATACCCATGCACCCTAATGGTTTCAAAATACATAAATAAGGTATAAACAAATGTATTGTAGCCATGAAAATCTAATTCAAGTAACCATCATTCCAAAACACTCAACCTAAATTAATTCCACATTCATATCCACATAAATAACAATAAAAACCAAGCCCTTAGAGAAAACAAGTTTAAGGAAAGAGATGACATGCCTGAAAGTATCACAATTATGGAGGTAAATCACCACTTTAAGCTCTAAAGGCCAAATCCTTAGACACCCAAGTTGTCCTTGCTTGGAGATTTTAAGAGAGTTTAAGAGTAGTTTAAGATTAAGAATGAGGAGTTATGGGGTCCCTTAAAGTATATTAGGTCGTGGTTTATAATTAGGGAAAGAGGGAATTGACCAAAGTGCTCTTAATTAAACACAGGAAAAAGTCATCAGTCGTTATGGGTCACTTAACGACTCGTAACGTCTGGGTACGAGTTATTGCCTGGACTCGTAGTATGGGCAGTGACTCAGGGAAGCCTTCACTGGTTTGGTCACGAGTCACACCCTACAACTCATGACCAGATCTTATGACTCATAAGGGACCAGTCATGAGATCAGCAAAAACTTGGGCATTCCTCACTAGTTTACCTACAACTTGATCCCTATGGCTCATAATGAGTCTTCACGACTCATGAGGTCCATGTCGTACTTAAGACAGAAACTTTGGCTACTCTACGATTTTGGTAATGAGTCCCTCCATATGACTCATGACCACACCTTAAGCTCATGATGTACCGGTCGTAGCCTGGGCAATGAGCTCAAAACTTGAAAAATTTTATAGGCAAAAATCTTGGTTGTTACATTACTCCCCTCCCCCAGGATCATTCGCCCCTAAATGAGGAGTCAAGGCATCTATTAGCACAAATGTAAGACAGGAATGCAATCACAAAACCTTTAGCAAAGTGAAAACAAAAATAGTAGGAAAATACATATCTTAAGCATGATTATCCAACCCAGGGAACAAGAACGGATATTTGGACTTCATGTCCTCTTCAGCCTCCTAAGTAGCTTTTTCCACCTTATGGTTCCTCCAAAGGACCTTCACTGAAGCTATATCTTTAGTCCTCTAACGATGGGCTTTCCTATCCAAAATCTCAACAAGAACTTCCTCATAAGTCAAGGAATTCAAAATACCAATATTCTCAATAGTTGTCACCGAAGAAGCATCACCCACACACTTCATCAACATTGACACATGGAAAATCAGGTGAATATAACCCAAATTCGAAGGCAAATCCAATTTATAAGCGATGTTTCCTACTCTCCTCAAAATCAAGTACGGACCAACAAAATGGGGACTAATCTTCCCTGTCTTCCCAAACCTCATCAATCCCTTCATAGGAGATACCATCAAGAACACTCGATCACTAACCTCAAACTCCAACTCTCTTTCCCTCACATTCACGTAGGACTTTTGATCACTTCACCTTCTCCATGAATTGGTGAAACAAGTCTTGACCGAATAATCTAGTCTCACGAACCTCAAACCACCCGATAGGAGATCTACACCTCCTACCATAAAGGGCCTCAAAAGAAGCCATTCCAATGCTAGAGTGATAAATTTTATTATATGCAAACTCAATGAAAGGTAAGTGGTCAACCCAACTACCACAAAAATCTATAACCCAAGCCCTTAACATATTTTCCAAAGTCCAAATGGTTATTTTTGCTAGTCAATCCGTCTGAGGGTGGAACGATGTGCTAAGGTTCACCCGCATACCCAGACCATTCTAAAACAAATGCCAAAAATTTAGAAGAGAACTGTTCACCTCCATCCAAAATAATGGAAACTAGAGTACCATGCAATTTGATAATCTCCTAGATAAACAACTTAGCATAATCCTCTCCAGGGTAAGTAGTCTTCACAGGTAAAAGGTGAGCAGACTTAGTCATCCTATCCACAATGACCCAAATCGAATCATGCATATTCCGAGATTGCGGAAGAGTAGTAATAAAATCTATGTTGATTATATCCCACTTCAAAATAGGCAACTTAATCTCTTAAGACATGCTACCAGGCCTCAAGTGCTCAACTTTCACTTGCTGACACACCATACATTTAGCCACGAAGTTAGTCACATCTGTCTTTATGTTTTTATACCAATAGATCTCCTTCAAGTCATGATATATCTTGGTCAAACCCGGATGAAGTATAGACCTTGACTCACGAGCCTCAGTCAAAACCCTCTCTTGCAACCCATCAATACCTCCATCCTCAGAATCCAACAGATGAACTTGAAGATTAGTTATCCAGTGAATATCCTTTACCAATCCTCACTTCTCCTTATTCAAATAAGACAAGCTACCTATAGACAACCTGCTAAGAGCTTCAGTAACCACATTACCTTTACCTAGGTGATAATAAGGACTCATGTCCTAGTCTTTGAGCAACTGAAGCCATTTCCTTTGCCTGAAATTCAACTCCGTCTGGGTGAACAAATACTGTAAGCTCCTATGGTCTTATAGATATCAACATTAAACCTATACAAGTAATGGCACCAAATCTTTATTGCAAATACCATAGCCAACAACTCTAGATCATAAAATGGATAATTCCTTTCATGGACATTGAGCTACCTAAGAAGAATAAGCCACAACCTTACCATGTTACATTAAGACATATCCTAGTCCCACACAAGACGCATCACAGTAAATAACAAAACCATTAGTATGCTTGGGCATGGTAAAAATTAGAGCAGAAGTCATCTTCTCAAAACTAACCTCACAAGCATCGGACCATAGAAACTTCACAATCTTCATAGTCAACAGAGCACCACGGTTTATCTGTCCACAGAATCTGCAAGGAGGATAAGACAGGGCTGACTAAGCTTCACTAGCCTAAGAATGGGCACCGTATGCCCTAAACCCACTATCAATCTAAAAGTGATGCTCACCAGACAGCTTAAGATGAGGAGTACTAGTCGTTGAATGTTAACTAAAGTTTCCCCAAATCTTTTTCTTTCCCCACTGCCTATCATCTCTACTATTGTTTTGCTAGCCTACAACTTGCTTTGAATATTTGAACTTATTATTCTACCTCTCTCCCATTTTTGTTTATTTCTTCGTTTCATCTTTAACCTACTATATATACACTACAACTCTCAACATGTCCATGTCATTATTAAGCATTATGGCATTACACTCAAATACCAAGTCCTGAGACAAACTCAAAGCAAAACTTTCTTATCCTCGCCTTCATACTAGACACAATCTCTGGGACATAACAATACAACTCGTTAAATTTTAAACCATACTCCTTCACAGTCATCCTTCCTTGCTTTAAATTCACAAACTCCTCAGCCTTATCCTCTCTCAATTCCTAAGTAAAGAAATGATCAAGGAAAGCACCTAAAAACTCCTCCCATATAGCCAGTTCAGCATTATCACCCCTCAACTGCTCCCGCTCCTCATACCACTGATATGACGTGTCCTTCAACTCCACACTCTACACATCAGTATCATACATCACCATGAATATCTTTTCCATTTCATCTATAAAACCTTTAGGATCCTCCTTGTCCTTAGAGCCAGTAAAGGTTAGAGGATTTATTCTAATAAATTGACCAACTCTGGTGACCTTTAAAGATGGAACAATAGAACCAACATAGTCAGGCTGATGAGACTGAGAAGTCACCAACTGGGTTAGTAGATAAATAAATTGATAGAATTTGGCATTAGAAATATCTCCTAAGGGAAATAGGTCACGAACATCATTAGCCCAAGAAGCGAGGAGGACTGGTAAGGATCGGTAAAACTCCATGTAGGCAGTCAGGAATAGGGACCCCAGACTGGGTCTATAATCCATAAGTAGAATAAGTTCCATCCATATTATCCTCAGGTGGGATAGAAAAGTTTCCATGAGCATTAGATCCTCGGAGTAGCATGATCTGGAATGCAAACAACCAGAATTAGAAGAGATTTCAATGCCTTAGACTCTATAGCATGAAAATAAAACACAAAAAGGGGAAACATTCCTAAATGCCTTATAGCCTCTCCCTTATAAGTATGGCACGCTACATACCCATAAAAGAAACTTGACTTGACCTGGCTTTGTGGACACCTAATGACAATAAACCTAGCTCAGATACCAAGCTTGTCATGACCCAAACCAGGGCCTAGTCATGACGGGTATCTCAAGTCCACCAAGGACTAGAGACCACCATCATTAACCTAGTGAATCAGAACACAAAACATCTACCACCAGATGAATTCCAAACAGATAACAAGATAGAACTGTGTTTTAAACATATAATAAGATGGAATTGAGTTTCAAAAACATAACAAGTTGGATAAATCAACTGAATAGGATCTAAGAGACCTAATACAACCCAAAGTAAGGCCTTGTTATAATGGGCATTCCAATTCTAACAAGGATTGGGGACCATCCCCGCTACCCAACCCAACCTCCAAAATTATACCCTGAGTCGAATGAATTCCAAATATATGACAAGATAGCATTTATTACCATTCTAGACTCTAAGATAGGCCCATGATCGTGACCAACCCAAGTAAGTCAAACCAACCAATATCCAGCCGATAACTGAAACCAAACAGAAATAATAACCAAGTATGAGTCTATTAAAATAATAGGATGGAAAAATCATAAATACAGTCAAACGATAGCACCCCAATACCAATGCCAAGACTAAGGCTGACACCACTACCAACACCACCCATACCAACCCATAGTAGTTCCACAAAGCCTCTAACCAAAAGTAAAATAGCATCCTGTCGAGACATGTCCGCGACCATAGTCGAAACCAATATCCATGAAATAACCGAATTATACAAGGACATCTATGATATGAAATAGAGCCTTCTACAGTATAAAGCTCGCTACTTGAATCCAACAGTTAATCCCGAATGTAATCACTAAATTAGAGGAGTAGAATGGCCGATTCATGCATTATGTGGGGATACAGCCGCTCAAAGATGGGTTAGAGAGTGAACGCTAGCATGCACTCAGTATAAAGATAAAATAATGCCAGCCTTTAAAACCAAATACGCAACCATAGGTATATATAACCATACAAATATATGTATAACTATGTTGGGAAAGAGAATCAAGTTTAGCATGCCTTTATAACCATTGGCTTGGGTATGTATAGCCTAACCATCCTAGAACCACCCACTGGATATATGGATCCAGTGTAACCCCCTGAATGGGCCTTCGTACATGAAGTTGCATGAACTAAAGACACTATAAGAGTAAGGGATTCTCGAGTACCTTTGCTCTCCATGATATATATGTATAAGTGCACTTAAAGGATTCCCATGTACCCCGTAAGTATCGTATATGGTCTCCATGAACAATCCTCATGTAGGCAAACATGGGTTTCCATTGTTCGTCCATTGGACTCATACCTTCATGGTTAGCTATCATACCTCACTATTATTGACCAATTAAAACCTTTACCACATAACTAAACCATCATTCTTTTTATTATTAACTAAGTCTATAAGTAGTAGTATCATCATGCCGACTATAGCTTACAAGAAATGTCCTTAGCCATTCTTTTTATGAAGAAGAGTTTCCTATGTACCCCTGGATTACATAGATAAGTTGACTTGGAGGAATCCCATGTACCCCACAAGTGATCATTATTATGTTTGCTTGGGGGATTCCTTTGTACCCTACTAGGCTTTCAATTAGACTAACCATAACCACCAAGACCTTACTATTTAACCATTCCAAACCATTTAAATAATTTATACTATTTAGGTTCCATTACCAAAACATACCAAAAAATAGTTGCTTTAAAAGTCCAACAATGTGGTAAAAGCATTCTCATAGGCATTTTATCAAACGCATTGGGGGCATAGTTTTTCCAAAACCAAAACCAAGTACCAATTAACTATTCCCATGCAACCAAATGTTCAACCCACTATTAAAACATGTAAATCCATAATTAAAACATGGGAAAACCATAGCCAAGCATTTATAACCAAAACCCCCAATAAAAATTTGAAAGCCCAAAACCACAAAACAATTATGCCATGAAAACAATTCATAAACATATCTTTAGTTGGAACTAACAATGACAGAGGAGTAACATTCCTTAGATTACGAGGATAACGAAAATAAATCACCCTTGTAAGTCCCAAATTGATCCTATTGATAAAACCCAAGCCTTAGTTGACCCAAGAGCCTTGAGAGAATTTGAGAGTTTTTTAAGAGAGTTTGAGTGATTGCAAATAGGTTAAATATGGTCCCAAAAGTGTTACAAGTCATGGATCCTTAAGAGGTTAAGAGGGGAAATGTCCAAATTACCCTCAACATAAACTGCTGAAAATTCCCGTAAGATGGTACAACCACCCCATACCAATCGTACCCTACCATATAAGTAGTACCCACCACTCATTCCCTAGGAGTCCCTTGGACCCCTAACACTGTCCAACACATAACCACCAAGCCCTAATCTTACCCAAGTGTATGACTAGTACCCTTAACTCATAACTATAACAGAATCAAGAGGGTTTGAACACTATCAAATAAACGAGTTGGGCTACACGAATCATCCCCTATATTCATGACTCATGGTGAGCCATTATTACTCAGGTCTAAGTTAAGTTACTAAGTTTCAGATTAAGTAAAGGAAAACCCAAACCAACGACTCATCACCAACTACACTACTCGTACACACCTAGTCATACCCATTAAAAAAACTCAACCACCCAACACCACCTAACACTAGACAACATATGATATGGTTACCTAACCTGTACTCTATTATAGGACTAGTACCTCAACTCGTATGATGTCTAGAAGCCAAAAACTAGGATATTTTCTAAGGGCAAAACCCGAAGTGTTTTAGTCTCCCCTACTAGGATCATTCGTCCCTATATGATGGACAAGGTAGTACAAGCACGAATTACACCCCAATATACCATTCCAACCTTTAACCTAGTTAGAAGACAAAGATAAGAGCAACTCAACCTTTTTTGAACCAAGTTAGAAAAAAAAAATGTAACCAATAGGATATACCTTCCGCACGAACATCCGAGGGAGAAAATAAATATGGATACTTGGAATTCAAGTCCTCTTTCACTTCCCTAGTAGCTTCTTCCACCTTGTGGTTTTGCCATAGAACCTTAACAGAAGCTACATCCTTGGTTTACAATTGACAAACCTGCCGATCCAAGATCTCAAATGAGATCTCTTCATAAGATAGAGAATCTGAGCTACCTAATCCTTCTAAAGGAACAATCAATGAAGGATCACCTATAAACTTTCTCAATATAGAGACATAGAATATTGAATAAATAAAGCTCAAACTAAAAGGCAACTTCAATTCATATGTAACATTACCAACCCTCCTCAAAACTACATAAGGACCAATATATCATGGATGTAGCTTCCCCTTTTTCCAAACCACAATACTCCCTTCATGGAAGATACCTTTAGGAACACCCTATCCCCAACCTTAAATTCTAAGTCCCTATGCCTTACATCTACATAGGACTTTTGGTGACTTAGGGTAGCCTTAAGCCTATATGGAATTACCTTTAACTTCTCCATAGACTGATAAACCAAATTTGAGCCAAACATATTCGCCAAACCAAGATTGAACCACTCAATAGGATATCTACACCTCCTACCATACAATGCCTTAAAAGGCATCATCCCAATGCTAGAATAGTAGATATTATTATACGCTAACTCTAAAAGAGGTAGATGCTCAACCCAATTACCACTATAATCAATCACACATGTATGAAGCATATTTTCTAATGTTTGAATACTCATTTCTGCTTGCCCATCTATCTGTGAGTGAAAAATAGCACACAGACTAACCTTAGTATCCAACCTCTTCTGAAGCAACCACCAAATATGAGATGAAAACTGCATACCACGATCATAGATAATCAAAATAGGTACCCCATGTAGCTTTACAATCTCATGAAGATACAACCTCGCATAATCCTCAGCTGAAAAGTTAGTCCTCATTAGAAAGAAGTAAGCCAACAGTGTTATCCTATCTACAAAGACCCAAACCAAATCAAATTGGTTCTAAGACCGAGAAAGAACGATAATAAAATCCATGTTGATTACTTCCCATTTCTATTCAGGAAATTAAATTACCTGATCCAAGCCTCCAGGCCTCATGTTCTCAACTTTCACTTGTTGACACACCAAAAATTTGGCCATAAAATCAGCCACATCCTCCTTCATACCATTCCACCAATATATCTCCTTGAGATCATGATACATTTTTGTTGAACCAGAAAAAAAACATAGTTTGATTCATGCACCTCGGCTAATACCCATTATCGCAAACCATCGACGTTAGAAACACATAGCCTACCTTGGTACCACAAGGTACCATCACCACTAATATCAAATACCATTACATTTTGCGCACCTAAATCACCCATGATTTTTATAAAGACAAGATCTAACATTTGCTTCTCCTTGATCTATGCACTAAAAGATGACTAAACAACTTCTTGTACCAATACCTCACCATTCTCAGAGTCAAAAAGGCAAACTCCAAGATTAGCCAAGAGATAAATATCCTACATCAACTCCTGTCTCTCCTTATCTAAATAAGCTAAACTCCCTATGAACAGCCTGCTAAGAACATCAGCAACAACATTAGCCTTACTTGGATGATAGTGAAAACTTATGTCATAGTCCTTAAGAAGCTCAAGCCATCTCCTCTGCCTGAGGTTAAGCTCCTTCTAAGTGAACACATATTGTAGACTCTTATGATTCGAAAAGATATCCTTGTGCACTCTATAAAATATTCAGCCAAATTTTCAAAGCAAATACCACTGCTAAAAGCTCCAAATCATTAGTAGGATAGTTTCTTTCATGCACCTTCAACTGCCTAGAAGCATAGGCAATCACCTTCTAATGTTGTATCAAAAGACAGCCAAGTTCTACTCAGGATACATCATAATAAGCAAAAAAACCCTTATTTTCCTTCAAGAAAAGTCAAAATTGGAGTCGAAGTTAGCTTATCCCATATCATCTCAAAACTACCCTCACAAGCATCTGACTTAGAGAACCTTACCTTTTTCTGAATCAACTTAGTCAATGGGGTAGATATCATTGAAAAACTACTCTCCACCAACCTCCTATATTACCTATCTAAACCCAAGAAACTCTAAATATTGGTTGGAGTCATGGGTTTAGGCCCTTTCTTAAGCACCGCCACCTTTTGTAGATTCACCATGATCCCCTCACTAGAAATAATATGACCTAGAAAAGTGATAGCCTTTAACCAGAATTCACATTTTGAGAATTTGGCATACAACTGCTACTCTTTCAAGGTCTGTAACTCCACACGGAGGTGATTAGCATAATCCACCTCACTTTTAGAGTACACCAGAATGTCATCAATGAACATAATAATAAATAAAATGAGAAACTGATGGAATACTTTATTTATCAAATAAATGAATGTCATTGAGGTTTTGTTCATAACTAAGAACTCAAAGTGCCCATACAAAGTACATAATGGCGTCTTAGGGATATCCACCTCCCTAATCTTAAGTTGATGATACCCAGACCAGAGATCTATCTTTGAAAATAATTTGACACCTTAAAACTGATCAAATAAGTCATCTATCCTAGGAAGAGATACTTGTTCTTAATCGTCACCTTCTTCAACTATTGATATTTAATACACGTCCAAAGGGAACCATCCATCTTATGCATGAATAACACCGGTACACCCCATGGGGATACACTAGAATGGATGAAACCCTTATTTAAAAGATTCTTAAGTTGCTCCTTGAGTTCCCTCAACTCAATTGGAGCCACTTTATAAGGAGGAATAAATATTGGATGAGGGTTCAAAACCAAATCAATCCCAAACTCAATCTCCCTATCCAGAGGAACAACAGAAAGATATTCCAAAAAGACCTCAAGGAAACTCATTCTCTACTAGAACCAAATGAAAAAGAGGACCTTCCGAGTTAGTGTCTTTAACTCGTACCAAATAATAGAGACACCCTTTAGAGATTAACTTTTGACCTTTAAAATATGATATAATCATACCCTTAGGAGCTAGGGAACCACCCTCCCATTCAATAAATGATTCCTCAGGGAACTTAAAGACAACCTTGTGAGTCTGACAATCTAAGGATAGGTAGCACGAATGTAACCAATCCATACCTCAAATAACATTAAAATCTACCATATCTAATTCAAACAAATCCACCAAAGTCTCCTTACTACCAACTAATACTACACACCCTCTAAAGACTTTTTTAGCAACCAGAGAGTCACCTACTAGGGTAAAGATAGAAAAAAGATCTGAAATAACCTCAGGATCAAAACCAAAACACATAACCACAAATAGGGTCACATAAGAGAGAGTGAATCCCAGATCAAGTAAACAATATAAGTTACGAGAAAATAGTTTTAATGTACCATTCACAACATCAGGCGATACCTCAGACTTCTATCAAAATACAATATCATATAACCTATTCCAGCCTATGATGGTACCATAAGTAAAAAGAGATATAGAGGCAGCACCCTAGGGTGCAGGAGTAGATGAAGAGGCAACCAGAACCTTGTTTACTCCCAAAGCAACCTTATTAACTGGATAATTTCTAAGAATATAGCCTAGCCGACCATATTTAAAGACAATATCCCTACTCTCATTACAAAAACCCCAATATAATTGACCATAGAACCTACAAGGAGGACATGATGAAGCTGACTATGCCCAAAATTTTTCACCACCTTATTGACTCTTGTCTCTTGAATGCTTCAGGTAGGAAGCACTAGAGGTGGAGAAAGAACCAGAAATCCACCACTTCTTATTTGGCCACATACCACCATCCCATCTACTTTGTTATAGACTATTCTTCATAAAGAATATAAACTTCTCTTTTCCTTCTCCACATGTTGTATATGAATAACCAACCTAGAGATATCAATGTCTTTGATCAGCAAAGCATCTTAATATCAAGGATCAACTCATGAGACAATCTTGAAGCAAACTTTCTCATCCTATCCCTTATATCCGACACTATTTCTAGAGCATACCTAGACAGCTGGTGAAATTTCAAGGCATAGTTCTTGATCAACATCTTTCCCTATTTTAGATTAACAAATTCCTCAATTTTTGCTTTCTTTATCTCCTGAGGAAAGAAGTAGTCTAGAAATACATTAGAGAAAGTCTCCCACGGAGATGACTCATCAGCCTCACCCCTTTCCTAATCCCATTCCTTGTACCATTAGTATGCCATATCTTTTAATAGTTAGGTAGCAAACTCCACCCCTTCTATATATGTGGTATACATAATCCTAGATATCTTTTCCATCTCATCTAGAAAAACCTAAAGATTTTATTTTACCATAATACCAGAAAAGGTTAAAGTTTTGGTTAAAGGTTGTGACTTTCTAAGGCCATGTTATCTCTAGTGAAAGTATCATGGTGGATCCATAAAAGATTGCGGTGGTTAAGAAGTAGGCTAGACTTGTGACTCCAATCGATATTCAGAGCTTCTTAGGTCTAGCATTTACTATAGGAGACCTATGAAGTGTTTTTTAATGATAACTACCCCCATTGATTAAGTTAACCAATAAAAAGGTCAAGTTCTTATAGTCGAATGTATGTGAAGGTAGTTTTGAAAGGTTGAAAGATAAATTGACTTTGGCTTAAGTTTTTACCTTTCTTGAGGGTAATGATGGTTTCATAGAGTATTGTGATGCTTCTTATATTAGTCTTTGTTATGTGTTGATGCAGCATGGTAGGGTGGTGTCCTATTCTTCTAAGCAATTAAAGGTTCATGAGAAAAACTACGCTACTCATGATTTAGAATTATTAGCGGTGGTATTTTCCTAGAAAATTTTGCATCACTATCTATATGGGGTTCATGAGGACATATTTTGTTATCATAAAAGCCTTTCAGTATGTGTTTACTTAGAAGGAGTTGAATCTCTAGCAAAAGAGATAGCTTGAGTTGTTAAAGGACTATGACATGAGTCCTCATTACTATCCAGGTAAAGCTAACATTGTTGTTGATGTGCTTAATAGGTTATCGATGGGGATTTTAGCTTATGTTGATGAGTATAAATGGGATTTGGTAAAGTATATTCACTGATTGGCTACTCTTGGAGTTCATCTCTCAGACTCAGAATATGGTGGTATATTCATGCATTTGGTATCGCAGTCATCTCTTGGGGTTAAGATAAAGAAAACAAAATTGTTTGATCCTTACTTGGTGAAGATTAAAAGTAATATGGGTCAAAAAAAGGTTTTTGACTTTGTGATTGGTAGTGATGGTATCCTGAGGTGCCAAGGTAGGCTATATGTTCCCAATATCGATGGATTGAGGGAAAATATTATGGTTGAGCCCATGGGTCTCGGTATGCTATTTATCTTGGTTCTACAAATATGTACCATTGTCTTAGTGAATTTTATGGGTGGAATAATATAAATCGAGATATGGTTAATCATGTGGCTATGTGTATGGTGTGCCAACAAGTGAAAGTTTAGCACTTGAGGCTCAATAGTTTGTATTAAGAGATAGAGTTACCCAAATAGAAGTGGGAAGTTATCAATATGGATTTCATCACCGGTCTTCACTAGTCTCAGAATCAATGTGATTCTATTTAGGTTATTGTGGATATAATGACCAAGTCCGCTCATTTCTTGCTAGTAAGGACTATTTATTCGATGGAGGATTATGCTTAGTTATATCTTACAAAGATTGTAAAGTTGCATGGTGCCTTGATTTCTATCATCTCGAATCATGGTACTCTATTTTCATCTTATTTTTGGAAGTTATTTCAAAAAGGTTTGAGAAATAAGGTATGCCTTAGTACCACTTTCCACCCTCAAATGGATGGACAAGCGTAAAGGACTATCCAAATATTCAAATATATATTGCATATTTGTGTGATTGATTATAGTGGTAGTTGGTACAACCATTTGCCTTTGATTGAGTTTTCTTATAATAATAGTTACCACTCTAGCATTGGTATGTCCATTTTAGAGGCATCGGATAGTAGAAGATGTCGATCTACTATAGGATGGTATGAGGTTAGTAAGGGTAAGTTGTTTGGCCCTGATTTGATTCACTAAGCTTTGGAAAAGGTGAACGTGATTTGTGATAAGTTAAAAGTTACTTAAAGTCACCAAAGTCCTATGTGTCTATAAGACATGGAGATTTGGAGTTTACTATTGGTGATTGGGTATTAGAAGGTATATCCCATGAAGGGAGTAATGCAGTTTGGTAAGAAAAGGAAATTAAGTCATCGGTATGTTGGTCCATATTAGATTTTAAAGAGGGTTAGAATTTTTGCCTATGATTAGAGTTGCCCTATAGTTTGAGCTTAATCAATCTATTGTTCCATATGTCCATGTTGTGGAAAGGTGTGGGTGATCCTTAGTTGGTTGTCCCTTTGGATGATGTTGGTGTTTTAGACTCTTTTTTCTATGATGAGGTCTCGATGGGGATCATGGATTGACAAGTCGCTGGTTGTAAAAAAAAAGGGTGATTCAGTGAAGGTTCTATAGAGGAACCAAATGCCTAAGGAAGCTACATGGGAGGTGGAAGAGGACATGAAGTCCAAGTATCCATAATTGTTTTCTATTCTGGAAACTCTTGCTTCAGATATGTGTTAATCTTCTTAACTTTATTTATGTCTTTGATAGGCCATGGATTTAAGTCCCCAAATTATGAACTGAGCAAGTGTTTTGGTAGTCCATGGGTTAGAGTCCCAAAGTCAATTGAATGAAATGAATGGATGATTGAATATGATCATGGCATGTGTTTATCTTTGTTACATGTTTGTATGTTCTAACTTAGCTAAAGGTTAGTTTGATATGTAATTATGTGTTAACTCGTGTTTATGCTTATCTTACCAATTATTCAAGGATGAATGATCTAAGTGGGGGAGAATTGAAATACCTAGGCTTTGGACCCTTAGAAAATTCCCTTAGTTGAAGCTTCTAGACTAGGTATGACTCTAGGGTAGGGTACCAGTTGTACCCTTGAATATGACTTAGTGACCCCTCACTCGAATACTAGGTGGTGTGGTAGGGTTTACACACTATTCGAGATACAGTGTAGTCTCCTTATAGTCATATGTTAGCATATGGGTCGTATACTACCTAGTCGTACGGAGTGTTGAGTTTAACCTAGTTGAAACTATTTTGGGTACGACTCAAGATATGATTTAGGGTACTATTCATACCCTATGATATGATTCAAGTGTGTATGGTCGTACTTTGCACAATTTAGGGGTCCTTGGTGAGGCCTAAGGTATGAGTTAGGGCACCACTTGTACCCTAGGGTACAGTTTAGTCAAGTGAGTCGTACCCCCCTCCCCCAGGAAGTCACTTTTCAGCTTCTAAGCCAAGGGTTTTATGGACATTTCCCACCCCAAACACCTTAAGTCTCTTCACAATATAATGTAGTTTATCCTCCTAAAACACTTATTTGGTGGATCAAACATTCCAAAACACTCTCCAAAACTTCACTACCAAGATTTAAGTTGGGGTTTCAAAGTGTGATCATCTAGTAGCAAGAAAGGGTCAAGTTCTTCTGTGAATCATCTTGTATAAAACATGTTACTCATTTTTTATTGCTAACTCAAAATTTTTTGTGTTTTAAATATGGATTATGACTTTTAAATGATGATTTTTAAATCAAAAGTTAAGGTTTTTGATGCCTAGTGTTGAGTAAAGTTCGATCTTGCTTAGACTTGTGTTTATACTTGATTTTTGAGAATGATTTGCACATGTGGATACTTGTTGTTTATGGTTTAATAATTGGGTCATGATTAACTCTATGATTGATGATTCGTAATTTTATTTTGGCCTTGGTAAAGGCATGCCCACTAGGTGCTTGTGAAAATGTCTAAGAGAAATATTTAGTCATATGTTGATGCTGTTTTGAACTAGGGAAATCATCTAATAAGTATCAGTGGTTGGTAAATGGTGTTGTAAAGACCTTGTTATCCATGTAATTAGTTAATTTATGACCATGATGGTTTGATGTCAAAATCGATTAAAGTCCCTAAACATGAACTTGAATTGTTTGTGAACTCAAGAGTGGTATAAGAATGCTAATGAAGAATGAATAGTTGTGTAAGGGTCTTGTTAGCCATAATTTGACTTAAACTAATGCATTGGCTTATAAAAGTGATTGTTTGATATGTGATTCGTGAAGACCTTGTGGTCATGTATGATGTGGGATTGTGGCCTTGATGGCTTAGAATGGTTAAATGGGTTAAAGTCCCTAAAATGTGAAAGGTGTAATGTGAATGCATAGACAAAGGGTTATAGTTTCAATGTCGACTAGTAATGGGCGTGATGGCTGGTAGTTAGAGTCCACATGCATAATGAAATATTTTGTGGTTATAGTCCACTTGCGTGACGAAATGGCTTGTGGTTAAAGTCCATATGCATAATGGAATGGCTTTTAGTTAGAGTCCACTTGCTTGATAAGATGGCTTAAGGTTAGATTCCTCTTGCTCGATATAACTTAGGTGGAGGATGATTAGAGTCCTCCACTTCATGGTTGATGTTTAAGTGCTTTGAAATACATGCTAGGGCCTTGTTATATTTTAATGCTTGATGTACCCATAAGCATTTACATGTCTATGTGTATAAAGGTGGTGGCTTATGATAGTTTGATTTGGTACTGAATAATAACACTATTTTATCCTTACCCTTGAGTTACATGCTAGCGCTTTAACTACTAACCATCTTCGGATGATGTGTCCCCACACGACACAGGGGTCAGAGCACCTTCGTCTCTTCCTGCAGAGTAAATAGGTGTTTGGGCAGTTCGACTGTTGATATCAAAGTGGTGATCTTCCATATTTCGGTTGGCACACATTTCATGGCTGTGTTAGCTTATGTCATAGACTTATTTTGGATTTGATTTTTTCTATTGTCGGGGGATTGTCCTAATATATTATTGACTCCAGATTTATAGAGTCTTATGGATGACTATGGACTTGGGTAGATTGTATGTTAATGTTGATATTAATGAATGTCTAGACCTTCTTAAGCTATGAATGTTAATTTTGTTTCCCCTATCTTATTATATGTTCAGAGTTTATCCGATGCTTATGGATTGATGTGATGGTTAGATGGGGTTAACGGAGCAATCTCTGGTCTTTAGTGGGCTTGAGATTCCCTTACGACAAGGCCCAATTTTAGGTCGTGTCACTTTGGACCCTGCATCGCGTGGTGATACAGCTTTCGAGGATGGTTAGTGGAGTGAGTGCCAACATTTAACTTAGGGGAGGTATAGAATAATTCCATTATCAATCAGTCAAAAATCATTCCAAAACCATATGAAAATAATCACACACATATGTATATATAATATGTCAGGATAAGGAAAATAGTTTAGCATGAGAGTTAAAACATTAAACAAGACTGTGTAGCTCTAACCATTGTAAGGGCACCCAGGAGCTATATGGGCTCAGCCCCTCCTGCTGAAAGGGCCCCAGTATGTATTAGCCGAATGAACCAGAGATATCTAATAAAGACTAGGGAATTCTCTGACACCACTTCACTCCAGGATGCATGTATAAATCGATAATGTGAATTGTGAACACGATAATCAAGACCCCCATGCTTGAAAACATGGTTTACAGTTTTCGTTCTTCCTGGGACTCACACCTTCACGATGAGCTACACAACCCCCAGTAAGACTAATTAAAATATTTTCACACAACCAAACCAATTTAGGCATATATCCTAGGTATCATCGTACCATCATGCTTGCAAGCATATAACTATGTCATTCCAATTCCATCGATCTTGGAGGAATGCCACGACCCCCTTTAGTTTATTAAATCAAGCTAAGGGAAAGCCATAACCCCATAGCTTCCACTTTGAAACAAAAAACTATGGCCAATAAGGCCTTCAAGAAAAAAACATTTTGTCTGTTACACCATTTATGCAATGCATTAGATTAGGAGAGTAAGCCAAATCATGTGATTATCCATATTTCAAAGCAAATTATGCAAGTCAGTTGAGGAAACACAAATTCCAAACCAAAATCATCAATTAAGGAAATGCTCTAACAAGCATCCCATTTACCATACCTATTCACCCATGGTTTCAAAATACATAAATAAAGCATAAACAAATGCATTATAGCCTTGAAAATCTAATTCAAGTAACCATCATTCCAAAACCCTCAACCCAAATCAATTTCATATTCAAATCCACATGAATAACAATAAAACCCATGCCTTTAGACAAAAAAAGTTTAAGGGAAGATATTACATGCTTAAAAGTATCACAATGGAAGGAAATCAACAATTTAAGCGCTAAAGGCCAATTCCTTAGAAACCCTAGTTGTCCTTGCTTGGAGAATTAGAAAGAGTTTAAGAGTAGTGTAAGAGTAAGTAATTGGGAGTTATGGGGTCCCTTAGGGTACATTAGGTCATGGGTTATAACTGGGGAAAGAAGGAATTGACAAAAGCGCCTTTCATTAAAACACAAGAAAAAGTTACCCAGTCGTTACGGGTCACTTAACGACTCATAACGTCTGGGTATGAGTTGTTTCCTGGACTTGTAGTGTGGACAGTGACTTAGGGCAGTCTTCACTTGTTTGGTAATGAGTCACACCATATGACTTGTGACAAGACCTTATGACTCGTAAGGGTCCATTCTTGAGATCAACAGAAACTTGGTGATTCCTCACTGGTTGGCCTACGACTTGATCCCTATGGATCATAATGAATCTTCACGACTCGTGAGGTCCATATCAAACTCAGGACAAAAACTTTAGCTACTACACTAGTTTGGAAATGAGTCCTTCCCTATGACTCGTGAGCACACCTTACGACTTGTAAGGTTCCATTCGTAGCCTAGGTAGTAAGCTAAGAACTCAGAAATTTCAAAGACAAAAATCTAGGGTGTTACACTTTGATCGGGTGCTCGAGATTTTTTCAAAACTCTATGCAAGAAAAAAAAAATGCTAAAATAAAATATTCAGCATTCTAAAATCAATAAAATCATTGAAACTTTCATCCAACATCAATTCAAATAAATGTAGGGCTTACACCTATAATTCCATTTTTCATATAATCCGCCCAATAGTCCAAAATGAGTTTGGAAGCCTCAGGACCTAAACCAAGGGTATCCCTAGCCTAATATCAATGTTCCAAAGCTAATGGAACTGTCTAAATTCTCATTCAAAGTTATCTATTAGGATTTTTGGTCCAATACCAAATCCTAAACAACGATAGCTCCAAAATAGGAAAATAGGCCTTAAATCCAAATGGACTATCAGATAATCAAAATGATAGTTCTAACAAGTAATAAATGACCTATAGCTAATGTGGGAAGGATTGAAACACCAAAAATTCATGTAAATCAAGAAAATAACCTAGAGGGTCATTACAACATACTTGAACTTAATGGATTCTCTTCAAAGAAAGCTTGAATTTGAGCCTTGGAACCTTTAATTATTTATAATGGACCCTTATTTGGTGTCTTGAGAATTCAGAAGAAGAGGATGAATTATGGTATAGGGGAAACACGTTAGTATTAGTTATAGGATCATTTAGGACATAAATTACTAGTTTTCCCTAAAAAAAACTAAAGAAAATGTGAGTTTTAGCATCTTTGAGACCATTGGTGTGGTTCCCTTATCGTGGAGCACACATGGCATGCCAAATTCTTATTACAGAGAACATAGGATGTACCATGCTCTTATTACGTACTTCACTAGTTTTCTTGCAAAAAAGCTCATAACTTTTCACTCGAGCATTAAATTAAGGTAAAACTTGATGCATTAGAAAGAGACCTCAAATACCTTTCATTCAGTGGGTGTTGAGCACCAAAACTCAATATATTGTAAAATATATACTCGTTTAAAGTTGATCCTTGTAGAATCAAATACTAAAACTCGATTGATAACAAAAGTTCTCAACTCAACTTTGCTCCAAGTGTTTCTTGTTATCATTCTTAACATCAAAAGCACTTTACACACTAAGTAAATTATTATGATACTTATCTATGATTTATAATAATTATTTTTGGAACTATAAGCATATGACAAATGGTTAGAAGCTTAGTTTTTGGGGTATAACACTTCCGCACTCAAAAAAAAGAAGAGCACATGTTTTATTAATACAAACACTATCTACTGGTAAGTATCATCACTCTAATTTAACTTGAAAAAACATACATAATCATAAATCATGTAAAAGTAACTAGCACTCAAGACATCCAAGGAAATGCACCATAGTTTACTACTATCATAGAATAACCTCTTAAGAAATCATTCAATACATTTGTATAATGATTAGTCGATTACCTCATTATTTCATCACCTCAATCAAAGTAAAATCCCAATAGTAGGAGAGCTTATTACCCTCTAATTATCATTAAGTGTAATCATACTAAGTTACATTCCTCTAATCTTTCACAAGCAATCTTAAGCTACTTCTAATTAACATTATACATGTACAACACTGTTATACAATAGATAAACAAATAATATGAAATAATGAATCATGACCATCAACATCATTATTAAAGTGTACACATATACTACGGGTCTCATAAAACTATTAATCATGACTTACAGAAGATGATCTCACATCCATGTATCGTATCAGCAAGGTACCTGCTCCTCTAAATATTAAATTGAATTCAATATGTACCATCGAGGTACGTAAACCATTAAGTATAAGAATAAATGAATATATTCATCAACATTAACAAAAATATGATTGAATGCAACTATATGCAATTACAGAGTTTAACTAAACATTATTCAACCTCATAGTTAATAATTTAAAGTATAATATCAGCTATTAGATCACTTCCCAAAACTTAAATAACCTCAAAGTAAATCACAATTACTCAACTCATGAATAATTATCAAAATCAAATCAAGTCTATAACTACATTAAACCATAATCTGCCAGAAATAGCATAGAATAACTCATAATTTTTTCTATGGTTATAGACATAAATAACTAAACCAACTTATTCTAACCCTTGATCATAGACTAATTCATCATTCTATGGTGTTTCACAACCTTTTAATCTACTTTAATTTCTAATAATTCATGAATTCTAGAACAAATTCATCTCTAGGAAGTGTATTCTAGCAACCTAAAGTCCTTAACAAGGGATTAAGAGTCTCCCATGAACATTCTACACCAGATCATCAACAAAAGCTTAACCCTTAAATTCCACCGTGAACATGATTCTAATGATCCTACGGATTTAAAGAAGTAATTACGTGCTAGAAAGATGGAGAAACTATACCTCAAATATGAAAATCATCCCAACTAAAGAAATCCCCTCTCATATCCCAAGAAAAATTTTAGGTGTTTTTGGGATAAAATAATTTTAAGTCATGAATTTCAGTATATCACTTTCCAGACGTTGTTGTAGTGGTCTTTTTCTCATTGTAACATCGTTGTTATAGTGGTAGCTTTTTGTTTTATTAAGGCTATGGTTACATGTCTTCCACTTTAGCAACACCACTATAGTGGTTCTTTTTTCGCTCATAGTCTATTTCACAACACACTCCCCATATTTTTATATTATAGAATGGCTCTTTTATGGAAAACTCTATAAATGGAGTACTACAAATTGGATTTTGATACTGAAAGGTTTTATGAACTATTAAAGCTCTTGAATAAAATAATATCATCTTAAATCCACCAAATACTAATCCATAATTTACCAAAAATTTATAGAGCGACAATACTAAAATACAACAGAGTAAGATTTCTAAATTTTTGCCTTAGAGGAATATAATTCGGCTATTGCATTCTAACCAACACCATAAAAACAAATATTTCATTACATTAGATAGCAATTTACTGACTAATCATCTCTAAATAGCAACAAAAGGATAAAAAAGGAAAAGTAGCAGAAAAGATACCTAAATTGATGAATAATTAAGGGTAGCACTTGCACATGTCTGTTTGAATTTCCTAAGTGACCTCCCCAATAAGATGGTTCTTCCATAAAACTTCCATGAATGAAATAACTTTAGTCCTTAACTTTCAGACATCTCTATAAAGAATAGCAATGCGTTTCTCCTTGTAAGACAGGTCCTAATGTAATAAAACCAAATCTTATTACATAAAGTAGTCACCATCCCATGATACTTTTGGAGCATATGAAACATTCAAGTTAGGATGCTTTAGGATATGCTACGAGCAGCTCAGAGTAGGCATAAGAGTTATGGTGACTATAAACTTTGAGTATTAGAGTTTGGAGTTAGTGACCGAGTGTTTATTTTAGTGTCAACCATGATGGTTATGATGATGTTCAAGAAGAGAGAAAAGCTCAGCCTTAGGTACATTAGTCTATTCAAGATTTTGCAGTAGTTGGGGATTTAGCATATGAGTTGGCTTTACCTCTAGAATTTTTGGCTATTCATCAAGACTTTCTTTTATTGATGATTTAGTATTATATTCTAGATGAGTCTGACATGCTCCTATTGGATTTAGTGTAGTTAGATGATCATTTGACTTTTGAGGAGAAGTCGATCGCTATTCTAGCTAGGTATGTTAAATGACTGAGGTCTAGAGAGATTTTAGTTGTTAAGGATCAGTGGAGATATCATCTAATCAAGAAATCTACTTAGGAGATCGATCGAGACAAACAAGACCAATATTCTTGCTTATTTAATCCTTTAGGAACGTATCGACTCTATATTTGTAAGGATGAAAGTTCTTTTAATATTGGATATTATATTAACCCTCTAGGTTATTTTCTTAATTTATGTGTATGTTTAGTATTTTAATTTTTCCTACAATTTTCTCAGGTTATTTATGACCAACTGGTATTGATGGTTTGATTGCTAACAATTTGTTTGAGTTTTAAGTCATTTTCCTATTTGGAGCTTTTGAAGATGAGAAGTTTGACTTTAGTGCAAAATTTTGGAAAATAACCTAGATGAGAATTTTGATAATTTTGTTAGCTCCAAATCATGTATTTTAGGCTTGGGGGATCTTAATTTAGTTCCCAAGGTTTCAAGACTCATTTTAGGCTATTGGTTGGCATTTAGTTAAAAATAAAAATTTGAGTTTGAGTGAGGGACCCATTTGTCATCAAAATGACCTTTATTTGGAATTTCATTAATTCTATTGAATTTAGAATGTCATTCTTGATAGGGTATCCTAACTCATTGTATTCACAAGGTCTTGAATAGATTTCAAAGGGCCTATTCAGAGTCATTTTAACTCTATGTTTTGGTTGATATTAAAGAAGCTGGTGCAGGTCAAAATTTCCCTATGTATGTGTAGCCCATCCCTTATGTGCATTTAGAAGGCTAGCCTTTATGGCCAAAAATTCTTCTTCACATGTGTGGTGGGCCAATCAGATTGATGAATAGTAGGGTTGATGGGCCTCCACATGCATGGTATATAAGGGACCCCTGGTAGTATATATATATACTTATTCTTCTCAATTTTAAAATTATTTTGGAAGTGTTTTCCTTCGTTGTTGAACCTTGATCTTAGGAAATTATTGTGGGATCATCAATTAAAGCTTAGGCGCATTGGGATCTTGTTCCTTGATCAATTTTTTCTCATAATTGCTTAAGTTGTTGGCCTAAATTCTGATTAATGCTCTAGTTAATTTCTCAATTTTCCTTTAACTTTGAGGTTCTATTTTAGGCTCATTTTGAGGTCTGATAATGCTTAATTTTAGAGCATGTGATCCTCATCCTACAAGGGATATAATTGCGATTTTAATTTCTAGATTCTATATACAGGCCTTATGGGTGGTTTTTAACTTAATTTTGGCCTGGGGTATTAATTAACAATATGGGTATCATTATCCTTCTTTTAGCGAGTAGATTCTTATTTTGATAGTGTGGCAATAATTGAAAGATTCTAGGAAAGAAAAAGCTCTAGTTTAGTATTTGTGAGCATATTATTCTACCTCTAGGTAGGTTACAACTTACCTACTCTTATACTTGATTTTTTAAGGTATTCGTAAGAAGATTTTCCAATTATTGGTGGGACTTTGAGGTTTGGATACACTTTATTTGGGTATTTATGGTTTTATTCACTTACTTAGTGGCCTTAGAATAGGATTCTACTATTAATCCTTAGTTTAGGTAATTGTCTCTCTATTGACTTAGTCTAGCATGCGTGGTAGCTTTTGGGGTTATCATTGGATGCCTTAGTTTAGGTGTGGTAGTTTCTTTCCTTAGGCGGGGTTTCCTTAGGAATTTGTAGTAAAATTTCATTTTTGTAAGATAGTGTAACACCCCGACGTCTTATTAGCTAAATTTCATCTATGGAAAGTCTAAACATTAGCTTCTAGAATGATCTAAATTAATTTTTATGTGGAATTTCCTATATGTCAACCTTTCATTAAGTAGATGACTGAATTAGCTTTCCAACGATATAAGATTCGTCCAAAACGGACCCTCGGTGAAGAAGTTATGAATAATTTATAGTTCCAGTTGTAAACATCATCATTTTGGTGTCTAGCGCATCACGGAGAGGGTCAAATTACCAATCGTCAAATTCTAGTGGGGCTCCGCGATGGTGGCGCATCGCGGAGGTACCCAATTTCCCTCTCGTCAAATTCCAGTGGACCACCACAATTGTGGCGGATCGTGGTGGCACCCGAAATTGGGGTTTTTAGTTCAAATTTTCAGTTATGTTTAGGAGTAATTAAGGGTAATTTTGACTTTTCCCTAACCTTTAAAACCTTCCAAACAAAGGATTTAGGGTATGTTTGAGCAACTTAACCCTATTTTCATCAAAATCATCAAGAATCCTCTCTAGGGTTTCAAAATAAAAATCCAAGTAGTTCAAGATTCAACCGTAGGTTTCAAAGTTGATCGTATATTTGGAATTCCCAAGTCATAGGCTTCAATAATAACCTATTGTCTTCCTAATTCGAGGTACACGGGATTTTTCTTAAAATCTCATGGGCATAGAAATCATGTTTTAAGAATGGGGTTTTGAAGTTTATGAATATAATCATGTTTTAGAAGTTTTGACGGTATTGTTTTGGTCTTTATGCCTTTTCCCCAAATTGATTTAAAATTATGTATATATGTACGTATGTGTTCAAGAATGGTTATTCAATTGAGAGCATGAATTATAATGAATCCCTCTCTTATTAAGAGTTTTCTCATCTTCGTATGATATAAATTGTTTTGAATGCATTTTGAAGAGCATGAAATGAAATACTTTTGCTTTTGCTATGTTTTGAATATGATTTTTGAATACGAAAGAGAGGGTTTTGAATGTTGAATATACATATAATGAAAGAATGCATGGCTTTGCCAAAAGCACGTGACCACCATATGTTTGATGAAAGTTTTTGCATAGCTTTGACTTGAGTTTTTAGAACGTGAAATCTTTTATGTAAAATACATGTTTTGGGTGGTCTGAAACTACATTTTTATGAAAGATCATGATTATTACATTATGGCTCAAAAATAGAACTTGCAAGTCTTGGTGTGACGACACCAACTCAGAAAATGACAGGATAACTTCAGAATAGAATAGAATGCATGTTTGAAATCAGATTTATAGATTTTGTGATTAAAATGTTGCATGATTAGAAATGATTAAAAATTGGGCAGAAAGAGATGTTAGGTGGTTCCCAGAAGAAGGCATGAGTCCAGATACTCATTGCCCAAAACTGTGATTTGCCGATCCGGGTATATCTTGTATTACACTGGCCTAGTGTTGTGTGGCGTATTAGAATCAGAGACTCCAACCCTTACGGCACACTCAGGTTGGAGGCTTCCCCGCCGAGTCAATGGCAGATTCCATTAGCCCGTGGAATATCAGAAAATGTAGGGGAGTGCCACCCAATTCAGAAGTAATACAAAGATCAGAAACTATTTTGACAAGAATGATTTATGATTACTCGAATAAAGCCTATGTGTTTCCAGAAACTATTTTATGCATGAAGTTTGATGAAAAATTGCTCTTATCTATTTAATATATATGTTCAAGTACTCTATTTTGGATTGCTTTATGTGTCAGTACTTTCATACTGACCCCTCCTCCCTCCAGGTTTTGAGGCACAGTCTGAGGGTCCAGATAAACAGTAGATCAGATTGTGCAGTAGTGAGCCTTCTATGATCCAGAAGGCCTGATTATTTTAGATAATTATCTTTAGTTCTGTTTTGGTCTACTAGGGGCCTTGTCCTAGTTTTCAGACAGTTTTTTTATTCCATAGTAGAGATTTCATAGACTGAGTCAGACATTATTATTCAGATATATCTTGGATTTCAGTTTTCAGTGTTATGATCACATTCAGGTTGACTATGTTTCCGTAGTATTGTGAATCTTCCGCTTTCTCTTATCATATGAATTATGTGCATGATTACCAGATCGATAGGGGTGTTTTGGGCCTTCATGGTTCGGAATGCTCATCACGGCCAGGGGCCCATTTTGGGTCGTGACAAACTTGGTATCAGAGCATGGTTCTTGGTTCCAGGGTTTTTACAAAATCACGTCGGGTAGAGTCCTGTTTATGGGTGTGTAGTGCGCTACACTTATAAGCATGAGGATACTAAGAATTTAGGAAATATTTCCCTTGCTTGTGATTTAGTTCGTGCTTCAGAGTCAAGTCTATTCCTAACCAGTGATTTTTTTTCTTAAAAAAATAATAGTCATGCCTCCTCGTCGTAATACTAATCAGAGTTCTCAGAATGATAAAGTCCGTCCCACTCATGGGATGAAGACACATAATAGAGCTCCCACTCCAGACCCTGTCCCTACTTCGAGAGTCCCTATAGTCCCAACCAATCCACCTCTGGCTCCACGGACCAATGTTAACCGTCCCCCGACTGCTCAGAGTGATATTTCAAATGCCAAATTCAGAAAGTCTAGTCATATACTAGCACAGTTGGTGCCTAATCAGGCTCAACGGTCAGAAGATGTTGGGTCTGCATTAGTGATCTCGGAGGCTACTAGGGTGGGACAGTTCATGAGAATGAACCCATCCAAGTTTACTGGCACCAAGGTAGAAGAAGATCCGCAAGAATTCATAGATAAAATGGAGAAAATTTTCAAAGTGATGCATGTGGATAAGATTAAAGGTGTTGAGCTGGCATCCTACCAACTGAAGGATGTAGCAAACCAATGGTAGAGTGGGAGGATGCAAAGGGTGACAGTACTGAGCCCACAGTTTGAGATGAGTTTGTAGAATCTTTCCTTGATAGATTCTTTCCTCTAGAGTTAAGGAAAGCTAAAGCAGAGGATTTCATGAACCTTAAGCAGGGTATGATGAGCGTACAGGAGTACACTGTAAAATTTAATCCGCTGGCCCGTTAAGCTCCTGATATGACGAGTAGTATGAGGGCCCGAATAAGGAAGTTTGCTTCCTGCCTTTCAGATGATCTGGTGCTTGAGTGTTAAGGAGCTATGCTGAACATAGAGTTGGACTTTCTAGGCTGACAGTTCGCATGCAACAGATAGAAGAGAAGAAAAAAAAGATTTCTGAAGCTAGGGAGAAAGAAAGATAGGCAAAAAGAGCCAAATCTGCTGACCAGGGTTACAGTTAGCCTCAAAGTGGTAAGTGGGAAAATAAATGGTAGAAGAAGAATAAGAATTAGGGTACTGCACAGTCTGCTGCCAATGCCCCAGCGCCTAGACCACTAGTAGACAGACAATCTCAAAGTTTCCAGACTCATCATAGATCCAATGCACTGGATACTCAGTCGCAAGGTAGTGAGACTTGTGGTAGAAATCATCTAGGGATATGTCATATGGGTGCATTTGTATGTTATTTATGTGGTCACCGGGTCACATTCAGAGGGACTTTCCATCTACTAGGAAGAATATTAGTGGTGCAAAGTCTCAAGAAAATTCTTCGGCACCACCCCCGCCTTAAAAGGGTGCCACGTCAATTGCCGGGAGTGGTTGCAACCATTTATATGCTTTGACCAATCACCAGGAGGCGGAAGTTTCCCCAAACATTGTCACCGGTACGTTACAAATCTTTTCCCGTAATGTTTATGTGTTACTTGACCCCGGGTCTACCCTATCCTATGTGACCCCTTATGTGGCTGTTGGTCTTGGGTTTGAGCCCGATATGATTTCTGAGCCTTTCTCTATTTCCACTCTGGTGGGTGATTTTGTTGTGGCTAGGAGGGTGTATAAAAATTGTGTGGTATCTATTCTTAGTTGGGATACTATGGCAGACCTCATAGAACTCGATATGGTTGCTTTTGATGCTATCTTAGGGATGGATTGGCTCCATTCATGCTATGCCACTTTTAATTAGAGGACTCAAAGAGTCATTTTTTCTTTCTTGAATGAGCCAGTGATAGAATGGGCGGGACATTCTTTAGCACCTAAAGGGCACTTTATATCCTATCTCAGGGCCCAGAGACTCATTTCTAAAGGTTGTTTGTATCACTTTATTCGGGTTAAGGACTCTATTATCGAGGGTCTTCCTCTTCAATCTATCCCTGTAGTAAATGAATTTCCAGAAGTCTTCCTAAATGATCTCCCAGGAATACCACCTGATAGGGAGATAGAGTTTGGTATTGATGTGTTGCCAGATACCCGCCCCATCTATATTCCACCATATAGAATGCCTCCTATAGAACTAAAAGAGTTGAAGAAACAGCTAGCAGATATTCTAGATAAAGGTTTTATATGCCCCAGTGTGTCACCTAGGGGTGTGCCTATACTCTTCGTGCGAAAGAAAAATGGTTCCCTTTGTATGTGTATAGACTACCATCAACTGAATAAGGTCACGATTAAAAATAAGTATCCTCTTCCTAGGATTGATGATCTTTTTTACCAGCTTCAGGGTGCTAGATGTTGTTCAAAGATAGACCTTCATTTAAGAAACTATCAGTTGAAGGTTAGAGAGTCAGATATTTCCAAAGTAGAGTTCCGAACCAGATACGGTCATTGTGAATTCTTAGTCATGTCCTTCGGATTGACTAATGCCCCTGCAGCTTTCAGGGACCTAATGAATAGGGTTTTCCGTCAGTTCCTGGATCTGTTTGTGATAGTATTCATTGATGATATCTTGATTTATTCCAAAAATGAGAAGGATAATGCCACTTACCTCTGAATTATTCTTCAGACTCTTAAAGATCATAGCTTGTATGTGAAATTCTCCAAGTGTAAATTCTGGCTTAATACCATTGCGTTCTTGGGTCATATTATGTCTAGTGACGGTATTAGAGTGGATCCCCAAAAAGTAGAAGTAGTAAGAAAATGGCCTAGACCCACGACTCCAACCGACATTCAAAGTTTCTTGGGTCTGAAGGGTTATTACAGAAGGTTCGTAGAGAGTTTTTCCTCCATAGCTGCTTCACTCACTAAATTGACTCAAAAAAAGGTGAAGTTTGTGTGGTCTGACTTGTTTGAAAATAGTTTTGAGAAGTTGAAGGACAAGCTGACTACTGCTTCTATTTTGACTTTTTTCGAGAGGGTAGATGGTTTTGTGGTATACTGTGATGCGTCTTTTGTGGGACTTGGTTATGTTCTGATGCAGCATGGCAAGGTGGTAGGTTATGCGTCTAGGTAGTTAAAGAAGCATAAGTGAAACTAGCCCACTCATGATTTGGAGTTAGCAGTGGTGGTGTTTTCACTTAAAATCTGGAGGCATTATCTCTATAGAGTACCTGTTGATAACTACAAAAGTCTGTAGTATGTTTTCTCGCAAAAAGAATTAAACGTCAGGCAGAGGCATTGGATGGAGCTTTTGAAAGACTATGATATGAGCCTACATTACCATCCGAGCAAGGCAAACATTGTAGCTGACACTCTCAGCAGATTGTCTATGGGCAGCCTTTCTCATGTTGAAGAGAGGATGAGAGAGATGGTGAAGGACATTCACCGCCATGCAAATCTGGGAGTACGACTCTTAGATTCCAAAGATGGAGGGGTGGTTGTTCATGAGATAGCTAAATTATCCCTTTGTGCCGAAGTCAAAGAAAAGCAGGCCGAAGATTCCATCTTGATGCAGATTAAGAGAGATGTGGGTCAACAGAAAGTAATGTCATTTAAGATTAGTGGAGATGGTATTCTGAGATATCAGGATAGATTATGTGTGCCTGATATAGATGAGATGCGAGAAAGAATTCTTAGCGAGGCTTACATATCGAGGTATGTTATTTACCCAGGCTCTACAAAAATGTATCATGATTTGAAAACCATTTATTGGTGGAATAATATGAAGCGTGATGTGGCTAAGTATGTTACCAAGTGTTTAAATTGTCAACAAGTCAAGGTGGAACACATGAGGACAGGTGGTACTTCTCAAGAGATAGCATTGCCTTTATGAAAGTGGGATATGATCAATATGGACTTCATTATAGGACTTTTGAAGTCCTAAAACTAGTATGATTCTATATGGGTAATTGTAGATAGGTTGACCAAGTCGGGGCACTTTCTGCCTGTCAGGACTAACTATTTGGGAGAGGATAATGCTAAGCTATTCATCGCAGAAATAGTTAATTTGCATGGGGCACCTGTGTCTGTCATATCCGAATGAGGTACGCAGTTTTCTTCTCAGCCTTGGAAATTTTTTCAGAAAGGCTTAGGTACCCAAGTGAACCTAAGTACAGCATTCCACCCTCAGACTGATGAGCAAGCTGAGCGCACCATTCAGACCCTTGAGGATATGTTGAGGGCCTGTGTGATTGATTTTAAAAGTAGTTGGGTGGAGCACTTGCTATTGATAGTGTTCATGTATAATAACAGTTTCCATTCTAGTATTAAGATAGCACCATTTGAGACATTGTATGAGAGAAGATGTAGGTCACTAATAGAGTGGTATGAAGTGGGTAAGATGCAGATGCTTGGGCCTGATCTTATTCATTAGGTGATGGAAGATATGAAGCTTATTAGAGAATGACTTAAAATAGCTCAGTCTTGTGAGAAATCCTATGTTGATGTTAGGAGGAGGGAGTTAGAGTTTAAGGTTAGAGATTGGGTATTTCTTAAGGTTTCTCCCATGAAGGGGTTATGCGATTCGGGAAGAAGGGTAAGCTGAGTCCTCGCTATATAGGACCATACTAGATTGTGAGAAGAATAGGTCGAGTTGCATATTAATTAGAGTTCCCTATAAGTTTGGGTTCTGTCCATCTGGTATTTCATATATCCATACTGAGATGTGCATGAGAGATCATTCGTTAGTAGTACCCATCGAAAAAATCAAGGTGACAGACTCTTTATCCTACGAAGAAGAGCCAGTAGCAATTTTGGATCACCAAGTTAGAAAGTTGAGAAGCAAAGAGATTGTTTCGATTAAAGTGTTACGGAGAAATTAGAAAGTCAAAGAAGCAACTTGGGAATCAGAAGATGATATGAGAGATAGATACCCAAATTTATTTGATCTGGTGAATGAAGTGATGGAAGGTACAATCTTTGTCCTATTCTTTCCATGCCTTTGTTTGCTTGAAATCATGCTTGTCTATTTTCTGCATCATCATTTAGGGACGAATGATCCCAAGGGGGGGATATTGTAACACCCCGATGTCTTCTTAGCTAAATTCCGTCCATGGAAAGTCTAAGCATTAGCTTCTAGAATGATCTAAATTATTTTTCATGTGGAATTTCCTACATTTCAACCTTTCATTAAGTAGATGACTGAATTAGCTTTCCAACGATATAAGATTCATCCAAAATGGACCCTCGGTGAAGAAGTTATGAATAATTTATAGTTCCAATCATAAACATCATCATTTTGGTGTCTAGCGCGTTGCGGAGAGGGTAAAATTATCAATCGTCAAATTCCAGTGGGGCTCCGTGATGGTGGCGCATCGCGGAAGGCACCCAATTTCCCACTCGTCAAATTCCAGTGGACCACCTTGATTGTGATGCGTCGCGGTAGCACCCGAAATTGGGTTTTTTAGTTCAAAGTTTTAGTTCCGTTTAGGAGTCATTAAGGATAATTTTGACTTTTTCCTAACCTTTAAAACCGTCCAAACAAAGGATTTAGGGTATGTTTGAGCAACTTAACCCTATTTTCATCAAAATCATCAAGAATCCTCTCTAGGGTTTCAAAATAAAAATCCAAGTAGTTCAAGATTCAACCGGAGGTTTCGAAGTTGATCGCATATTTAGAATCCCCAGGTCGTAGGCTTTAATAAGAACCTATTGTCTTCCTAATTCTAGGTACACGGGATTTTTCTTAAAATCTCATGGGCATAGAAATCATATTTTAAGAATGGGGTTTTGAAGTTTATGAATATAATCATGTTTTAGAAGTTTTGACGGTATTGTTTTGGTCTTTAGGCCTTTTCCCCAAATTAATTTAAAATTATGTATCTATGTATGTATGTGTTCAAGAATGGTTATTCAATTAAGAGCATGAATTATAATGAATCCCTCTCTTGTTATGAGTTTTCTCATCTTCGTATGATATAAATTGTTTTGAATGCATTTTGAAGAGCATGAAATGAAATACTTTGACTTTTGCTATGTTTTGAATATGATTTTTGAAAAAGAGAGAGTTTTGAATGTTTAATATACATATAATGAAACAGTGCATGATTTTGCTAAAAGAACGTGACCACCATATATTTGATGAAAGTTTTTGCTTGGCTATGACTTGAGTTTTCGAAACATGAAATCTTTTATGCAAATTACATATTTTGGGTGGTCTGAAACTATATTTTTATGAAAGATCATGCTTATTGTATTATGGCTCATAAATAGAACTTGCAAGTCTTGGTGTGACGACACCAACTTAAAAAATGACATGATAAATTCAGAACAGAATAGAATGCATGTTTGAAATCAGATTTACAGATTTTATGATTAGAATGTTGCATGATTAGAAATGGTTAAAAATTGGGCAGAAAGAGATGTTAGGCGGTTCCCCGAAGAAGGCATGAGTCCAGATACTCATTGCTCGAAACCGTGATTTGCCGATCCGGGTATATCTTGTATTATACTGGCCTAGTGCCATGTGGCATATTAGAATCAGAGACTCCAACCCTTGCAGCATACTCGGGTTGGAGGCTTCCCCGCTGAGTCAATGATGGATTTCATATAGCCCGTGGAATATCAGAAAATGGAGGGGAGTGCCACCTAACTCAGAAGTAATACAAAGATCAGAAACTATTTTGACAAGAATGATTTATGATTACTCGAATGAAGCCTATGTGTTTCCCGAAACTATTTTATGCATGACGTTTGATGAAAAATTGCTCTCATCTATTTTATATATATGTTCAAGTACTCTATTTTGGATTGCTTCGCATGCCAGTACTTTTGTGCTGACCTCTCCTCCCTCCAGGTTCTGAGGCACAGTCTAGGGGTCTAGCTAAACAGTAGATATTTCAGATCGCAGATCAGATTGTGCAGTGGTGAGCCTTCTATGATCCAGAAGGCCTGGTTATTTCAGATAATTATCTTTAGTTCTGTTTTGGTCTACTGAGGGCCTTGTCCCAGTTTTCAGACAGTTTGTTTTGTCCATTGTAGAGATTTCGCAAACTGAGTCAGACATTATTATTTAGGTATATCTTGGATTTCAGTTTTCAGTGTTATGATCACATTCAGGTTGACCATCTTTTTGTAGTATTGTAAATCTTCCGCATTTCTTTTATCATATGAATTATGTGCATGATTACCAGATAGATAGGGGTGTTTCGGGCCTTCATGGTTCAGAATGCTCTTCACGGCCAGGGCCCCGGTTCGGGTCGTGAGAGATAGCTTACTCTAGGATTGTGTGTTTTCTATAATGAGATAGTCCTAATTTACTGTATAACTGGGTGGTGGGTTGTGTATTGGTTGATCATCATACTCTATTTGCATATGTTATTCTTGTATATTCATGGTATATAGTTGTCTAGGTATTAAAACACTACATTGAACTTTAAAAAGGAACTTGGAGAGATTCTATCCATTCATTGGGTGCTTATTATTGAATGCATATTCATGGTATATTGGTGACTTGGCCTAAAAATATTGTTTTCATTTAAAATATAACTTGAGGAACATCTTACTATATTTTGAGTTTTCAAAAAATAAAATGGACTACTTTTAGACGTTGATTTGAATTCGGGAATATGACACTATTCATTACTATTCAAAAGTCCTAATTTGATTTCAGGCAAGGTATACAAATATTCGAGTTACCCACTGGTCCTGCTTTTACGAGCTATAGATGCTGGAGGAGGATTATACAGTATTTTTTGACATGGGACTCATTTCATGTGCATTTTATGACATCCATTCACATTTATCTATTGTTATGTATTACTTGTAGCTACTATTATTTGTTGTTTGTATCCATCACACTTGTGGGGGCCGATTCTATTATATAGATCGTTATTTGTGCCTTATGGTGCATGGGGGCTGGTTAGGTTGTAGTGAGATTATTACTATTATGTTTTACGAGGCAGTTTACTTATAGTTCCCTTTTTCATCTAGATTATACCTGTTATTTCCTTTATGGCTCTATTTACCTAATTTTAGTTATATTTGTATTTTATTGAATTTATATCTTTTTAGAGCTCAGTCGACTTTGTTAGCCCATATGTTATTGGGCCTTTAGTTTATGGACCTTTAGGTTATTGGCTATGTATATATAGCCTACTCTTGCTTTAGTCAGTTTTATGCTTTTCAGATTATATTGTAAACCTTAGCCTTTCTTCCCTTCAATAAAGTTCTATTAACATGGTATCAGAGCTAGTTCGATTCATGTCCTTTGATTTGTTGGTTGAAGATTTTGTAGCAGGCACCTACTGCGCGGATTTTTTTGAGGTGCTGCTGTATTCGTTTGCTATTTTCGTTGGGTTTTTTGGTTGGATTGATTCGTTGCTGTCTTCGTTTGCTGTCTGGTATTGTTCGTCTTTCGTTCTTTTGCTTGCTGCCACTGTTGTTCGTTCGGAATTGTTCAACCTAGGGTTTTGCATCTTTTTGTTTTTTTGAATTGTTTGTGTGTTGCTGTGTTTACAATGACTGGAAAGGATGATTCTCTCCAGTCCATTAGTACTCAATTAGATGGTAAGAACTATGCATATTGGAGTTATGTCATGAAGAATTTTCTTCGTGGGAAGAATATGTGGGGTTATATCACTGGAGTAAAACCAAGACCTATCGATGATAAAACTGAAAATTTTGATTTGTTGGTGGACTTATGGGAAACTAATAACTCCAAGATTATCACTTGGATCAACAATTCTGTAACTCAGTCAATTGGTATGCAATTGGCTAAGTATGACACAGCAAAGGAGGTCTGGGATCATTTGGAAAGACTGTACACTCAGTCTAATTTTGCTAAGCAGTACCAGTTGGAGTATGATATCCGTGCTCTTCAACAGCATGATCTCAGTATTCAAGATTTTTATGCTGCCATGTCAGATTTGTGGGATCAATTGGCACTTACTGAATCTGCAGAGTTAAAAGGTTTTGGGCCGTACATTGCTAGACGGGAAGAGCAACGCTTGGTTCAGTTTTTGATGGCACTACGTTCTGACTTTGAGGGCCTACGTGGAACAATCCTTCATCGATCTCCCCTCCCTACTGTTGATTTTGTGGTTCATGAACTGATTACAGAGGAGACTCGTATCAAGTCTCAAGTGGATAAAGGGTCTAAAGTAACTACTACTCCTGTCGTGTTTGCTGCTTCAACTGATCAGTCTAGGCCACCACGTACTCAGACTCGACAATCTCCTAAAGTTGCATTTGATGAGTGTGCATTCTGCAAACAAAAAAATCATTGGAAGGCTCAGTGTCCGTTGTTACTTAACAAGGTCAAACAGCCTCAATCTGGGCAGCAACAGAAATATGGGCAGCAAAAGTATCCGTCACGCCCATCTGGTGCTCCTCCGTGGTCATCTCGTCCTCCACAGTTCGCTGCTGCTGCACCATCTGTAGATGTTGAGTCTGTTAGCACTATGCCACCTTCTGCGTTGGATCCCCAGGTTTTCGAACAGTTCAGACAGTTCTTCGTTTCTAATCCTACGGCCATGTCAGCATCTATGTCTCATTCGGGTTCAGTTTCTTCTAGTACCTCAGGTATTCCTTCCTCCTTGTGGATATTGGATTTTGGTGCGTCTCATCACATGTCCCCTCATTTGTCATCGTTTGGTTCTTTGTCACCCATTTCACCAATCTCTGTTATGTCCGCGAGTGCTGTACCTATGTCAGTCGAGGGTGTTGGTTCTGTTACTACCCCTCACATTGTCCTCTCTGATGTTTATTACATTCCCAAACTTGCTTTAAATCTTGTTTCGGTCAGTCAGTTGTGTAAGGCTGGTAATTGGGTGTTTTTTTCTGATTCTGTTTGTGTTATACAGGACCAACACACTCAGAGGGTGATTGGGACCGGCCGTAGGTTGGGGGAACTCTATGTCTTGGAGAATCTCAAAGTGTCTGTAGTTGCTGCCTCTAGCATAGATTTATCTTCTTTTCGTTTGAGTCCTTTGTCTTCTCAGTTTTATCTTTGGCATTCCAGATTAGGACATGTGTCAGTTTCACGTTTACGTTTTTTGGTCTCTAGTAGTGCTTTGGGTCATGTGAACACTAGTGATATTTCAGATTGTAGTGGTTGTAAACTGGCAAAATTTTCTGCCTTACCGTTTAATAAAAGTGTGTCTTATTCTGTTGCTCCTTTTGATATTATTCATTCTGATGTATGGGGACCAGCGCCAGTATCCACTAAGGGTGGATCGACCTATTATGTTTCGTTTATAGATGACTATACTCGTTATACCTGGGTATATCTTATGAAACGCAGATCTGATTTCTTTGGCATTTACAACAACTTTAGAGCCCTTGTTGAAACACAACATTCGGCTGTGATAAAGTGTTTCAGGTGTGACTTAGGGGGTGAATATACTTCTAATGACTTCACTCAGTTACTTGCCTCTGATGGTACCATACACCAGTCATCTTGTACCGACACTCCTGAGCAGAACGGTCTGGCCGAAAGAAAACATCGTCATATTGTTGAGACAGCACGCTCTTTACTTTTGTCTGCAGAGGTTCCTAGTATTTTTTGGGGAGAAGCAGTTCTAACTGCTGTATATGTGATTAATCGTATTCCTACTGCATTGACTTCAGGAATGTCTCCGTTTGAGAAACTATATGGTCACCCGCCGAATTATTCTGCATTACGAGTTTTTGGATGTACTTGCTTTGTTCTTCGTCCTCATGTTGAACGAAATAAATTAGGGTCAAAATCAGCTATATGTGTGTTTTTGGGGTATGGTATTGGACAAAAAGGATATCGTTGCTATGATCCTGTAAGTCAGAAATTATATGTTTCACGACATGTCACTTTTTTGGAACATATTCCTTTTTATTCCATTCCAGCTAAAACCCATGATGTGACAAAGTCAGATATTCGGCTTATTGATCCCTTTGGGATTGACATAGAGGTTCCAGTTCCGGATTCATCCATGCCATCTGGTGTGCCACCTGATAGTGCTTCAGCCTCGCCTGTGCCTGAGTCTGCTCCTTCGACTGTTGAGACTGGAGACCCACCACCTCTGAGGAGGTCTACTCGACCTTGTAAGTCCACCAAACTGCCAGATTTTTACTATTCTACATATTCAGCCTCATTTGCTTCCTTTATTGCAAACATACATCATTTGTTTGAACCTGAGTCGTATAGAGAGGCTGTGTCTGATCCTCTTTGGCAGAATGCTATGGCTGAGGAACTTGCTGCTCTTCATCATACACATACATGGGATTTGGTTACTCTCCCACCTGGTAAGCATGCGATTGGTTGTCGATGGGTGTATAAGATAAAAACAAAATCTGATGGGTCTGTTGAGCGATACAAGGCAAGACTTGTGGCAAAAGGGTATTCACAACAATATGGTATGGATTATGAGGAGACTTTTTCCCCCGTAGCAAAGATGACGACTGTTCGCACTATGATTGCTGTTGCATCCGTTCGACAGTGGAAGATATTTCAGATGGATGTCAAGAATGCTTTTTTGAATGGTGATCTCCACGCGGAAGTTTATATGACTCCTCCCCCAGGTATTGACCACCAGCCAGGTGAAGTTTGTCGACTTCGAAAAGCTTTATATGGTCTCAAACAAGCCCCTCGTGCTTGGTTTGAGAAATTCTCCACTGTTATTACTTCCCTTGGATTTGTCCCGAGTAACCATGATTCAGCATTGTTTGTTAGATGTACAAGTGCAGGGCGAATTCTATTGTCCTTATATGTAGATGATATGATTATTACTGGTGATGATCATAGTGGTATTGAGTTATTGAAGCATGATTTGGCTCATCGATTTGCAATGAAGGACTTGGGCTTGCTGCGTTATTTTCTGGGTATTGAGGTGGCTCAGTCTAAGAAAGGGTATCTTCTTTCTCAGACTAAGTATATATCTGACTTGTTTACACGGGCGCGTCTTTCTGACAACAGGACTGTAGATACTCCCCTTGAAATCAATGCACGTTACTCTCCTAGTGATGGTGTTCCATTATCAGATCCGAGTCTTTATCGGACTATTGTGGGTAGTTTGGTTTACCTTACGGTTACTCGTCCAGATATAGCACATGCAGTTCATGTTGTTAGCCAGTTTGTTACTGCTCCTACTTCTGTGCACTGGGGAGCTGTACTTCGTATTCTAAGGTATCTTCGTGGCACTCAGTTTCAGAATCTCTTGTTTCCCTCGACGTCATCTCTCGAGTTGCGAGCCTATAGTGATGCTGATTGGGATGGAGATCGCAATGATCGTAAATCCACCACTGGTTTTTGTGTGTTTCTTGGAGACTCTTTAATCTCGTGGAAGAGCAAGAAACAAGATGTTGTCTCTAGATCTTCCACGGAGGCTGAGTATCGTGCTATGGCTGTGACTACATGTGAGATTATTTGGTTACGTTGGCTTCTTGCAGATATGGGGGTTCACATTTCTATGCCTACTCCCCTGCATTGTGATAACAAAAGTGCGGTACAAATTGCAAAGAATTCTGTCTTCCATGAGCGTACGAAGCACATTGAGATTGATTGTCACTTCACCCGTCATCATTTACAGCTCGGGACCATATCGCTTCCTTTTGTTCCATCGTCTTTGCAGATTGCTGACCTTTTTACGAAGGCTCAGTCGGCATCTCGATTTCATTTTTTGTGTGACAAACTCTCAATGCTTATTGCTGTTGCATTGTGAGTTTGAGGGGGGATGTTAGCCCATATGTTATTGGGCCTTTAGTTTATGGACCTTTAGGTTATTGGCTATGTATATATAGCCTACTCTTGCTTTAGTCAGTTTTATGCTTTTCAGATTATATTGTAAACCTTAGCCTTTCTTCCCTTCAATAAAGTTCTATTAACAGACTTATAATGCCTACTGAGTATCGTGTGTTGTGGTACTCATTCTAAATTTCTACATCTTTTTCCTAATACTGATTCTAGTATGGATAATCACTGCTAATGCCTTTCTCGTTCGGATTTTTTGAACTTGAAGACTTAGGTTGAGCTTCTGACAACCGAAGTTGATCCATCCCCCTCAACTTTTTGGACTACTGTTATTTTTGTATATTCAAAGATATTTTGTCATATATTTTATTTATTCATTATTCCTTGTATATGTAGTGGCTCTTGCACCAAATGATACCAGGTCTTCAGAGATAATTTTGTATGTTTTGTTCCTTTTCTCCCTATATATGTATGTACAGTCTTATTTCTTGTGTATAGTCTTTATATTTGGCCTTTTCACCTCGTGTATCTCTCGCTCTTATTGGCCTATTACTTATTATTCTGGGCTATGGATTTGGCTCACATATAGGGAATTATATTAGGTGTCGTCATAACCGGAGTTTTTAAACCGTGAAAAGAAGCTTTGATTTTGAATTTCAAGAAGCAAAAGAGATGCAAAAGGTCTAAAACCTAAAAACAGAAGGTAAAATGATGAAAACAAATGGCCAACAGAACGAGAACTTCATGCGAACCTTTCTTTCACAAGCTAAAGTGGAGATGAGTGGCCGATTAGGGACATATTTTGCCCAAATTTATGGTCTAGGAATGGTTTTTGTTTAATTAAGCTACGAATTTGGATAAAAATTAAGAGCAACTTTCATAAAGCACTGTAGTATAGATGGTAATTACTCAACATCCCAATAGTTTTAACAATTAGATATTTTGTCAATATATTGTATTTGTCTATAGATATAAGTATTTGTTAAATGTATCTCGCCTATGTCACTTGCTTTTCTTCTATGTTGTATCTCTCTCCCTCTCGTCCCTCTACTTCTCTATATCTAGTGTATCTGTGATGTATCTAGTATATTTGTGCACTGTGCATAAATACACATTTATGCACTATATCTAGTGTACCTAAAATCAGTTTCATCTAGTTTATACATATCAATTTCATCAAGTTATTCAGTATCAAATATCTAGTGTATTTCGTATTGTAGAAAATGTAGATTAGGTTGGATGTTGAGCTGGAGCAGCTTGTAAAATAAAAGGAAATCGTCAAGGGGAAAGGGAAGTAGCGGCGTGATTGTTGCCTTGCTCTGGCTCACCGGAGCTAGAAGCTCCTCGTTAGAGCAATGGGAAAGACAAAAGGGCTGACCGATTTCTAATTTCTCGTGGTTCACTGGAATGGATAGGAGCAATAGCCTTCTGTCGGATCTCAAGTAAAAGAGGATATATGAAAAGAAGGAGACTAGAGAGAGCGAGAGAAAGAATCTGAGTATCTGAGCTGAAATCTTGCAGGAAACTTTTAAGTGATGAGAGAAAATAAATTATTAAAAGTATAGAGAGATTTAGTAGATATTGGTAAGGAAGTTTGGTTAGGCACGTAGTTTTTCCAAAATATAAAGGGATTCTTCGTAGTACAATTCTCCTCATTCATAATGGAAAATTTTCTCTCCTTCTGCGCTGAGGACTAGGCGTAGGGAAACATCTTTAAATTCTTAGGTTATTTTTTCTTGTTTATTTGCTTATAACTGTGAGATTATATACTAGTTAGCCATCGATCCTTCAAAATAAATTTTCTTTGATATAAAGCTTTAACATAAACAGAGGTGTCTTCCAGCAAATAGGGAAGCTAATAAGATTAGTTTTATAAGCATCAGCTTATTCAGATCCCTCCTTCCATTTAGACGTATTTTCATACTCTTGAATGACGAAGGGGAAAGAGACATTGTGTTAGGGAGTTGGATCACTCAAAAGAGTGTCATGATTTCAATTATTGTAGATGTTTTAAGGTTGGGGAGATTGGAGAAGCTATTCACAGGATGAGAAGGGGTAGGCGACAAGGTCTGATGAGATTTCGGTAGATTTTTGGAAGTATACTGGTGAGGCAGGTTTAAGGTGGCTGTCGAACTATTTAACGGCATTTTCAAGGATGCAAAGATAACCGAGGCTTGTAGATGGAGTACTATGATTTCTTTATACAAGAACAAGGGTGACATTCAGAGTTGCAATAACTATAGGGGTATTAAGTTATTAAGTCACACTGAAGATTTGGGAGAGGGTTGTCGAGCGAAGGTTGAGAAGGATCGTGCTTATTTTTGAGAATTAATTTGGTCTTATGCCTAGTTGTCTCGATGACATAGGCAATTCACCTTGTGCAGAGACTGGTGGAGAAGTATAGGGAAAGAAAGAAGTACTTACACATGGTGTTTATAGACCTGGAGAATGCGTACTACAAAGTCCCTAGGGAGGTTCTTTAGAGATGCTTGGAGGCGAGAGAGGTTCTGATGGCGTAAATCAGATTGATTAAGGAGATATATAATGGAGCGAAGATTTGTGCAAGGATGGTGGAAGAAGATTTAGAGCATTTTCCTATCTTGACAGGGTTGCACCAAGGATCAACTTTTAGCCCATTTTTATTTGCCTTGGTGATGGATATATTGACGTGATGTATTTAATAAGAGGTGCCTTGGTGTATGTAATGATAAATTGGAGGATTGAAAATAAACCTTGGAGTCTAAAAGGTTTAGATTGAGTAGGACCAAGACGAAGTACTTGAAATGCAAGTTTAGTGACTTGAAGTAGGAGGACGAGGTGGTAGTGAAGATGGATTCCCAGGTTGTTTGTAAGATGGAGAGTTTTAAGCATCTTGGGTTTAGGATTCAAGAGAATGGATAGATTGACGAGGATGTCTCTCACCTTATTGGGGAAAGATGGATGAAATGGAGGATCACCTCGAGAGTTTTATGTGATAAGAAGGTGCCTCTCAAGCTTAAAAGTAAATTCTATAGAGTGGCAGTCCATCCGGCCATGATGTGTGGAGCGGAGTGTTGGTTAGTCAAGAACCCTCACCTCTAAAAGTTGAAGTTGATGGAAATGAGGATGTCGTGTTGGATGTGTGGACTTACTAGGGGAGATAGGGTTAGAAATGAGACTATTCAGGAAAAGGTGAGAGTGGTTTCGGTGGAGGACAAGATGCGAAAAGTGAGGTTGAGATGGTTTGGGCATGTAATGAGAAGGGGCACTGATGCCCTAGTTCATAGGTGTGAGAGGTTGGCCTTGGATGGTTTCAGGCAGGGTAGAGGTAGGCCGAAGAAATACTGGAGAGAGATGATTAGATGTGACATGGAACAGTTACAGCTTATTGAGATATGACCCTAGATTTGAAGGTAGGAGGACGTGGATAGGGTTAGAGGGCTAGTGCACATGGGTAAGTCGTAGCCAGTAGTTAGGGGTGTTGTGGTGTATCCTGGCTTGTAGTCTTAGGGCTTTGTATATAGGTTGGAACTTCTAGTTAGGAGGGTTTCGATGAGGTTTGCGTCTTTGGTTTGTTAGTGTATAGTATTACATTGTGGGTGTTGTATCTCTGTTATTTCAACTTATTTTATGTTTTATTACAATTTTGTTTACTGTCTTTTGTTCCAAGCCGAGGGTCTATCAAAAACATTCTCTCTACTTCTTCGGAGGTAGTAATATGGATTGCATAAATTTCGCCCTCCTCAGATTCCACTATGTGGGAATATACTGGGTTTGTTATTGTACTATTGAAACTTTATATTTGGAAATTGTGGTATGACGCCAGTAAATGATTTACAATGATCGACAGTTCATGAAGTTACTAGTAGATGCCATAATGAATATCAAGGAATTGCACTAGCTATAAAACAAAAGGAGAAAAAAGTTAAATCGTAAATAAGCGCACTAATTAATTTCCATTGTGTTATTAACTATCTTTTATACTATCTTATTTGAATGTCTTATTAGATTAGAAACGTTTTCCTGCTGGTCATATAGTTTATTTATCTTATGGTGGTTAAATATATGGTACCTCTCCAAACTTATGATCCTCATATTACAGTCAGATCAACTTAAGTAATCTTATTCAGATTATATCCAAGTCTAGTAGTATATGTTTGATTTAAACCCTAATACTCATGACCGACCCATGGCATGCAGATACATTATGTGCTTAATACATCGATAACCAATTAAATTTATCTTTAAGTTTTATTCAAAACACTTGTACTATGATTTATTTCAATGAAACATATGAACACGTGATAGTGTTCTTATTTTTTTATTAATTGCACGCGAATCATTTTATTCTTATATATAGACGTATTTCTAATATATTATTATCATTTTATTCCATGATAAAGCAGATACATATATAATTAAAATTAAGCGTAGCAGCAGATTGTTCAGTACATTACTTATTTAGGTAGCAAACCTTTGTGCTCCATATAGCCAAAGTAACTACCAAGAACACACAATTTACTTTCACCGTTAATCATCCAAATTCTTGAGAGCCCAGTTGAACTTCTGGCTCTGACAGTAGCTATTTTGGTGGCTGCCACCATAACCATGTCCATGACCATGACCATGATGTCCCGTGGCCATAGACGACATATGGGCATGGGAAGATTGTTGCATCCCACTACCATAGCCATCACTATGGACCATATTGGTGGTGCTTCTTGAGAAGTTGGTTGAATCATGTGGCATATGCCCTTGATAACTACCATGACTTCCATAATGGCTATGGCTATGGCCATGGTTTCCATAATGTCCACCGTGGTGTTGGCCCGTCATCATATGATTATTTTGAGTAGAGTGAGAAAATGGTATGGTGGAAGAATAAGCCGAAGGCCTCATCATTTGACCATGGCTGTCGGAATCAAGGGCAGCTCAAGCATATTGCTGGCCTAAGGCGAAAATCAAACAGAGTGTTAAAATTTTAAGAATAAATAACTTTCTTTAAATAAACTCTATTTTCAAAATTATATAATTGATTTTTTCTAATTATTCTTTTTTGTGTAATAATATAATCAAAGTATTTAATCTTTCTTGAGACATAGTACTTTAGATATATGAACTTCTTCTAATAATTCTTTCTTTTTATATAAAAAATTATTTTATTATAAATAAAATTTAATTTTTTTAAAAAAATCTATATATATTATTGTAAAAAATGAGGCCCTCAAATTTGGAGGCCTAAGTCAGTCGCCTATTTTTTTTTACAAGATAGAGCCGCCCTGGTCGGAATAGTAGTTTTGCTCGTACGAGTATGTTTGATGCCCAAGATGATTTTGGAGAAGCATTTTGAATATTGTTGATGGATGCGAAGTTTTTTCTTGGTGATAATGTGATCTTGAGTGAGGTATATTTATAGGATTTTGGGGAGATTCTAATTAGATAAGAAAGGCATCCCATTCTCATATTTGCCTTAAATGGAGCACATTTCAGAATTCAGGTTCCTCCTCTTTTATTCTTATGCATTTATATAAGCATTAAGCTTTATTCGCCAATTCCAACTTGTACATGTAAAGATTTAAGAGATTGTATAACCTAAACAATCAAATATATAATCCTATCAATCATTCAGAACGTGGAACTACATAATTTTCACATAAACAAAATTACAGTAATTTAGTAGAGAATTACTTACCTGAATTCTCCATAGTTTTCTTGCTGATTGAGTTTAGCAGAAGCACAAAACAAAAGTATTGTTTCTCTCTCTTTACCTTACGTTTCAGAATAATATTTGATGAAATTTATTCTTCTTTTGGCAGAAAGAGGACCCCTTTTATAATACAGGAAATAGACAGTTATGTTTTCACATTCCATCAACGTGATTTGTGGATATAATAATTATCCTACTAACAGTCAGTAATTATCCTACTTACAAAGTAGTCAGTAGTTTTAATCCTACTAGTAACTTCCCATACAGATTTAAAATTTAACTTATTTAATTATTATTAACCTCTCCAAACTTACGATCCTCATATTACAGTCAGATCATATTAAGTAATCTTATTCAGATTATATCCAAGTCTAGTAGTATATGTTTGATTTAAACCCTAACACTCATGACCGACCCATGGCATGCAGATACATTATGTGCTTAATACATCGATAACTAATTAAATTTATCTTTAAGTTTTATTCAAAACACTCGTACTATGATTTATTTCAATGAAACATATGAACACGTGATAGTGTTCTTATTTTTTTATTAATTGCACGCGAATCAGTTTAATCATATATATAGACGTATTTCTAATATATTATTATCATTTTATTCCATGATAAAGCAGATACATATATAATTAAAATTAAGCGTAGCAGCAGATTGTTCAGTACATTACTTATTTAGGTAGCAAACCTTTGTGCTCCATATAGCCAAAGTAACTACCAAGAACACACAATTTACTTTCACCGCATCATTTATTTATACGTCAAGTTTAATCATCCAAATTCTTGAGAGCCCAGTTGAACTTCTGGCTCTGACAGTAGCTATTTTGGTGGCTGCCACCATAACCATGTCCATGACCATGACCATGATGTCCCGTGGCCATAGACGACATATGGGCATGGGAAGATTGTTGCATCCCACTACCATAGCCATCACTATGGACCATATTGGTGGTGCTGCTTGAGAAGTTGGTTGAATCATGTGGCATATGCCCTTGATAACTACCATGACTTCCATAATGGCTATGGCTATGGCCATGGTTTCCATAATGTCCACCGTGGTGTTGGCCCGTCATCATATGATTATTTTGAGTAGAGTGAGAAAATGGTATGGTGGAAGAATAAGCCGAAGGCCTCATCATTTGACCATGGCTGCTGTCGGAATAGTAGTTTTGCTCGTGCGAGTATGTTTGATGCCCAAGATGATTTTGGAGAAGCATTTTGAATATTGTTGATGGATGCGAAGTTTTTTCTTGGTGATAATGTGATCTTGAGTGAGGTATATTTATAGGATTTTGGGGAGATTCTAATTAGATAAGAAAGGCATCCCATTCCCATATTTGCTATAAATGGAGCACATTTCAGAATTCAGGTTCGTCCTCTTTTATTCTTATGCATTTATATAGCACCAAACTTTATTCGCCAATACCAACTTGTACATGCACGGAATCCATTATGTTATGCAATATGATCATCATTGATGTATGGGTTAAAAAAGAAACATCGAAATGTGGATGAATCAGGAGACGACATATGGACTAAAGGACACGTCAAGCATGACTCAGCAGGAATGATATCGGGCATATTGTTCTTGGAATGTGACCGGTGAGGGTGATCTTGTTCGCAGAAGATCCTGGGTTGTGGTACTAGCTAGAGTCCGATATCATATCAATGAGCCTGTTATGGCTCCGAAAACAAGGACCGGCAGGTTCCGGGTGCCACATCCTAAGGACAGCAGCATCATTTCAATATTTACATAGGAGAAGACTAATAGCACGTCGCTCCTAAAAATGTTCATTTCTAGTTTTTTTTTATAGAATAAAAGAAAAAAAAAAAAGAAATGTTTGACCTAAGTTTTTTTAGAAATGTAAGTGTTTCAGGAAGTAGCAAAAATGATTTTTCAGAAACTAAAAAAACTAGCTCTTTCCTAGAAAAGCACTTTTAAAAAAATATTTTCGCGAAAAATACATTAAGAATCACTTTTAAAAATTTGATTTAACTCTAACTGATCGTCAAAAATATTTTTAAAATTTATTATTAAACAAAAACTAATTCTCATCAAAAACATACTTTTTAATGCATTTTTGAAAAGAAAAAAAAAACTTGCAAAATTATTTGATTTAAAAAACTTAACTAACCAACCATAAAGTGGTTTTATTTTCACTTTTGTCAATTGGGTTAGTCTAAGCTTGCTGGTATGCTTTGAAGCTTATAAAGAAGAGGTCTGAGTTCAAATCCTTATAAAGGCATTGCCCTTTTTGAAAAGATCACATAAATATATTATTTAAGAGTCAATATTACAAAACATATCAATATTATTTTTTATTTACAAAATCTATCAATTAATGTCAGTTTATATTGAAAAAATGGGCTGATTTTAAAGGAGTAGTTATTTGAATTTATTGTTTGATAGTTATCATAGTCAAATGAGCTAAATTTTAAAAATTTGTTACTATCTTTTTCATCTATTCTTAAATTTTCTACCATCTTCTTCAACTTTTTTCTTTAACCTTATACTTAAATCTCCACTCTCAAATTCTTCACCAAAAAGGTCACCATTTTTACCGAATATCTTGATATTTATCAACGATTGGTTTTGTCATGGGTCCAGAGGCCAGGATTTGAAGTCTGTGGGTGTACTACTATTGTCAAAGATGCGCATAAGTCTTGAAGTTAGACTCAAAATGTGTTGAGCGCTCCCCTCGCTTAATGTGCAGCTTAGGTTCTAATTTCTGATATATACTTTCATCACTTGTCAATGAGGCTTTCTGAGGAGACGAACACTAAACAATTGATATTTCACTTTATCAAAAAAATTAATTTTTTTGTTCATATATTTGTCATTCATGCTTATATTATTAGTCTTGGACTAAACATATATTTATATCTTTTCTACCTTTATGTCTTTTTTCGTTAAATCTCACGCTTTATTTGTACTTTGTGCTTAAATACAATAGACCTTGAAGCTTTTTTACTCTTATTGCTTTTGATAATACTATGGAGCTCCAATATTATCTTAAGACGTTAAAAAAACTTTCGGTGTCGATTAAGGAATATTATCATATTCAATTGATCGCTAAAGACATGAACAATACTGAAAAAATAAATATATAGAACAAATAAGAGTTTTAAGCTAATAACTTTACTTTCTTATAATATGAAGTTTACTTTTAACATTTTTAAACAATCAGTTGTGGTAGTTAAGGACTGGTCACGAGTTCAAATCCCCATTCCAGCAATTTTGTTGTTATAAATTTAGTAATAAGCCTTTAAATTTGAAGTATTGAAAATAAAAATAAAGGTATTGTGTGACCCAGAGACTGATCCTTGGTCGCATGGACAGAAGGGCTTGCTTCAACCAACAAACCAAGGGGCACTACTATTCATCTTAGGATGCACTATTAGCTATATCCCAATTTCTCAAGATATATACATATATATATACATAATTTTTTTTCGACGTTAACAGGTGCACGTGCACCCCACCTATACATGCATGTGGATCTGCGCCTGCATGGGTCATATTAATTTGTTGTTTATGGTTTAGTGATTTTTCTAATTTCCTTAATTCTTCCAAAAATGGTTAGTTGTTCTTCGTTGGAATACATGAATATGTGCATTGTTGTCTTTAATATTGTACACGATGTATGTGTTTTAAGTATATTTTTTATCACTTTTTAGTGTTTTGTATATAATGTATAAGCCATATCAGTTTTTATATTATTTTCATGCAATATTTTCAGAAAGATAATTAAATAATCAATTCAAACATCAGTTTCTAGACCATTTTAATTGATGTATATCAAATAGAATATATATGTCCTATCATATTCTATATCAACTTTCATACAATGCTTTGAACAAGGTAATTAAATAACCATTCTAGGTATCAAGTTATATACCCTCTAATTGACGTATATCAATTAAAATATATACGTCATACCAATTTTTATATCATTTTTCATATAATATTTTCAACAAGATAATTAAAATATTCATTCTGAACATCAATTTTTATACCATTATAATTGACGTATTATGTGTCATACCAGTTTTTATACAATTTTCATACAATATTTTCAACAGGATAATTAAATAACCATTCCAACACCAGGTTCTATACCGTTTTAATTGATGCACATCAATTAAAATTTATACATCATATCAATTTTCATACCATTTTCTATATAAAAATTTTATTGATATTAATTTTTAAAGATATATATAATATAATTTGATGTTGAAAAAATAATTTTTTAGTATTAAAAATATACTACAACATCTTGATTTTCAAATATGAATATGTAAATATTTAAACAATAATTAATAGAAATATTATCCAAAATATAATGTTTACAAAGAAAAAGACGTACTAAAGAGAAATCAAGTTCAACATGGAAATGAGAGGTTGCTGTAGGGAACAAAACGGGGTGACGAATGCCTTGGCAAAGCTGGGAGCCTATTCAGATATCCAATAAGGGAGCATGCTTTTGAAGTTTCACCCATGCCTGCCCGAAACATTATGTGGACAAACATCGCAGGAACTCATTTTGTTAGATTGGTTAAGACTAACTTGGTGCATTCCCATGAGGAATTGCAAACCTCTTTTGTACTAAACCGGAATTGATGTTGAATTAAACTTTTATTTTGAATGCAATGCCTATTAACTAAAAAAAAAAAAAAAAAAAAAGAGGCTAAACGTTGTAAGTAAACAAGAGGAGTGAATAAAAATAAATTGTGACAGTTAAAAGAAAAGAGATTACATTACCAATGTAATTGTGGGTTTAAATTGTACTGTGCCCCTTTTTTTTTAATCTTAGTTGTTAGGTTTTGTTAGTTTTCTACTGGTATATTTTAAAAAATAGAAATTATTGATATGTTTTGTAATATTAACTCTTAAATGGTATATTTATGTGATTTGTCCTTTTTTTGAAAATGCACTTAGAATCACATTTTAATATTTCATTTGAAATAATTTACAAATTTAAATTATTTGTGCAAAATTTCTTTCCACTACCAAATTCGAACACGTGGCCTCATAGGCCAGGAATTGGCAATCAGCATTCTGCAGTACATGATCACTTGTTGCTATAAATGTCACGCTTTTACTATATAGAAATTCTTAAACACATATATCTATAGAGAGAGATTTTCAACTGAGATATCTTGGTGTCACAACACCCCCAAGCTACTACCTAGATTTGCTCCTAGCCGAGAAGCCGTTGCGAAAAAATTTGAGATTTATAATTGTTTCGTATGCTTACTTTATGCAACTAATCAATGGGAATAAATCTGAAATTGATTTGCCTATCAAGTCGGGCTGTAGGTATCATGCATCGCACGACTTAGAATTTTGAATCGTAACATAATTATATTGATAGGATAAAATTTCTTCAACAATGTCAAAAGTGTAGAAGTTTAATTTCAGGAAATTACATGGGATGGTTCTTATAGTGGAGAATTTTGCTATTTTGTCCCTGTAAGAAAAGACTCTAAAGACTAACCTTTCATTCTTTTTAGAGATAATATCCAATTAACCCCCTGAACTATACCCAAAAAGGTTATGACACACCTCAACTTAAAGGAGGTTCTATTACCCCCTGAACTTATTAAAAGTGTAATTTTGACACTCTTAGTGCCTACGTGGCACATACGTGGAACAACACACTGAAGTGTCCACGTAGGAACACGTGTGTGTCACATATGTGCCACATACTAAGGGTATCGAAATTACACTTTTAATTAGTTCAGAGGGTAATAGGACCCCCTTTAAGTTGAGGTGTGTCATAACCTTTTTGAGTATAGTTCAGGGGGTAATAAGGTATTTTCTCTTCTTTTTACATCTAGAACAAATTTATGTTTGCCCCTTTGTTCTTCAAATGGTTTTACACTTTCCGTGCTCATTTGTCTCTCAACTTCTATTTTTATTGCTTCTTTTTTTCTCTTTTTTATTTTTAAATTTTAATTTTTCCTTTTTCTTATTTTAATTCATTTGTTTCAACCTTTATTTTTTAAATTTTGCGTTTTTCTTCATTTTTTTCTCAAACATATTTATTTCTCATTTCTCTTTCTTTCTAATTTATTTGTCTCAACCTTTACTTTTTTTTTATTTTTTCTCATTTTTTCTTCGGCTTTATTTTTTTATTTTTCTCAAATTTTATTTTATTTTTTCTTCTCCCTTTTATTTTTCTCAATCTTTTTTTGTGTGTGTATGTTTTATTCTTCTCTTCTTTTTTCTTAACCTCATTTTTTTCTTTTTTCACAATCTTTATTTTTTTCTACTTTATTCTTCTCGACTTATATAATATTTTGTCAATGAACAGAAAGTTGGATAATCCGCAAAGATAATCTTCTTTCTTTGATATCGTAGGAAATTTAAGAATGTGACATATTGTTTGGCAGTCCTTTAGGATAAATCTTGTCTCTAAGCTAAGGCGAGAGTAATAGAACATCTCGTAAATTAAGAGATAATGTGGTAGTGTGAACTCTTGCCTATGAGGTGTAACTTGTTGTTTGAAAGTCTTTGGACTAAGTCTTGCCTTTAAGGCAAGAGTTATAGAATAACTCGTAAATCGAGACACAATGTGGTAGTGTCAACTCTTTACCATGAGACTTGTTGTTTGAAAGTTCTTAGGATAAGTTTTGCCTTTAAGATAAGAGTTATAGAACATCTAATCAAAACACAATGTGGTAATGTCAACTCTTATCCATGGGGCATAGATTATTTTTTGAAAGCACTTGATCTAAGTTTTGCCTCTTAGGCAAGAGTTATAGAGAATCGCATAAATTAATACATAATGTGATAGTTCCAACTCTTTCCCATGGGGCATAAGTTATTGTTTGAAGGTCCTTGGACAAAGTATTGCCTCTAAGGCAAAAGTTATAAAACATCTCATAAGTCAAAATACAATGTGCTAGTGTCAACTCTTGCTCATTGTACGTAACTTGTTGTTTGAAAGTCTTTGGACTAAGTCTTGCTTCTAAGACAAAAGTTATAGAACATCTCATAAATCATGATACAATATTGTACCATTGTCACACCCCTTTTTCATACTCCAAAGGATTATGGATTAAGTTTGTAAAGGATTTTTTGTTATTAAGTGACAAAATGAAGAATTTTTGTTTCGAAAAAGGATTATTTTTTTTTTATTCAGAGTCGCCACTTGACATAAATTAGGTATGCCAAGTCACCTTTGGAAATCCTTTTTCAAAACAGTTTGACTCTAAAACTGATCTGCGAACAGAGATTCCAGCTAAGGATTCTGTCGACCACTGTCGCTTGGTGAAGCATATCGGCTAATTTGACACTACGGATGTATAAACCACACAAAACATATAAAAAAACAATCAATCAAACAAACCAAACTTACGAATCTCAAAAAATAGTGTACAGTCCAATTATACAGACCCGAAACATAAAAAAATGCAGAAATGTAAACCTACTCTATTCTAAACTAATCCTAAGATGATCATAAACCAAACTCTACCCGATGTTTTGGTCCTTGATCGTGCGCCATCTTTGTGTACAAGATACTTCGGGGCATTCCCCAGTGAATAAATACAATTCCTTCGGGGCATTCCCCGGTAAATGAATACAATTTTAATTTCCTGAGATAAACTAGAAAGCATTCAACACATTCAACATTCCACGCATTCAATCCAACATCATTCCTAAATTTGCCTTCCCGAACCTAAACTTTTGCCTATTCATTCGACATATCATGATTCTATTGCGTTCCAATAATATCCATGCTCATTCTGAATTAAACAAACAAAAATAAACCAAAATTAATCTAAATTCTCCCTTTTTATCAATTTCTTAATTCTGTCCTTATTTATTATCAATCTCACAACTAACCCAATTCTTAAGTATTCAATTTCGAGATAAAAATCAAGACAATGATAATCAACATGGCTCAAACAAACTCACAACACACCATACCACCAACATTTAAACACATTCGAGATAATAATAAGAATAGTAGATTTGAGGGATGGACCTTAATACCGCTTTTGATGAATATTATTTGACGAAATAAAGAGAACCCGCCTTTGATAACTTCAACTTAAGCCTCAGTGACGAACCTATCCAGCTCGGTATTGAGAAATTGAAACCCAAAACTAAACCCAAAACCAGTAACGAATACCAAAGAACTTGAGATGAAAATCACAATAGCACAAACTAGTCCCGTTCACGAACTAATCTTGAAATTAAAGAAGATGATGATATGGGGAGATTTAAGATGGAATCGATCGAACGATGAACTGAAAACCAATCAAAACTGAGCTCCAGTGAGTTGCGAAGGGCAAAACTAGCCAAACCAGTCAAAATTTGGCGACTATGTCACCGATATAGTAACCCGAAACCCGATTTTGTTTTCTCCTTGTTCTCTCTCGTGAATTACTCTCTTCTCTCTCATTTTTCTCCCTCTCCTGGTGTTATTACTGTGTACGTGCCTCTCGTGAGTGGGAATTTATATTGTTATTGTTATCTCCGGTGAGTGTAGATGGGGGTCTAGGATTTTTACGTGAAAATCAGCTGGGTGTCTTCCCCTATTCGTGAATGTGTGTGTGCAAGTGTCAATGGTGGGTGTTCGTTTTTCAGTAAAAAAAATGGAATTCCTGAATATGAGTGCTCTGTGATGATTAATGGTGTTTTTTGTGAGGGTCAGTAATGGATGAGAGGCGTAAGGATGAGTGGAAAGCATTGTGAATAATTATGTGAAAAAATGGAATTTTGGAAATTTTTTGTGTTCTCTAATGGAATCTGTGGTGCATGTGTTTAATTGTTAAAGAGAATGAAGATGATGAGTATTTTTTGAGTGGGTTTCTGTGAGTAGGAAAATAGAAGATGAATGAAGAATCCTCGAAGTTCCTTGTGGCCCCTTCTTTTAGTTTGTTATTGTGAGGATAAAAATGTGAGTGGGTAGGGAGGTGGAAGCTTTTGATTGGGTAGATTGTTAGGATAAGATAAATTAGTTAGAGGTATTGTTTTTGTTTATTTTTGTATTTTTGTGGGATATAATTACATGGGGTTGGACACATGGTAAGGTAAACTAAAAATGAATAAAATTAGACTTCGGGAGGGACAAATTTAGGTGTCTACATCATGCCCCCTTTGAATGTAAACACAAAGTGTTTTCAGACAAAGAAGTAGACAGCGAGACCAAATTTTGACCTGACCATTATTCAAAGAAAGAAACAGAAGGAAGAAGGACAATCGGGTCTTGACTTAAGACATCCTACCTACCCAAGTTATGAGAGGAATCAAGTCACGGGTATTTCAAAGGATTAGAAAGAGATGGACTATACCGATTTGGAGAGTCGAGTGAGGTTCCATCGAGGTTCTGGTCCACGGCTCTATCATTACATTAAAAATAAAAATTACAAGTTAAAGCATAAATGAAATTACAAAAATCCCATCTATACAGCTTCTTTTGGACTTTTGACTTGAGTTTCATCACCCTACTCTTCAGGCAGGCTCCTGACTTGCTATTTCTTTAACTTGTTGCTTGCCTTTCAATTTCTTCACCCTGTTCTCCAGGCGGGTTCCTGACTTGCTATTTCATCAACTTGTTGCCATGCTTTCAACTTCTTCACCCTGTTCTGCAGGCACGCTCCTGACTTGTTATTTTTCAATCTGTTTAACTTTCAATTTCTTCACCTTGTTATTTAGTTTTCCATTTTTTTGCCCTGTGCTTCTGGCAGGCTCCTGAAATCACATCAAAACTAAAAAGAAAATTATCCCAAACAAATATTATTATAAAGAGAAATTCCGTTTGCCAGAAAACTAAAGTTTCAAAAACAAAAATTAAATTTTTTTTCCATGTTTATCATCAGAAGACTTTTGGAAAAGTCACATCATACCTACTTGCATGTTGCGATGATGAATCAAGACTCTGACCAAGAAATGCATCTCTTGAGAGTAAAATTGAATAACCAATACTAGGAAGTGTGTCTCCTAAGAATTAAAGTGAGGGATTCTAACTAGAAAGTGTGTCTTCTAGAGATACAAGTTTAAGTTAAAAGTGTGTCACCTGAAAAATGAAAACTAGCTAGGAAGTGCGTCTCTTAAGGATTAAGTGCAATAACTCGACTAGAAAGTACATCTTCTAGGAATCAAGACTTAAGTTAGAAAGTTCATCACCTAAAAAGCAAAATTTGAATTACCCAATCAAGGAAGTGCATCTCCTTACCAATGTTGCTTGAATTATCAAAATAAGGAAGTGCATTTCCTTACCAATGACGCTTGAATTACTCAAATAAGGAAGTGCATCTCCTCACAAATGTATCTTGAATTACTCAAACAAGGAAGTGCGTCTCCTTACAAATGTTTCTTGAATTGTCCAAACCAGGAAGTGCGTCTCCTTACAAATGTTACTTAGTTTTTCATTTATTCGCCCCGTGCTTCGGTAGGCTCCTAAAATCACATCAAAGCTGAAAGAAAAAAGAAAAAAAAATTATCCCAAACAAAGAAATTCATTTTCTATGAGTTAATTGGAATGACTCGACTAAAAGGTACGTCTTATAGGAATCAAAAGGTATAACTCGACTAAAAGGTACGTCTTATAGGAATCAATAGGAAAGACTTGACTAAATGGTACGTATTATAGGGGTCAAGGGAAATGACTCAACTAAAAATCAAAGGAATGACTCGACTAAAAGGTACGTCTTATAGGAATCAAAAGGGATGACTCGGCTAAAAGGTACGTCTTATAGGAATCAATAGGAATGACTCGACTAAAAGGTAAGTCTT
>NC_061121.1:100450785-100457795 GCF_002878395.1 Capsicum annuum | reverse complement strand
GTCTTATAGGAATCAAAGGGGATGACTCGACTAAAAGGTACGTCTTATAGGAATCAAAGGGTATGACTCGACTAAAAGGTACGTCTTATAGAAATCAAAGGGGATTACTCGACTAAAAGGTACGTCTTATAGGAATCAATAGGAATAACTCAACTAAAAGGTACGTCTTATAGGAATCAAAAGGGATTACTCGACTAAAAGGTACGTATTATAGGAATCAAAGGGAATGACTCAACTAAAAGGTACGTCTTATAGGAATCAAAGGGGATGACTCGACTAAAAGGTACGTATTATAGGAATCAAAGGGAATGACTCAACTAAAAGGTACGTCTTATAAGAATCAAAGGGTATGACTCGACTAAAAGGTACGTCTTATAGGAATCAAAGGGGATGACTCGACTAAAAGGTACGTCTTATAGGAATCAAAGGGGATGACTCAACTAAAAGGTACATCTTCGAGGAGTCAAGGTGAATGACTCGACTTAAAGGTACGTCTTCTAGGAATCAAGACTTAAGTTAGGAAGTGCATTACCTAAGAAGCAAAATTCGAATTACCCAATCAAGGAAGTGTGTTTTCTTATCAATGTTGTTTGAATTATCAAAACAATGAAGTGCGTCTCCTTACCAAAGCTGCTTGAATTACCAAAAAGAGGAAGTGCGTCTCCTAGAGATCTTGAATTATGAGTTTTACCATGGTTTTGATTACCAAACCTGTGCAGCAACTTTGCCTCTTGCATTTGTTGAGGTGAGAAATTATGGTCTTTGATGTTTAGGCTCTGAAATCCTTGATCTGAATGTAACATGTATTCCTATTACATATAAAGAAAACTTGTGAGTTTAAAACATGGTGGCTAGTTTATGGCTTTGGCTCTTGAGGTAATTGCTCCTGCCCCCGTCACATTTAGCTTTGCTTCTAACCATTAGGATATGTCATTTACTTGCTGTATCATTGACTCAAACCCAGCTTATTAAGAGTGACTCTGAAACAAACACAGTATTTCTGCTTTGTCGTGTTTCTCAAATAAACCCTTTGAACCTTGGTATTTCCATGAGTTCCCCAACTTTTCTGTTGACAAAAATTCCTGCATGCCCCTTTTTTGGGCTCAGAATTAGGTCTCTTTAATGTGTTAGCTTTTGTCTTGCTTTGTGCAATTAAAGAAGCTGGTAGCCAGTTTTGAAATCTTTTCTCACTTGTTTTGACATGGACTTGACTCAAAGACAAGAAACAAAAAAAGAATGAAAATTTTTGTTTTGATAACTGACTTAAGAAAGATAAAATTAAAATAAGGAGAAGAAAGAAAAGATAATGAATGTCCCTTTTTAAAACAAAGAAATGAAAAATTCATCTAAAAATGACAGTCAACACTAATGATTATGCCATGTATTTTAGATTAAGCAGCTTGATATTTTCATCCAAACTTTCTACCCATTGTTGTTGAGTTAATGGCCTTGAAACTGAGTTGCTTTCTTAGGTCAATTACATTTAAGACCCCATTCGGCTAGTGGGGCCTTGAAGGGTTTTCGCCAACAAGCTTCTTTCATTTTCTCTCGGCTCACTATCGCCTTAAGGTGCCCGTGAGGGTTTTCACCAATAAGACTCTCTTATTTTTATTTCTCTCAACTTACCATCACCTTATGGTGTCCGTAAGGGTTTTCACCAATAAGAATCTCATTTTTATTTCTCTCTTGATTCCCTATGCTGAGGAAGACGAGCAGTTCCCAAAATGCGTCATCATATGCATTGCATGCTTAGCCTTAACATTCTCAAAGATTGATTTGAAGGTCTTTCTTTGGTTGTATCTTGGATTTTGGATAAGGTTAGAAAGAAAAGACAGCATGTGGCCCAAACGACACTTGAAGTGGGTAGGACTTATAACTTTTGGAATCGACTCAAAAAATGAGGATTAACTCATGCCCTAGTTTCTTTTGACTGGGCAATTCTAAATTATTTATTTGGTTGGACTGAGCCCAGGGTAGGGCAGCCTACGTATCTCACCCTCGAGAGAGAAGAATCAGGTCATGCGTAGTTCTGGCAGCTTGTTTTTTTCACTTGATTCTAATTTTTTTTTCCTATTGTTGAATCTTTTATCTTTGGTACTTTTCTGACTTTATTTTTCTCGACGCTCTTCTTTTTCTCCTTTTGGACATATTTTTCTCTTCTTTTTTTTATGAAACTTTTTTTACTCTACTATTTTGCTCGACACCTTTTTTTTTTTAGCTTTGTTGACTCTATATGATTCCAAAAAAGGGGTATGAAAGAAAATAGGACTAAAGCTCAAATGGATAAACAAAGGATGACACGATGTTTGGATAGTAGAATGAAAGGCCTTCGTCATATCAATCCTTAAAAATACAAGTACATATCATGCAACATGAAAATGAAAGATGAAGATCATTTGTGGCACTTTAACAACACTAACTTTAACTGAGCATGTATGTCACTTCTTTTTCTACACTTGTCAAACATACAACTCCATTTTCATTGTACATTCCCCATGCTGAAGGACTCATGACTTCGTGGAGCTGATTTTCTTCCTGTTCCTTTTAACATAGGATCACACATTCACTAGTTGACCTAATTAAGATATGTATTTCAATTGATGACCAAGTCATTCTCATGATTTTTAAAATAATAGCCTTAATTTTCAAAGAAGGTTTCAACTTGATCACCAAATGCCCCAGCACTCTATCTATTTCCTTAGATGCTATCTTTTTCTAACTTTAACCCTCTGATTCAATGTTCGTTCTTAAACTGGATGTTAAGATCTAGATGTAAATTTCACTAGCATATCATATCACTAGAGTCAAGATAAAGTGACTGTATAAAGAAAACAAACAAACAACACATATTTGAAACACAAAAGAAAAGGGACACTTCATTTAGTTGAAATAAAAGATAAAAGGGTTTGAACATAAACGACAAGGGGACAAAATAAGATAGATCCTAAACTACAACCCTGAAATAATTTGAAAAACAGAAAAGAAAACAAAAAAAAAACTACTAGACCTCTTCCTAGTAGGGAGAGGGGTGACTTTTCAATTGCTCAGCTTGACATATTAGCCACTAGTTTGCATATCAACATGACTAGAGCTTCCACTACTGTCAGACGTATTTTCTTCAATAAATAAGCTCTAGATCTCTATGCTTAACTCATTGCCTCCAACATATTATGCAGTACCGCGTGCTGGTGAAGAACTCTGTAGGATGGTCGAAGGGCCAATGTTTTACACCACAATCAATTTATCTTGAATTATCTTTTCTATTTCTCTTTTCAAAGTGTGATAATCTTCAGTACTATGACCTTGAACATCAAAATGATATGCACATCGCATATTAGGATCAAAGCTTTTTGAATGCGGGTCAGGAGTATACTCAAGGAGAGGAGTGATCATGCCCTATTGTACCAATCTCTGGATTAAACTGGCATAGGATACCCAATAGGAGTGAAATTATCTTTTTCCTTCCTCCTCTTTGCGAACTCTGGCCTCGGATAAAATTTTGATTTAGAGGTCCCTTGGTAAATGTGTGGGTGTCGAGGACGATATTGAGTGATAGGTGCATGCCATTGTGGATAAGAAGATGGATGAGCATACAATTGTGCATTGTTCACAGGATATTGAGGAAGTAGAATGGGATTTCTTGGATTTCGGAGAAAGAAACCTTATTGCAAGTGGTTATGTGGATCTGATATGTAAGCTCAGGATTGAGGCTGACAGTATTGTGGGTTGGACCTCTCAAACTCTGGTTTGGCCCTGTCATGACAATAAGTGCATTTTTCTTCTTCTTTCCTTCAGTTTCCCTTGGTTGAATGCAATGTCATCCCAAATGTTTCACAGAATCCTTCTGTCCATCAGGCTTCCCAAATTTTGATCTCTCAAAGCTGGGAGGGAGGTTAACACTTGAAGACATGCCCCAATTTTTATATGAAACATCTTCATAGCCCATAAGTCCAGGGGAATTTTTCATATCATTTTCTACACTCTTCACTTTCCCAACCATTTTCTTTGGCTATTTTGGCATGCTAGGCTTCTTAGTAAGAAATTTTGGCGGTTCACTTAACTTAACTGTAGTCTCAAGAGTATACCAATGATCATCAACAGTATTGAACGTGGAGTAACTAATGGACTGTGGAAGCACAATCGTTGGATTGATATACAAAGTGGAAGCCTTAGTAGAAGGTTGAGCAACAAAAGCACAGATGGTATGTGGTGCTGTGAATATGATAAGACTTATACTGAGGAGATAAAGAGTGAGGTGCGTTTGACGTGGAATGGATTCTGAGGCATGCTGTAGTGCATCAACAACAGTAGGAAACTGACTTTGCAATTTTGGTGGAAGACTCAAGGTATTTGCAGGGTCAAAAATGGGGAACGGAGGTGGAGGCAGCCCACTGGCCCAAGCTCGGTACATTTCCATCATTTGTTGTCTCATTCTCAAATTCTCTTTCTTTAAACTCTCAATTTTCTCACTCTTTGTTTCATCCATGATCCCACTCTCTATATCCTTGTTGGACACAACTAACCCTTCCTTGGATTTGGTGTGATATGGAGGACCAGCCAGGAAACCACAAACCAACCACCTTAAACTAACTGAATAAGAAGCAACAAATATGTTAGAGTTCAACATTTTTCAAAACCTTTTTTTTTTTGAAAAAAAATCACCGAACCCTAGAAGGGAGCCTACGTATCTTACCCCCGAAAGGGGAGAATTAGGTGTGCGTAGTTCGTAAAGTTTTACCAAAATGGCCAATTAACTTTGTCCTTTCTTGAAACAAAGTGTCAAAATAATTGATGAAAATCTTTTTGCATTTTTTTTTTAGGTTTAAATCTCTATACAAAATGAAACCTGTGATTACCAAAGAAAAATATTTTTGGGTTTTCGATTTTTGAATTTCATGTGAAAATGAAACTTGAACCTATTAAAGGAAAATCATTTTTTTGTTTTCTTTTAAAGACGTCTATGAAATGCATATTCTAAATGGAGAGTGAAGAAATATTTTTGGATTTTTCAAATAAGATCCCCGAACCAACAATAGGCTGCCTACGTATCTCACTCCCGAAAGAGTAGAATCAGGGGTGCGTAGTTCGTCTAGATTGGACAATTAATGATTAAATAACAGGCTAGACCCTGACTTAAGAGATACGATCAAAGACAGACGATGAACTATGTTAATAAAATATTTTGAGGTTTCATTTTGATACTTCACAGAAAAATGACATCAACAACTATGAAAGAAAAATCTTTTTGGTATTTTCGTTATACGAAATGTAAAAAATTTCTAACATCTTTGTTTTTTTGAATTTTTCTTTTATAAACACATCCTATGAATAAAAAATCTTTTGGAAGTTTTCGAATTGTGAATGCATGCTAAACGAGACAAAGGAAAATCTTTTTGATGTTTTTTGAGAAAATGAGTGTGAAAGGTAAAAAAGTCCTTTTGAATTTTGGAATTGTGAAAAATAAAAGCCATAAAAAAACTCTAAAAACTATGAAACTTTTTTTTTTCTTGTTTTTTTTTTCATTACCCACACACTTTACTTCTAACACATGTTTTTGCCAAATCAGTCCGTCAAATGAACACATTATCCTCAAAGATGCAACATTTAGCACGTAGGGATGCTTTAGAGGTGAGTCTCCTACAAAGGACCAAGTGGGCCCTGCTAGGTCTCAATATGATGCACATAAGCATGACCTAAAGGCTGACCTACATTGTGGTTCACTAACAAGGTTGTTCGGGGGAGCGTATGGTCGATATTGGATGCTTTACTTTCCACCGACTCCATAACACCGGCGGCTCCCCTCCTAAAATAAAGGTGACTCAACTAGAGGTCATGTACAATACGTGTACTATGGACTTGTTGCAGAAAGAAGGCCTGGGGGTAGACACATGATGCCAGATATAAAAGCTGTAACATATAGGATAGATACTGTACACAAAGAGCACGAAAACGCACAACAGTGATAACAATAACACAAACACTAATCACAAACAATGTTTATACACCCATAACGCCAAACAAAGCCGATACGACTCCAAAAATAAGATCGAATTATGAAAAGTTCCCCAACAAAGTTGCCAGAGCTGTCACACCCCTTTTTCATACTCCAAAGGATTATGGATTAAGTTTCGAAAGGGTTTTTTGTTATTAAGTGACAAAATGAAGAATTTTTTTTTTGAAAAAGGATTATTTACATTTTTTATTCAGAGTAGCCACTTGACATAAATTTGGTGTGCCAAGTCACCTTTGGAAATCCTTTTTCAAAACAGTTTGACTCTAAAACTGATCTGCGAATAGAGATTTCAGCTAAGGAATTTTGTTGACCGAGGGGATGGTGTTAGGCACCCCTCAATCCCGTGGTTCGACCAAGGTTGCTTGGTGAAGCATATCGGCTAATTTGACACTACGGATGTATAAACCACACAAAACATATAAAAAAACAATCAATCAAACAAACCAAACATACGAATCCCAAAAAATAATGTACAGTCTAATTATACAGACCCGAAACATAAAAAAATGCGGAAATATAAACCTACTCTATTCTAAACTAATCCTAAGTTGATCATAAACCAAACTCCACCCGACGTTCTGGGCCTTGATCGTGCGCCATCTTTGCGTACAAGATACTTCAGGGCATTCCCCAGTGAATAAATATAATTCCTTCGGGGCATTCCCTGATAAATGAATACAATTTCAATTTCCTGAGATAAACTAGAAAGCATTCAACACATTCAACATTCCATGCATTCAATCCAACATCATTCCTAAATTTGCCTTCCCGAACATAAACAATTGCCTATTTATTCGACATATCATGATTCTATTGCGTTCCAATAATATCCATGTTCATTCTGAATTAAACAAACAAAAATAAACCAAAATTAATCTAAATTCTCCCTTTTTATCAATTTCTTAATTCTGTCCTTATTTATTATCAATCTCACAACTAACCCAATTCTTAAGTATTCAATTTCGAGATAAAAATCAAGACAATGATAATCAACATG
>NC_061121.1:100224860-100447785 GCF_002878395.1 Capsicum annuum | reverse complement strand
ATGAATATTATTTGACGAAATAAAGAGAACCCGCCTTTGATAACTTCGACTTAAGCCTCAGTGACAAATCTATCCAGCTTGGTATTAAGAAATTAAAACCCAAAACTACACCCAAAACCAGTAACGAATACCAAAGAACTTGAGATGAAAATCACAACAGCACAAACCAATCCCGTTCATGAACTAATCTTAAAATCAAAGGAGATGATGATATGGGGAGATTTAAGACGGAATCGATCGAACGATGAACTAAAAACCAATCAAAACTGAGCTCCAGTGAGTTGTGTAGGGCAAAACTAGCGAAACCTGTCGAAATCTGGAGACTATGGCTTCGAAACAGTAACCTGAAACCTGATTTTGTTTTCTCCTTGTTCTCTCTCGCGCATCACTCTCCTCTCTCATTTTTCTCCCTCTCCTGGTGTTATTATTATGTGCGTGCCTCCCGTGAGTGAGAATTTGTATTGTTGTTGTTATCTCTGGTGAGTGTAGATGGGGGTCTAGGATTTTTGTGTGAAAATCAGCTGGGTGTCTTCCCCTATCCGTGAATGTGTGTGTGCAAGTGTCAATGGTGGGTGTTCGTTTTTCAGTAAAAAAAATGGAATTCCTGAAGATGAGTGCTCTATAAGGATTAATGGTGTTTTCTTGTGAGGGTCAGTAATGGATGAGAGGTGTGAGGATGAGTGGAAAGCATTGTGAATAATTATGTGAAAAAATGGAATTTTGGAAATTTTTTGTATTCTCTAATGGAATCTGTGGTGCATGTGTTTAATTGTTAAAGAGAATGAAGATGATGGGTGTTTTCTGAGTGGGTTTCTGTGAGTAGGAAAATAGAAGATGAATGAAGAATCCTTGAAGTTCCTTGTCGCCCCTTCTTTTAGTTTGTTATTGTGAGGATAAAAATGTGAGTGGGTAGGGAGGTGGAAGCTTTTGATTGGTTAGGTTGTTAGGATAAGATAAATTAGTTAGAGGTATTGTTTTTGTTTATTTTTATATTTTTGTGGGATATAATTACATGGGATTGGACACATGGTAAGGTGAACTAAAAATGAATAAAATGAACTAAAAATGAATAAAATTAGACTTTGGGAGGGACAAAATTAGGTGTCTACAAGCATCACTCTTGTCAGTGGGGTATAACTTGTCGTTTGAAAGTTCTTGGGATAAGTCTTACCTCTAAGGGAAGAGTTATAAAATATCTCAAAAATAAAAATACAATGTGATAGTGTCAACTCTTGCTCATTGGACGTAACATGTTGTTTGAAAGTCCTTGGGTCTAAGTTTTAACTTTAAGGCAAGATTAATAGAACATCTTATAAATCAAAACACAATGTGGTAGTATCAACTTTTGTCCATGAGACATAACTAGTTGTTTGAAGGAATAAAAGAAAAGAAAAGGAAAATAAAAATAATAAAAGTTGAGGAAAAAGAAAAAATTGAAGAAAAATTATTTAAAAAAATAAAAAGAAAAGAAAATTAAAAATAAAAAAAAAAGAATAGAAGTTGAGAGGAGAAAAGAAGAAAAGTAAAATAAAATAAAGAAAAGTTGAGAAAAAAGAAGGAAAAAACAAAGAGAAAAGGAGAACATAAAAAATAAAAGAAAAATAAAGCTGAGAAAAATTTAAAAAAATCATAAAAAAAAAAAGATAAAAAAATTTTAAAAAATAAAAGTTGAGAGGATAAAAGAAAAAAACATTAAGGTTGAGAAAAATTAAAACAGAAAAAATAGAAAAGAAAAAATCAAAATTAAAATAAAATAAAAAAGAGAGAAAAAATAGAAGTTGAAAGACAAATAAACATAGAGAATTGTTTTAAAATATTTGTGTTATAGAGGGGCAAATAAATATTTACTATACATTAAAAAAAAAAGAGTAGTTTTGTTGGACCTTTCTAATGGAGTAGAAAAAATCAATGTCATCCACTATGTTCATTTTTGTAGCTTATCCGTTTAATTCATTTAAGTTTAATGAATCATGGCCTCAAGGCTTCACATATAGATAACTTAGACCCCTTCTAACTAACTTTATGGTCTAAGTTTTACTAATTGCATTATATAGACATCAGCTAGAAAACAAATGTATTTAGTGTTTATTTATACAAAATATAATTAATATTAATATTAATTTAAAAGGAAAGGGAGAGTAATTAATGTCCATTATTATCTCCATTTTCTCCCAATATTCTCCTTCTATATAAATTGATCATTTAAGCTCATATATAATAGAAAACGTTGATTATTCTACTTTCATACTTGATCGCTTGTTCTTCTTTCATACTTGATCATTTATTCTCCTACCATAATTGAATATTTTTTAGTACGAATATATACAAACCAATTATACTTTATACAATTGAATTTAACTAAATATATATTTACAATTGTATATACAAATATATTAGAATTTTATAATTCTAATGTATAATATATACATATGTAATTCAACATTATCTTGTATAAACATATAATATATTGATACTACGTATTGAATAAATATATACATATGCATACCAACAATATATTGCATAAACATATAATATTATACATATACAATTAAACAATTGGATATTTGTATATTAGGATCCTAATATATGGATACTCATTCTAATTTGTAATACACCATATATAAAAATCGTTGTATGTATATAGAAACAGTTATACTTATAAGCATATGTATATACATATATACAGATATAACATGTATATGTATTTGTATATATATATATATATATATATATACAGAAACACAAAACAAATATGAAGCACCCCAGGTGTTGGTCCCTGGAAAATTTTGAGTTCTGAGCTTACTTCCCTGACTACGACTCTCCTCTTGAGCCATAAGGAGTTATTACGGGTCATAGGATTCACTCTTAACGTGCTCAGTGGGATTTTTCTAAGTCACTATTTTGACTATGACTACCATGTTCCGAGTTATAAGGAGTCTAAACGACTCGATAGTCTTTCTGTAAGGAAACCAGTATAATGCCTAAAGTATTTTGTCCTAAGTACTGCTAGGATGTAATGAGTCATATGACTCGTTACTAGTCGTAAGGTCTTTTCTATAATTGGACCAGTATTGGTGGTCGGAGACACTGTCCAAGCAACGACTGGCGGCTTATTTTTCAACCTTTTAATGAGGGTATTTTAGACATTTTTTCTTTATTTCAATAATAACCCACAACCTATAAACATAATTGGGACCTCATTTTTATCCATAATACACATCAAATACAGGGGAGCTGGGCCTATATAGACCGTGGGTGCCTTGATTATGACCGTTATGCTACACAATCCAGGTTAATATTTTAAAAGTTCATGCTAAGCCTTGTTCTCTTATCCCTGAGTTACATGCTAGCGCTCCAACCACTAATCATTTTCAGATGTTGTATCCCTATGAGATGTAGACGCCGTAAATTTTTCAACCTTTCCTGCACAGTGATTAGGTGTTCGTGGATAGTTCCTGAGTTTACTTGAAGTGGTGATCTTTCATCATTCGAAAGACTTTATTTCATGTTTTGGTTTCTTATGTCTTTGACTTTGTTTCAGACTTTTTTTGTCTATGGTTGGGGGTATGTCCCGACACTTTATTGGTACTTGATTTTGTTAGAGGCTTTGTGGGTACTGTGGACTTTGGTGTTGTGTTGCTAATTGGTAATTGTTATCGGTGTTGGTTATTAGTTATTGATATAACATAGAATCTTTAAACTTATGCAACTCTATCTTGTTATACGTTCAAACTTCAGTCCAGGTTAGTGTGTGTTGTGTTCTGTTGACTAGGAAATGGTTGTGGTCTCCAATCCTCGATAAACTTGAGATTCCCGTCATGGCCAGGACCTGGTTTGGGTCGTGATAAAGTTGGTATCAGAGCATAGGTTCATGGTCAATTGGGTGTCCAAAAAGCCGTGTTAAGTAGAGTCTCTTTTATGGGTGTATAGCGTGCCACACTTATAAGAGAGAGGCTAGGAGGCATTAAGGAATGTTTACTTTTTTGTAATCTTATTTTCGGGCTATAGAGTCTAAGGTCTTGAATCTCTTTAATTCCTGTTTGCCCGCCTTTCAGATCATGCCTCCAAGAAGCTCTAATATTCGTAGAAACTCTGGGGATATTTTGGATGGAGCTCGTTCTACTTCTAGGGTACATACCTAGTCTAGGGTCTCTACTTCTGATTGCCCCCGTGGAGTCTCACCGGTATTCGCTGATCCTACTCCTGAGGGTGACACTCATGTACAGTCACCTCAAGGAGATATTACCAATGCTGAGTTCTAATGCTTCATTCATCTGTTGACCCAATTGGTGAAAGGTAAGTCACAACAGTTGGGTCCTGCTAGTGTTGTGAGCTCTTTTGAGGCCACTAGAGTTGGCCAGCTTATAAGGTTGCACCCTCCGACTTTCACTAGTACTAAGGTGGAGAAGGATCAACAAGGTTTTATATGTGAAATGGAAAAGATCTTTCGAGTGACGCATGCTGCTGATCTAGAGGGTGTGGATTTCTCCTCTTATCAGTAGAAAGATATGATGTATCAGTGGTATGAGGAGTGGGATCAATCTAGGGGTGATGATGCTGAGTCATTTTTTTAGAATGATTTTTTGGATGCATTTCTTGATCGCTTCTTTCCTCAAGAGTTGAGGGAGGCAAAATATAAGGAGTTCGTAAATCTGAAAAAATGCAGGATAATAGTAAAAGAGTATTCCTTGAAATTCCATTAATTGTCATAATATGCTCCTGAGTTAGTGTCTAGCATGAGGGATAGAATGAGGAATTTGGCTTTGGGGTTGTCCCGTGATTTGATTCTTGAGATCAAGGCTACCTAGTTGAACAGGGATATGGACATCTCTAGACTTGTGGTATATATGCAGCAAGTCAAAGAGGAAAAGAAGAAGCAAGTTATGATAAGGGAAAGATATGGAAAGAGATTTAGACATTTACAGCAGGGTGGAGGCCAGCAACAGAGTGGTGGAAATGGTGGAAAATGGTCTCAGAAGAAGAATTTGGCGAGTCCTAACTCCTATTCGATGGCTAGTGCTTCTTGTTGACACCCAATTTTTGCTCTCCAAATATAAAATTAATGCATTTAAACTTTCTGGTCGTTAAATGACATAAAATACAATTTTTCGTATATTTTTTGCAATTGTTAATAAATTATTGATAATCCTTATTATTTTAGAATTTTTGCCTATTTATTGTCATATTTTAACTTTTCATAATTTCTTTATAATTATCCTTAATTTCTTAAATTTTAGAATTTTTATCAGTTTATTGTCATTTTAATTTTTTTCACAGTCATTTGCATCTGTACATCGTATAGCACTGCAATTCTTTACCGCGCACCATAATTTTAATTGTTTGTAGCATACTATACTTTCTTAGAATAAGTTTATTATATTTGTTATTTGCATTTTTATGTAATTATATACCGATATTCATATATTTAATACAATCTGCAAACGTAAGTCGATTTAATTATTTTAAATACACAAAACAACAAATCAGTCGAATCAAAATCTCATCACTTTTAAAAAGTGATATTTGAGATGACGAGTTGAGGTTTTCGTTCATTAAATAATAAGTCTTCATACATAAGTTAAAAGGATGAAAAATCTTTTGGTTAATAAACTACGGACTAAGAAGAGTACTAAGGAGACAAGAGGGGTTAATATTTTATTTTTTGGTTAATAGATGGGTTACTTTTTGTTATAAATAAATGGGAAGGGGTATAATTTTTTCACAAGATACATACACCAACACGTACATACCAAAAAACCAAGTCAGATTTTTTCTCTCTCTCAAAAGAAACTAATGTCTTTCTTCTCTCCTCTCTCACTTTCTCTCCTAGTTCACTCTCTTTTGCATATCTTCATTGTCAAAGGCAAAACTCCGCCAGTCCACCGTTTAACTCCGACGAAACCACCATCCCTGGAGAACACCACAACATCGGAACCCACCACACTGCCTTTCCCTCCCCTTTCCAATCGCCGCAGCAACAACCATGGTCGGTGACTATCAGTCCACAACAGCCATTGGCAAGCACATCACCTCCCCACTTTCACCGCCCCTCCTTTCTCTCTCCTTTTTCCCTCTATTACATAGTGTCTCGCCGAAGTTTGTCAACTATAGGCGAAGTTCCAGTCACCGCCACCAGCGCGACAGACCCTCTCCCTCCCTCGTTTGTCATTGATTTGGCCAAAGAGGTCATTCTCCGGCAGAGCTCCTTATTTTTGGTGAAATTCCACCATTTTGCTATGTATAAATTATGTCAGCTATATTTTATATATATTTGTTGATGTTTTGTCATTGGTAGGAAAAACTCCATTAATGGTGACCTCAATTTAACCCATGGATGCTTATGACTTAGTGTTGGGAAAAGGCATCGTTTCCACCTCATAATATACAAGAAAAGTCGAAGCCACACCTAAACTATATAAGTGACCTATTACACACCTTAACTATATAAAAGTAATATTATTACCTCCTCGCGACCCACATTCTAAGGCGCATATGTTACACTTATTTTAGGCGCATCCAACCTATTAAATAACAAAAGTCGAAAAGTCTAATCCACATCTAAACTATATAAGTGACCCATTACACACCTTAACTATAAAAAAGTGATACTTTTTACTTTGTAGATCTGGCATGGAAAATACATAATTATTTAAATAAAAATAGCGTGTTTAAATTAAAAATTAATGCATTAAAAAATTAAAAAAATAAAAATACTCCTCCCCCAACCCCCACCCCAAACAATCATCTTTTTCATCACCCATACCCCCAAACCATCATCTTTTTCACCACCCCCACCCCAAAACTCCAACCTCAACCCCAAACCATCTTCTTCTTCATCACCCCCACCCCAACCAACACATTTTCTTCATCACCCCTCCTTTAAATTCCAACCCCATCCCCAAATAACATAATTCATCCTCCACCTTCATCGAATTAATGTTAATTTCACAATGAACAAAATCAAATTGTATTTGATGTTTAAACGGGCAAAACCAAATTTTATAAAAAAAAATATAAATTTTTTTAGCAAGAATGTTTTCCGGTGAATTCTTGTTGGAAAAGTCGGATTCATATCGACTTTCTCTTCTTTATCTGTTAATTATTAATCCATCCAAAAATGGAGCCTGCTACCATATTAGTTTTTTTTTTTTAAATTATAGCTGAAAAACAAATAGAAAAAGTACGAAAATGTGTTGATCATTACCATTTAAAACACAAAGGCCAACAGTTGAGTGGCCATTTTTTGAAACAATAATGGCCATTATAGCTGAATTTTTTTTTTTACGAAAAGATGATGGGTTACGGATGAAGAACAATATTAGAAGAAATTAATTGTTATGGTAATTTTACTGGTGGGATGAAGTTTATGGTGGTGAATATGGTGTAATGGAGGTAATGGAGGGTTTGGACATTGACAACAATGGAGGTTTTAGAAATTGAAGAAGAAGGGGAAAAAATAAATTAAAAATAAAAAAGAAAAAATTATGAAAATAATAAATTTATTATTTTTTCAGATAATGCTGACGTGACACTGACGTAGTGCTGATGTGGCAGCGCGTGTAAAACACCACACCACATGCAAGTGGTGTAATGCCTGACAGGGTGTAAAAATTATCACTTTTTAAGAGTTAAGGCGTGTAATAGGTCACTTATATAGTTTAGGTGTAGATTCGACTTTTCGACTATAGTTTGGGGTGGAAACGATGCCTTTTCCCCTTAGTGTTTAATCTTTATTATTTTGTGTTCTATAAATTATTCTTGAAGTTGCTGCTAATTGACATAACTATGAGTTGATTTTACATCATTTTGTTGCTATAATTGTTCATACTTGGCTCCTCTTGATTTATTGAGATTATTTTGTGCTTTTTTTAGAATTTTTCAGTTGCCGATTTAGCCCCTTTGATGTTGTATCACTTTGGTGGACTGTTTGTGAACAGCACTTTGATATTTTATCTCTCAGTTTTTATTGTTATACTGATAATCAAGACACTATATATATGGTCGATCAAGAAATTTTTCGTCGATTTTTGAGGCCTTTGTAAATAAAAAGACGAATATTACGTATACAAATACATAATAAAATAAATAAATTTGAGCAATGATGAAATCTTTATAATTTTTTTAACCTTTATCTGAGCCTATTTTATAATAAAAATTATATTTTAAAATACATTTTTGCACATGTATCCTTTTATAATTATTTATTTATTACTAATATTTTCATTACAAGTGATTAAATAGATTATTGAGAATACTCGTCGAAAATAACATTCAAAGAAGACTTTAAATTTTGCGTTGTATTTTTACATTCTTTATCATTGTACAAATATTAATCATAGTGAAAACTTTACTTTTTGAGGCATTGGGTGGGATATCTTTTATTTACACAATTCTTATCATGCATTTAGGTAATTTAGGCTATTAATATTTATATTAAAATTGACTTAGAATGTTAATCAAATAATTCACATTTTTTACATTAAAAAATATTACATAGTCTTTTTCTTTAGAATAATTTTTATTTACTTAATCTTGTCTTTACATACATATTTATATACTTTTGTTTATATATATCTGATGATAGCATACACATTATATTATTTTAATACATATTTTATATCTGTATTTACAAACATTGATTTCTCTTTTTCTTTTTAATAAACCTAAGTCTGACCGGGAACCACATTTGTGGATTCTGAAGTGTGCCTAACCCATTCTCTTCAGAATAATTTGAACTTTTACCTTGAATTTAAATTGGGTTCGAATTTAAAATGGGTTCGTAGATTAAATCAAGTCATATTTATTTAATAGATAAATAGGTTTCCTATTTTTACTTAAAATTAGGTGGCGACTTTGCATAAAATCAATTCTTTTTGAGTCCATAATGTCGTACTTGTTTTAACCTTAGGTAAAAATCAGGTATGACACTTCTTACCCAAAGCCTTCCAGTGATCGACATTTTCAGAGTGGTGATGGTTCTAAGGTAAAGGGTGCCCAATCTTGGGCTAGTTAAAACTCCCTGTCTTGAAAAATTCTTGAGCTTTGAGCTCACTTTCCTTGTAATGACTCATTATATGAGTTATATGGTGTAGGTACGGGTCAGGTAACCCTAGTCATTAGGTGACCAGTGGATGGTGGTCGGGTTTTTGGTCTTGATAACGACTTAGTGTACAAGTCGTTAGGGGTGGTGACGACTCGTTAGGATGATCCTTAATCAAATCAGAAACTTAGTATGTTGGCTTGGCTCTGAGTACGAGTGGCTCACTAAGAGCCGTGAAGATAGGTTACGAGTGGTAAAGTTGATTCATATGTTGTTCAATGTCCAATCCCTTAGGTTCTATCTTGGATATGACTAGACCATATGATTTGCATGGTTCAGTCACGTATGGAACCATGGAGTCGTATAGTGTACAGTGTATGAGTTTACATCTCACTGTCTTAGTGATGACTCAAGGGTATGATTCGTATGTTGTGGTCATGAGTCAAGGGGTCCATTCGTAACGACATGTAACCTATTTATAATATTTAAGTTAGGGGCATTATGTACATTTCCCACTTTAAGTCCCTTTGTGCCACAACTTAAAACATCCTTGGGGACTTCATTAACACATTATTCCCATTAAAACACTATCAAGCTCTCTCTCAAACTCTTTATTCAATAAAAAGCTAGGGTTTCATTAAGCTAATCAATTAAGGCTTTCAAGGGAGATTTCTTTTCGTATTCCTTGGTGTCTAAGAGATGTTACTTCTCTCTCATTGTTATTTTACTAAAGGCATATTTTTTGATGTATGGTTTTCATGGTATTATTATAATTTTGAAATAAAGGTTGGGAGTTTTAGTTGTTCATGGATGAATATTGTTTCTCATGGTTTAATTATGGTTTTCCTTGTTTTAATTATGGTTTAGAACATGTGGTTGCATGGGTATGATGGTTGAACTTGATAATGGTAAATTGCTTTAAACTTGTCACTTTTTAAGTGGCTATAACCCCAACCTTGTTTTGTAAAACTAGTTAGTTATGAGAAAGGTAGGAATTTGAACTAAGGGTACCATGGAATCCTCAAAGTGTTTAGCTTGACTAATCTTAAAACTAATGCATGGAACAAAATGGTTAAATAGTTAAGGCTGGTTTTGAAAACCTTGTGGAGTACAAAGGAATCCCCCAAGAAATTTTAATAGTGGAGTCTGCAGTGTACGAAGGAATTCCTTAAGTATTGGATGGTGACATTATTTGGAAGCTATAGTCGGTATGACAATACCACTTATTATTGCCTTAATAATTGACTCCTAGAATTGGTTGTTTAGTTATGTGCTAAATGTTTTAATTGGTAAATAATGGGGGTTGTGATAGCTAGCAGTGAAGGTATGGGTCTGAAAGACGAACACTAGAAACTTGTGATTATCGTCATGAGGTTTGGTCTTGATGACCTCTTTGCATGGTTCACACTATTGAAATGATTGTATCTTAGTTTGGCATGGGTTTGGGGCATTTCTTAGTCTTCCTTGATACCCGTGGTTCATATAGCTAACACACACCAGGGCCCTTTCAGCAGGGGAAGATAAACCCATACATCTCATGGGTGGATTTTATAATTATTAAGCTACACAACCCAAGTTAAGATTTTAAATTCATACTAAACCTTATTCCCTATCCCGACATGATATACATATGTATACATATGATTTCATATAATTATTTGATTTTGTTTTAAATGATGGCATTATTTTACCTGTATCCTTGATTTACATGCTAGCGTTCACTATGCTAATCTTCTTCAGGCACTGATCCCCATTCGATATAGGAAATAGCCATACTACCATTTCTCCTGCTTAGCGACTTAGATTTGGGAACAACTTTAAGTTATATTAAAGTGGTGAGCTTCCATACTCCGAAAGACCCCATTTTATGCTATGGATTCTTGTCATTATTGTTATTTGCTTAGCTTTGGTTTTGGATATGGTCGGAGGCATATCCTGATTGGATATTCTTTGATTTTGGTTAGAGGCATTATTGGACTACTATAAGCATGGTTGGTGTCGGTATTAGTGTTAGAATTAGTATAGGTATTGGCATTGGGATTGGTATTGATTGGATATTTGGTTGTGACTGTTTGGTTATGGTTACAGACTTACTTTATTATCTTTACATTATTATTGTTTTAATTTGTTATATGTCTGAAATTCATCTGATATGAGGTGTAGGGTATTTAACAGTGTGTTATTAAGGGTGGTCTCTGGACCTGGTTAGACTTGAGATACCCGACACGACTAGTCCCTGGTTCGGCTCATGTAAGATTGGTATCAGAGCCCCAGGTTCATAGTCAATTAGGAGTCCACAAAGTCGTGTCAAGTAGAGCCTTCTTTAAGGGTGTGTAACACGCCATACTTATAAGGGAGAGGCTACAAGGAATTTAGGAATGTTTCTCTTTCTTATGTTCTATTTTTGAGTTGTAGAGTCTAAGTTGTTCGCTTTTCAGATCATGTATTCCAGATGATCTAAAGTTCATGAAAACTCCTCTGTCCCACCTGAGGATAATATTGATGGAACATATCCTACTTATGGGGTCCAGGCTCAGTTTAGGGATCTAGTTCCTAATTATCCTCCTGGAGTTCCATTGGTCCTCTCTAGTTTATCTCGAGGTCCTCAGGCTGATATGACAAATGTGAGTTTCATCAGTCTATTCATATGTTGGCACAGTTCGTATAGCTTCTCAGGTTGAGCGTGGTGCTTCAATTGCTCCATCTTCTGAGGCCATAAGGGTTGGCCAGTTTATGAGTTGTAACCCTTCAACCTTTACTAGAGCAAAGGTCGAGGAGGATCCTTAAGGTTTTCTGGATGAGATGAAAAGATCTTCCGCGTTATGTATCCCGCTAATATAGAGGGCATGGGATTTGCTGCCTACCAACTGAAAAATATGGCCTATAAGTGGTACGAGGAATGGGACTAGTCAAGGGGCGGCGATGCTGAGTTAACCCTGTGGGATGATTTTTCTAATGCTTTCTTGGACCGCTTCTTTCCTTAAGATTTGAGGGAGACGTAGGTGGAAAAATTTACCAACCTAAAGCAAGGCTAAATATCAGTCAAGGAGTATTCTTGGATGTTTCACCAATTGTCTCGGTATGCTCCAAAATTGGTTTCTAGCATGGGGGCTAAAATAAGGATGTTTGCTTTTGGGTTGTCTTGAGACTTGATTTTTGAGAGTAAGGTTGCCTTGTTAAAAATGGATATGGATATATCTAGGTTAGTGGTGTACATACTACAGGTTGAGGAAGAGAAGAAGAAGTAGATGGAGATAGGGAAGAGGTAGAGAAAAAAGTCTAGATTTTCTGAGCAGGGTGGTGGCCAATAGCAAAGTGGCAGGGAAGGTGAAAAGTGGTCCAAAAAGAAGTGGGGCAATTTTAGGTCTTACTCAACGTCTAGTGCTCCCTACCCAAAGCCGTCAGGTGATATGCGTTTTCATGATGGCGACAATTATAGGGCACAAGGTGCCCAATCTCAGTCTAGTGGGCCCCAATCAACTCTACTCTATCCTTCATACAAATTTTATGGTTGATTATATTGGGGTTACTATATTGAAGAAAAGGACAAGTGCTTCAACTATGGTTAGCTAGGGCATATTCTTAGAAACTGTCCAATAGATTAGGTTTCTTATGGGGAAAACAAGGTTTTAGTTGCCCTTTATTAGCTCGGGCACAAAAGTGTGCACGATCTGGCTCTAGCATTGGTTAGAATTGTCTCTTTCCTCTCATTACTCATCAGGAGACTGAGGCATCGCCAGATATTATTACTGGTATGTTGAAACTCTTTTCTCGTGATATGTACTGTTTACTTGATCCGGGGTCCACTCTTTCATACGTGACCCCATTTGTAGCTATGCATTTTGGCTTTGATCTCGAGTGTATTTGGGACTCTTTTTCTATTTCTACCCTGGTGGGTGACTCTGTGGTTTCCAGGAGAGTCAAAAGGGGTTGTGTGGTATCTGTGGGTGGTTAGGAGACTTTGGAGAATCTGTTGACTTCGATGTAATATTGGGGATAGATTGATTGCACTCATGATATGTATCTCTAGACTGTCAGACCCCTACGGTCATCATTAAATTCCTTAATGAGCCATTTATTTAATGGGAAGGTGGTTCCCTAGCTCTTAAGAGGAGGTTTATATCATATCTTAGAGCTCGGAGGTTAATTTTTAAGGGGTGTCTCTATAATCTGGTTTGGGTTAAAGATTATAACTCAGAGGGACATTTTTACATTCCGTCCTGGTGGTGAATGAATTCCCTGAGGTCTTCCCTAGAGACCTTCCTGGTGTCCCTCCTAATAGGGAGATTGATTTTGGGATTGATCTTATTCTAGACACTTGTCCTATTTCTATTCTCCCATATAGAATGGCTCCAGGTAAGTTAAAGGAGCTTAAGGAGCAACTAAAGGATCTTTTAGACAAGGGTTTCATTCGTCCTAGTGTGTTTCCGTGGCATGCACCAATGTTGTTTGTGTGTAAAAAGGATTGTTCCCTTTGAATGTGTATTGATTACCGACAATTGATAAGGTTATGTTAAAGAATAAGTATCCTCTTCCAAGGATAGATAATTTGTTTGATCAATTTCAGTGTGCTAAGTTTTTCTCCAAGATTGATCTTCGATATAGGTATCATCAGCTAAATATTAGAGAGGTGGATGTTCCTAAGATTGCCTTTTGTACCCGATATGGGCATTTTGAGTTTCTGGTTATGTCTTTTGGGTTGACCAATGCCCTAACGACATTCATGGACTTGATGAATAGGGTCTTTTATTAGTTTCTAGATTTGTTCGTCATTATGTAGATAGATATTGTTCTGGTGCACTAAAAGAGTGAGGTGGATCATGCCGATCATCTCTGCATTGTATTGCAGACCCTGAAGGAGCAATAGTTATATGCCAAAATTTCAAATGTAAATTCTGGTGGAAAGTTGTCACTTTTCTAGGCCATGTCATTTCTTGTGAAGAGATCATGGTGAACCCACAGAAAGTTGTAGTGGTTAAGATGTGGCATAGACCCTCGACTCCAACCGGTATTCGAATCTTCTTGGGTTTAGCTGGTTACTATACGAGGTTTATGGAAAGTTTTTTTTACTATAGCTTCCCTATTGACTAAGTTAACTTTAAAGAAGGTAAAGTTTTTGTGCACTGATACTTGTGAGGGTAGCTTTGAGAAGCTGAAGGATAAGCTGACTTTTACACCGATCTTGACTTTGCCTGAAGGCACTGATGGATTTATGGTCTATTGTGATGTGTCTCGAGTGGGGCTTAGTTACATCTTGATGCAGTATGGCAAGGTGATAGCTTATTCCTCTAGGCAGTTGAAGGTGCATGAGAAGAATTATCCGACTCATGACTTGGAGTTGTTGGTTGTAGTGTTTGCGTTGAAAATCTGGCATAACTATTTATATGGAGTTCATATGGATATCTTTTTAAATCATAAGAGCCTGCAATATGTGTTCACCCAAAAAGAGCTTAACCTCGAGAAAAAGAGATGGCTTGAGTAGCTCAAGGATTATGACATGAGTCTTCACTACCTTCCAGGTAAGTCTAATATGGTTGTTCATGCTCTTAATAGGTTATCCATGGGGAGTGTAGCTCATGTGGATGAGGGAAAGAGAGAATTAGTGAAAAATGTTCACCATTTGGTGAACCTTGAAGTTTGTTTCTTCGACTTTAAGGATGGTGGTGTGTTTGTTCATGAGGTGGCAAAGTCGTCATTGGGGCTGAGGTAAAAGAGAAGCAAGTGTGAGATCTTATCTCGATGAAGATCAAGGGTGATTTAGGTGGGCAATAAGTAATGGCTTTTGAGGTCAGTGGTAATGGTACCTTACAGTACCAAGGGAGATTATGCATTCCAGATGTGGATGGATTGTGAGAGAGGGTCCTGGATGAGGTGCATGAGTCGTGCTGTGCTATTCATCCTGGTTTGACAAAAATGTATCATGACCTTAAGTATATGTATTGGTGGAACAATATGAAATAAGATGTGTCTAGTTTTGTGGCTAAGTGAATGGAGTGCTAACAAGTAAAAGTTGGGTACATGAGGCCTGGAGGGTTATATGAAATTTTAAGTTGTCTGTGTGGAAGTGGAAAGTGATCAACTTGAACTTTGTTACCAGTCTTTAGCGGTCTCAAAATTAGTTTGATCTGATTTGGTTCATCATAGATAAGATGACTAAGTCTACTCACTTTTTGCCAGTGAGGACTAACTTTTCGACAAAAGATTATAAAAGGTTGTACCTCCAAGAGATTATGAAGCTACATGGGGTACCTATTTCTATTATCTCAGATCGTGGTAAGCAGTTTTCATCTCACTTTTGGAGGTCATTTCAGAAAAGTTTGGGAACCAGGGTGAATCTTAGTACTGCTTTTCACCCGCAGTCGGATGGGTAAGTAGAAAGGACTATTCAGACATTAAAGGATATGCTTCAAGCTTGTATGATTGACTATGGAGGTAGTTGGGTTAAACATTTGCCTCTTATAGAGTTTGCAAATATTAATAGCTACCACTCTAGTATTAGTGTGGCTTCATTTGAGGTATTGTATGGTAGGAGGTGTAGGTCTCCTATAAGGTGGTTCGAGGTTGGTGAGGCAGAGATGTTTGGTCCAAATTTTGTTCATCAAGACATAGAGAAGGTGAAGGTGATTCGGTAGAGGCTTAAAGCTTCCCAAAGTAGCTAGAAGTATGATACAAATGTGAGGCATAGTAAGTTAGAGTTTTAGGTTAAGGATAGGGTGTTCTTGAAGGTGTCTCCCATGAAGGGAGTGATGCGGTGTGGGAAAAAAAGGGAAGCTTAGTCCTCGGTATGTTGTTCCGTACTTGGTTTTGAGAAGTGTTGGCAATGTTTTATGAGTTGGAGTTGCCTTCTAGTTTGAGCTCTATTCACTGGGTGTTCTACCCTTCTAAGTTGTAGAAGTGCGAGGGTGATTTATCCTGAATTATGCTTCTCAATTATATTACTATTTTGGATTCCTTGGCTTATGAGGAGGTCCCGGTTGAGATCTTAGATCCGTAGGTTTGACGGTTGTGGACCAAGGACGTGGCTTCAGTAAAGGTTCTATAGAGGAACCACAAAGTCAAATAGGCTACTTGGGAAGCTGAAGAGGACATGAAATCCAAGTATCAATTCCTATTTCCCATTCAAGAAAATCGTGTTTGAGGTATTTGTTGTTCTTAATATCTTTGTTTTTAGTCTTAGTTAAAAGTATATTGTGAATTCCTTGGTAATCTATTTTTTATCTTAAAGGTAAGAGTAGAGATTTTTGGAGTTTAATCATGCTAGACAATGACTTGTTCAATCATTCGAGGACAAATTATCCAAGTAAGGGAGAATTAAAACATCCTAGATTTTGACCCTTGGAAATTCTTAAACTTTGAGCTTATTTCCTAGTAACGACTCAACATACGAGCTGTATAGTACGGGTATAGGTCAGGTGACCCTAGTTTTTAGGTAATTAGTAGATGGCGGTTGGGTTTTGGATCTTAATAATGACTTAGTGGTACGAGTCATTAGGGGTGGTAACGAGTCATTAGGACGATCTTTAATCAAATTAGAAACTTAGTAGCTTGGCTTGGCTTAGAGTACGAGTGGCTACAAAGAGCCGTGAGGATAGGTTACGAGTGGTAGGGTTGAGTCGCATGTTGTCCAGTGTCTAATCCCTTAGGTTCCGCCTTGGATACGACTAGACCATACGAGTTGTATGGTCCGATCATGTATGGGATCATGGAGTTGTATGGTGGATAGTGTATGGGTTTCCAACTTACTGTCTTGGTGACGACTCAAGGGTATGAATCGTATGTTGTGGTCACGAGTCAAGGGGTCGACTCATAACCACATGCGATCGTTTTACAGATTTAAATTTGGGGGCATTCTGGACATTTGCCACTTTAAGTCCATTTGATACCATGACTTAAAACATCCTTGGTGATTTGATTAACACATTATTCCCATTAAAACACTCTCAAATTCTCTCTCAAACTCTGTTCAAGCAAAAGCTAGGGTTTCATCAAGCTAATGAATTAAGGCTTTCAAAGGTGATTTCTCTCCGTATTCCTTAGTGTCTAAGCCATATTACTCCTCCCTCATTGTTATTTTGTTTTAATGTGGTTTTCATGATATTGTTATGGTTTTAAAATAAAGGTTGATGGTTTTGGTTGTTCATGGATAAATATTATTTCTCATGGTTTAATTATGGTTTTCATTGTTTTAATTATGGTTTTGAACATGTGGTTACATGGGTATGGTGGTTGAACTTGATAATGGTGAATTCCTTTAAACTTGTGACTTTTAAAGTGGTTATAACCCCAACTTTGTTTTGTAAAACTGGTTAGAAGTTATGAGAAAGGTGGGAATTTGAACTAGGGGTACCATGGAATCCCCAAAGTGTTTGGTTTGACTAATTCTTGAAACTAATCCATGGAACAAAATAGTTAAATGGTTAAGGTTGGTTTTGAAAACCTTGTGGGGTATGAAGAAATCCCCCAAGTGATTTTAATAATAGAGTCTACGGGGTACGAAGAAATCCCCTAAGTGTTGGCTAGTGACATTGCTTTCAATCTATAGTCGGTATGACGATGCCACTTATTATTGACTTAGTAATTGAATCCTAGAATTGGTGGTTTGTTTATGTGCTAAAGGTATTCATAAGGAAATAATGGGGGTTGTGATAGTTAATCGTGAAGGTCTAGGTCCGAAGAATGGACACTGGAAACTCATGATTGTCGTCGTGATGCATGGTCTTGATGACCTGTGTGCGTGGTTCAAACTATTGACATAATTGTATCTTGGTTTGACGTGGGGTTGGGGCATTCCCCGTTCTTCCTTGATACCATTGGTTTGTGCGGCTAACACACATCAGGAACCTTTTAGCAGGGGGAGCTACTCCCATATAGCCTGTGGATGGATTTTATGATAGTTAAGCTACACAACCCAAGTTAAGATTTTAAATGCATGCTAAACCTTGTTCCCTATCCCGACTCAATATATATATATATATATATGTATATTTGTGATTGCATATGATTATTTAATTTGGTTTTGAATGATGGTATTATTTTACCTTTATCCCTGAGTTATATTCTAGTGTTCACTCTGCTAACCATCTTCGGGCACTGTATCCCCATACGATACAAGAACCAACCATACTACCATTCCTCCTCCTCAGTGACTTAGATTCGGGTATATCTTTGAGTCAGATTGAAGTGGTGAGCTTCCATACTCAAGAAGACCCCATTTCATGTTATGGACTTCTTTTCAGTATTGTTATTTCTTTGGCTTTGGTTTTGGATATAGTCAGGGGAATGTCCCGATTGGATATTCTTTGATTCTAGTTGGAGACTTTGTCGGACTACTATGGGCATGGGCGGTGTTAGTATTAGTGCTAGCATTGGTATTGGTATTAGAATTGGGATTGGTATTGGTTGGATATTTTGTTGTGGCTGTTTGGTTATGCTTATTTACTTACTTTACTGTCTTTAGATTATTATTGTTTTATTTTGTTATATGTTAGAAACTCATCTCACATGGGGTGTATGGTGGTTAATGGTGGGGTATTGTGGGTGGTCTCCGGTCCAAGTTGGCCTTAAGATACCCAACACGGCTAGGCCCTAGTTTGGGTCGTGTCCCCAGTGAGGCCTAATCAACACCACCATATCTTTCTTACAGATTTTATAGTTAGTTGCACCATGGTCAGTGTGAGAAGGGGAGAAATCAATGTTTTAGTTATGGTTAGAATAGTCATATGCAATGGGATTGTCTTTCAAAGGTTGCTTCTGGGGCCAATAAGGTTTCTATTTCTTCTTTATCAACACCTATACCAAAGGTGCCAATTCTGGCTCCGGCATTGGTCGGAACCATCTCTATGCTCTTACTACCATTCAGGAGTCTGAGGCATCTCCTGATATTGTCACTGGTATATTCAAACTCTTCCCTTATAATGCGTATTGCTTTCTTGATCTGGGGTCTAATCTTTTTTATGTGACCCCACTTGTGGCTATGTATTTTCGTTTCGATCCTGAGTGTATTTCAGACTCCTTTTCTATTTCTACCTTAGTGGGTGACTCTATGGTTTCTAGAAGAGTATATAGGGGTTGTGTAGTATCTATTTCTGGTAGGAAAACTTTGGTGGATTTGATTGAATTAGAAATGGTTGATTTGATGTCATCTTGGGAATAAATTGGTTGCAGTCGTGATATGCCTATTTAGATTATTGGACCCATAAGGTCATTTTTAATTTTTTGAATGAGCCAATTATTGAGTAAGAAGGGAGTTCCCTAGTTTCTAAGGAGAGGTTCATTTGGTCTGGGTTAAAGATTCTAACTCGGAGCGTCCTTTCTTACAGTCAGTACCCACGGTTAGTGAATTTCTTGAGGTTCTCCCTGATGATCTTCCTAGTGTTCCTCCCGATAGGGAAATTGATTTTGGGATTGATTTTCTTTTAGACACTCGTTGTATCTCTAACCCTCCCTGTAGGATTGCTTCTGATGATTTGAAGGAGCTTAAGGAGAAGTTGAGATCTCCTTGATAAGGGTTTCATTTTCCCTAGTGCATCTCCGTAGGGTGCTTTTGTTCTTTCCATATATAAGAAGGATAGTTTCCTTCGGATATTTATTGATTACTGCCAATAGAATAAGGTGATGGTGAAAAATAAGTACCCTCTTCATAGGATAGATGACTTTTTTGACCAGCTTCAGGGTGCTAAGTATTTCTCCAAGATTGATCTTCATTTGGGCTATCATCAGTTAAAGATTAGAAAGGAGAATATCCCTAAGACTACCTTTTATACCCGTTATGGTCATTTAAAATTCTTGGTCATGTCTTTTGGGTTGACCAATGCCCCGACGACATTTATGGATCTCATGAATTAGGTATTTTGTCAGTTTCTGGATTTGTTCATCATTATGTTTATGAATGATATTCTAGTTTATTCAAAAAGTGAGGCAGATCATATTGATCACCTCTGTATTGTGTTACAGATCCTAAAGGATCAGTGTTTGTATGTTATATTTTCAAAGTGTGAATTTTGGTTGAACATTGTTACTTTTCTGGGTTATGTTTATCTAGTGAAAGGATTATAGTGGATCCACAGAAGGTCGTGGTGGTTAAGAAGTGGCTAAGACTCATGCTCCAATCGATATTTAGAGCTTCTTAACTTTAGCCGATTATTATAGATTATTTGTGGAGGGATTTTTGTCTATTACGGCTCCAATTACTAAGTTGATACAGAAGAAGGTGAAATTTTTATGGTTAGATGCTTGTGAAAGGAATTTTGAGAAGCTGAAAGACAGGTTGACTTCTACTCCGATTTTGACTCTTACCGAGGGTACTGATGCCTTTGTTGTCTATTGTGATGCATCCAAGGTGGGACTTGGTTGTGTCTTGATGCAACATGCTAGAGTTATATCATATGTGTCTAGACAGTTGAAGGTTCATGAGAAGAATTATCCGACTCATGATTTTGAATCGTTAGCTGTGGTGTTCACATTGAAGATCTGGCGACAATATTTGTATGGGATCGGTGTTGATTTTTTCTCTGATCATAAGAGTCTACAATGCATATTCACTCAGAAGGAAATCAATCTTAGGATAAGGAGGTGGCTGGAGTTGCTAAAGAACTATGACATGAGTCTCCACTATCACCCAGGTAAAACTAACGTGTGTTGATTCTCTTTAAAGGTTGTCAATGGAGAGCTTATCTCATGTGGATGAGGAGAAGTAGGATTTGGTGAACGATATTCACCGTTTAACTAATCTTGGAGTTCGTCTCTTAGATTCTGAGAATGGTGATGTGTTGGTTCAAGGAGAGGCAAAATTATCTCTTAGTGTTAAGGTAAAGGAGAACCAACTATTAGACCCTATCTTAATGCAAATCAAGGAGGATATGGGATGGTAGAAAGTGATGGCTTTTGAGATTAGTAGTGATGGTATCTTGAGGTACCAAGGGATGCCATATGTTCCCTATGTTGATGGGTTGCGAGGAAGAATTTTGGCCGAAGCTTATGAGTCGCATTATACGGTTCATCCTGGTTCAACAAAGATGTATCATGATCTTAGCGAGATATATTGGTGGAATAACATGAAGAGGGATAGGGCTAATTTTGTGGCTAAGTGCATGGTGTGCCAGCAAGTAAAAGTAGAGAACTTGAGGCTCGGTAGATTGTTTCAAGAAATTGGGTTGCTTGTGTGGAAATGGGAAATAATTAATATAAATTTTGTTACCGGTCTCTCACGGTCTTGAAATCTGTTTGACTCTATTTAGGTTATCGTGGATAGGATGACTAATTCTGCTCACTTTTTGTCAGTGAAAACTAATTACTCTGTCGAGTACTATGTAGAGTTACTTATTCAAAATATCATGAAGTTGCATGGTGCACCTATTTCTGTTATCTCTGATTGAGGTACTTAGTTCTCATCGCATTTTTGGTGCTTATTTCAAATAGGTTTGGGGATTAAGGTGAGTTTTAGTATCATTCTCCACCCGCGGGCGGATGGGCAAGCGGAGAGAACCATTCAGACATTAGAGGATATGCTCAGATATTATGTGATTGACTTTTGTAGTAGTTGGGTTGACCACTTGCCTCTCAAAGAAATTGCCTACAATAATAGCTATCATTCTAGCATTGGTATGGCTCTGTTTGAGGCTTTGTATAGTAGGAGGTGTTGTTCTTTTATTAGGTGGTTTAAAGTTGGTGAGGCTGATTTATTTGGTCTTAATTTGGTTCACCAAGCCATGGAGAAGGTGAAGGTGATTTAAGATAGGCTGAAGACCGCCTAAAGTCGCCAAAAGTCCTATGCGGATATGAGACGAAGGGAGTTGAAGTTTAATGTTGGTGATTGGGCGTTCTTAAAGGTGTCTCCCATGAAGGGTGTGATGTGGTTTGTGAAAAATGAAAAGCTCAGTCCTCGTTATATTTGTCCGTATTTGGTTTTGAGGGGGGGGGGTTTAGTAATATTGCATATGAATTGGAGTTGCCTTCTAGCTTGGGATCAATTCATACGGTCTTTTATGTCTTGATGTTGACGAAGTGTGTGGGTGATCTTTCATTGGTTGTTGTTTAGGAAGGTGTGGGAATTTTGGATTCTTTGTCTTATAAGGATATTCTAGTATAGATCTTAGATCGGCAAGTCTATTGGTTGCAGACGAAGGATGTGGCTTCAGTAAATGTTCTTTGGAGGAACCAAAAGTTTGATGAAGCTACTTGGGAAGCCGAGGAGGACATGAAGTCCAAGTATCTGTTTCTATTCCCTATTCCAAAAAATCGTGCTTAAGGTATGTGTGATCTTAACATCTTTATTTTCTGGATTTGTTAAAGAAAATTATAGATTCCTTAGCTTCTTTATTTTCTCACTTTGTTAAAGGTAAGTGTCGGTGCATTTCTGTATTAAATTATTCTAGTGTATGCCTTGACCCATCATTTGAGGATGAATGATCCTAAAGGGAGGGGGGAGAATGAAACACCACAGGTGTTGGTCCTTGAAAAATTCTGAGTTCTGAGCTTATTGCCCTGATAATGACTCTTCTCGTGAATCATAAGGAGTCATTATGGGTCATAGGACCCAGTCGTAACATGCCAAGTGATATTTATCCAAGTCACTATTTTGACTACGACTACCATGTTATGAGTCATAAGGACTCTAAACGACTCGTATAGTCCTTTTTGTAAGAAAATCAATGTGATGCCCAAAGTATTTTGTCCTGAGTATGATTAGGATATAATAAGTCGTATGGACTCATTATGAGTTGTAAGTTCCTTTCCATAAATGGAAGACGGAGGGAAAATAAGTTGTAGGGTGACCCTACGAGTCATAAGGTCACCCATAATGACTGACAACTTATTTTCAAGCCTTTGAATTAGGGTATTTTTGACATTTTCCTCTTATTCCAATAATAATCCATGACCTATAAACATACTTGGGACTTTATTTTCATCCATAATACACATCAACTACATTTTTCTCTCTCTCAAATCCTCTCAAACATCAATACTTAGGGTTTCCAAGAAGTGGGTCAAGTAGAGCTTCAAGGGTTGAACTTTCTCAATAATCTTGGGTATTTCAGGCATGTGACTCTACCCTTAAATTCATTTTATCTAATGCATGAATTTACATGGTTAATTATGTGGATTTTAAATAAGGATTTTGATATGGTTGAAGGCTTTGACATGAATGATTTTTAAATTGATTTCCCCTGGTTTATTATGTATTATTCATGCTTTGTTAACGGTTTTGAACTTGTGGGGTGCATGGAATTGGAGAATAATTAAAGGGGTTATGTTTTCCCCAACTGTGATGAATTTTGATTTGACATATGATTTTGGAAATTGAGTTTCCTCAACCTAAATGTGTAATTGATAATGATACGTGGCTTTGTCACGTATTTTGACTTGCTTACTTAAACTAATTCATTGGTATAAAAGGTTAATGAACCATAGTATGATTTTATTGAACTTTGGGGTATGCGAATTTCCCGTGTGAATGTTAATTGAACCTAAGGGGTCATGAATTTTTCCCGTGTAATGGTTAATGGATTGTGGAATGATAATGAACTTGCAAGTGGTGTTGGTATGACGATACCAATGGGATGCTTAAATGCATAATTGGTTTAATAAATTAGGATTGTGTATTAAATATTTTAATTGGGCTAAAAAGTTGGTTGCATAGTCGGGCCGTGAAAGTGGAGGTCCGGAGGGACCAATGTTAGAAACAGCGCTAGCCGGCGCGGTGGTCTAAATTATCAGGAGGTTTAAGTCCCTCTTATTATTATTATATGATTGGGAGCTTCGAATCTCCCATACTATATAAATTGGTTCTTAAGTCACCTTTGATTTATGTCAGAAATTTCGAATCCCTCATCAGGCGTGGGTGCCTTGATTATGACGGTTATGCTACACAATCCAGATTAAGATTTTAAAAGTTTATAAGCCTTGTTCCCTACCCGTGCATGTGATATATATATATATACACACACACACACACATATGTATTTATATACACATGTGTATATATACACAGATGTATATATATGTATATACGTTATATACATATACATACATATGTATATACGTATATATATATTTGTACATACGTATATATATGTGTACATATGTATATATATGTATATATATATATATATATATATATATATATGTATATACATATGCACATATGTATATATATATGCATACATGCATACACACACACACATATATATATATATATATATTTGCATTTGATGATGTGCATTTTATTTGACTGGTTTTGAATTATTACCCAGGCAATTATTTTATCCTTTATCTCTGAGTTACATGCTTGCACTCCAATCGCTAATCGTCTCCAGATGCGGTATCCCCACGGGATGCTGGCGCCGAAATTTTTTCTACCTTTCCTGCACAATGATCAGGTGTTCATGGATAGTTCATGAGGTTTATATATATATATATATATATATATATATATATAGATGTCTTGTATTATATATGTAACTACGCATAACAAAATAAAGGTATTAAAAATAGCAATTGATTTTAAAATAAATGCTAAAAATATGAAAGGTTTTCTTTTACCTTTTAGTGATAAAATATTAGAAAAATTAATAACTTTTTTCATGGAAAAACTTTCTAAAATATGGTACTTGATTGAAAGTTTCTTTTCTTGTATGTTGGTTGGTGAATTTAACTTTTGTTCTTTTTCTGATCTTGTAATGTGTATTTTGACAAGTTAGTGCCGGTGTATTAATATTATTCTTTGATGTTTTATGTTGCGTTGGGATTTACATGATTTTCATATCCTAGTTTTAGATTAGAACTAAGCATGTTTTGATGGACCTTACGGTAAAACGTTGTCTTTATTTCACAAAGATTATTTATGGCGCAAGACCTTATTTTTAGGTTTCTTCAAGCTAATATTGATCCATAAGGTGACTTATTAATAATTTTTGTTTTTAAAATGTAGAAACTATTTGAGATACTTCTAGAAAAATATAAAAAATTTAAGACAAAAAAAAATGCAGAGACCACGAGATATTCCAGCAAAAATAACATATAAAATAAATAAATTTAATGCAGAAATTAATATATTTAAACCACTCATTCACCTATCTATTGATTTGTTTCACATAATAAACAATGATAAATTTTCTTATCAAACAAAATCATTAAAATCAATTGTAACTAACCTCTCAGCATCTTTCTTCCAATTGATATGGACGCCACAAAGAAAAAAAAATTCACAAATTCAACAAATAAATAAGCATATATTTATTAGACAAAGCTGAAAGAGATGAAGACATGAAATTATAAAGTTTTTTGTTGAAGTAGAAGATTCATGAATTACCTCCTCATGTGGCATGAAATCCTTTCTTTTGCTCTCTTGATAATCTGGAGAACTGAAAACTCCAATTCCGTTGACAACAAGAGGGACAAGCCTAAATTCACCAAGGCTCAGGCTGAAGCAGTTGAATTTTCCCTTTTTGTTAATAGGAAGCCTTTAAATCCAATGCTGAGAACTATCAACATCAAATGGCATCCTCCCAGTGAAGCATCCTACAAGCTTAACTCAGATGGATCATGCATTGGGAATCCTTGTGTAGGAGGGATTGGGGAAGTTATTAGAAATAACAGCAAAGGATGGGTTATTGGCTATGCCAAAAAACTTCAATACCTCAACCAACAATCAAATTGAACTTCTTGCCCTACTAAAAGGTTTGAGAATAACAGAAGCTAATATGCTCTAACCCTTGGAAATCAATATAGATTCCAAAGAAATAATCTCCATGCTAAAAGAAGAGAACTTACACTATGATGCTTCCCTTGATGATTGCAGGTCAGGAATAGAAAGACTAGGTCATCCAAAAGTAGTCCACTGCTACAGAGAATAAAATAGAGTGGCGGATACAAACACACACGCACACATACACATTCATATGTGTATAAGAATTTACAAATAAAAACATATACAATGCATATCCACATACAAAAATATATGCAAATCAGACTGAATATGATTAAATTACTTATATAGAATTATCAAATTCACTAAAATTAGATCAAATACCTAATTATGAAAATAATTCATTAAGATTGATTTTATAAAATTGGCATTAATATACAATTTGATTTTCACATTTTACATTCTTTTCTATACAATTTTCAAAAAATTGAGATAAAGCAGAAATATTACATCTACGGTTAAGAAATGCTCGAATTAATTAAGGTTTGTCTAAAACATTCAATTGAATATGAGATCCAAAAAATGAGATGATTCAGTCGTGAACACTACCACTATCTCCCTTAACCACCAACCACTCTTCTCTCCATATCTGCCCCCATCGGTCATTCTAGTTGGACTAATTGAATGGTGTTAAGTGGTGGATCTAACGGTGGCGTAGTACCGGTGATAGTAGTAACAACGATGAAAGTCGTTAGTTTTTTCATCTGATTAATCAGAGTGAAAATTGATTTTCTTATTCTTGAAATCCCAATATATAAAGTACAAAAAAGGTTCAACATTTTTAAATTATTCAAACAAAAAAATCTTAAAAGTTGAAATCCTTGAAAATTGATATTGAAAAATTGAAAGCTTTGTGAGAAAATACTGTAGAAAAAAATTGAGTGGAATGAAGAGAAATTAATGAAGAAAACCCTACAAAGAGAGAGTATTGATTATATACTTACTGTACATTATTTGTATGTGAAGGCCCACATAAAAAATAATTTTATAACTAACAAATAATCATGTAAAATAATTATTTTAAATCTTAACCATGCCAGGTAATTAAGGACTTATTTTATTTATTTTTTTAATGAAAATTGATATTGAAAAAATGGAAGCTTTTTGAGAAAATGGCAAAAAAAGTGAAATGAAGAGAAGTTAATGATGAAAATCCTACACACAGAGAGAGAGTATTGGTTATATACTTACTGTACATTATTTGTATGTGAGGGCCCACATAAAAAACAATTTTATAACTAAGCAATAACCATGTAAGGTAACTATTTTAAGCCTTAACGATATCAAGTAATTAACGACTTATTTTATCTATGAAATATAATTTATTTCCTTTTTAATTGATGCCCAAATAGGCGAGTTCTATTGTGGGCCTGTCCAACCAGATAGGGTTGGCCCAAAAGTAAGCAAAGCTTAAACTTTAAATGAAAAATTACATAGTTGAATTCTTTTTATAAAATATTTACTGCTTTTAAATATGTTTTTTATTTATTACCTAAATATATCATATTTAGAAAATATTTATCATCTATAGCAATTGTATTATGTATTAAAAGTAAATTATATATGCAATATAGATGTATTAGAAATGTATTAAAATGTATTATAGTTATTTTGGTAAGAAAATGATATATATTAAAAACGGATTATGCATTCAATATAGATGTATTACACTATGTATTAAAAGTGAATTATATATGCAATATATATAGATGCATTATAAGTGTTTTGAATCTATTATGCTTATTTTGGTAAAAAATACACACACTATGTATTAAAAGTAGACTGTGCATTTATTAAAATTCTATAGCTATAAATGGTAAATATTTTCTAAATATAATATATTTAGGTAAGTTTTTCAATTATAATTCTATAGTCACAAAATCCTTTGGACAGAGAAAAGATTAGATTTGGGAATGAGCTTAACAACAGTAATAAATTAAGTCTTACAATAATAGTCGTCTTAATAACTTATTGGGATGGTTGTTACCTAACGTATTGTTAGTTTAAATATATTGTTTGTTTTGATTTTACTTAAATTCACTATATCACATTATTAAATCTATCATAGCAACACAATATCTCATTTTATGTAATGATCGATTTAGTATGATCGTGTTATTCTCATTTTTTTTATTCTCGTTCTGTCTTTGCTTATCATCCAGTTATCAATTATTTTATCCTTTACTCCACCTTTTTAAAGTAGGTCTATGTTATATCCTACTTTTATTCTAGATTTGTCCTTCAAATAGCTTTGGTGTAGCCGGGGGCGGATTTATATAGGCCTGTAAGGTGTCACAACACCCGCAAACATCAAAAGAAATCCCATGTATATATAGGTGTATATGTAAAATATAGATTAAGAAATAAAGTGACACCTATTAAAGCAAGATGTGCTTTTGTGACACTGCCAAAGGGCAAAGAAACCAGCCCAGTGACGCATGATCGAACCTCAGTGGCAGCAATTTTTTAAATTAAAGTTGTAGCTTCAAATAGACATCATGTTTAGGTTCGGAAGCCCAATTAAAGATTATATTCTCTTCTTAATTTTACTAGTCCACTTGGGTTTTAGTAATTATTAATTTAATTTGTTGATCTTTGGATTTTTTTGGTTGATTTTTAATTAGTTATATTATTTAACGAGAAAGTATAAAAAATGCTCCTTTTCTAAAGTTGCAGCTTCAAATAGACATCATGTTTAGGTTCGGAAGCCCAATTAAAGATTATATTCTCTTCTTAATTTTAGTAGTCCACTTGATTTTTAGTAATTATTCATTTAATTTGTTGATCTTTGGATTTTTTTGTTGATTTTTAATTAGTTATATTATTTAACGGGAAAGCATAAAAAATGCTCCTTTTCTAATAAATATATAATGTTTCTTTTCTTTTTAAACACGCTTTTTTATCAATATTAGATGGTGGATGTCCATGCGCGCACGGGCCCAACATTTATACTTATGGACTTGCAAGAAATTATTTTTGAAAACTGGTGAAAACTTATGTATGGGATAGTTATAGCTTATAGAATAATATACACATTATTTACATCTTGATAGAAGTGGATCTCTAGATAATAAAATAAAAAATATTAGTGTAGCCAGATATGCACATTAATTACATACTGTCAGGAGCCAAGGAAAAATAACAACATTGTAGGTTACTATATGCTGGTGGGCTGTGACAGTCATCTTGTTCTTCTCAATTGCATTCCAGGGGCAGTTTTAGGAATCAAGTGCTCTAAACAGTAGTATATGGAACAGCAAGACATCAACATAAAGAGTCATCTTTTGTTTATATATCAATGCACAAAAATTTCTTTAATAAACCAAAAGGTAATCACCAAGATAATGTTGGTTGCTAAGTGGATTTTGTTACACAGTGAATTGAGCTAGTGCGTCCAAAAAAGACACCTGCATCTGATGGTTTTCATGATATAAATGTAATCTTAGAAGAAAATGAATACCAATACCATCATATGCAGTAGCAATACAGGAAGGAATAATCAAAACAACAAATCAATACCAATACCATTATATGCAGTAGGGATTAACGAAGGAATAATCAAAATAATCATTTGGAAGAAGATATTGTAAACGAATCATCAAAATGATATAGCTATGGCTTGGACATTAGCAAAGAGAAATAAGACCCCACAGTACAATATTTGAGAGAATGATGCAACATATTCCACAGAAATTCTTGAGATGGCTCAAATTGTAATGCAAAATACAGAACAAAACTATATTGTATATTGAACCACTTGGGATTCAGGCATCGTTACTATCTATATTGAACACTCCATAATAGAAAATCCATCTACTTTACACCAAATTATGCAAGTGAAACAACTACAGATGCAGACTCCAAAGGAAGATAGTGTTTTTGTGATATTGTAATTGTTCATTTGCACCCAAAACATCTGCAATTGTTAACACATATCCTTCATAAAGTCTGCCGTTCTTACCACTCCAAATCCCTCAAAGACCATGGCAAATATAAGTTCACACTTAGCTGAAGACTTATCTCCACGTATAAAATAAGAGATTGTATGATAACAGTCTAGCCGCTGGCAAATGGTGCAATTGAACATTTTTAAGGGACCCTTAAGTTTGGAATATTCCAGCCAAAGAAGAATTTTTTGATTGCAAGAAATAGTTTTCTCACTCTTAAAATTGAGAGTAGGAAATCATGAATGATCCTTAATAGTTTTGACAATGCACATCATATTCAAACTATACTAAATGAGTGAAAGCTGTACAAATACATGAATTTATGCTTTATTTAATAACAAACATGAACTATATTAGGATGATAAACGTAGAAAATACATATATGTGTTGTAAAATATATTGAATAGTTTAAGAATTCTAAGTGTAATTATAATAATGAAACTGTGTCTTTTGAAAAAATAATTCTAATCTAGGAAAAAGAAAGTGTAACCAATAAAGACAAAACCAAAGCTAAGAAAACAATCATTTTGAGAAACTTATAAAATTGCATTTCAAAGTTCATCTTGAATAACAAAATGGTTTATCAAAATGTTGTTGCTCAAGATATCAAAGGTCACCATAGCAGGTCATTCTCCTGTGGTCAACTTCAAGCTCAAACTATTCAAATGAGTTTAAGAGATACATTTTATTTTGTTCCTTCAGGGCTAAACAACAATAAACAAAGAAAATAGAACAACACCACTTGCAAGAATGATAATCGCAACAACGCACACTAAAATCTGATACAAAGTAGTGAGATAAACACTTTTCTCTGCGGACAGCCAATCATAGTGGATCACTTATTTTGAAATATTTTGTTACATTATTGGGGAAGGAATAATTTTTCAAGTAAAAGGAAGAAAAGAAATAATGGTTCCAGGAAAATCCTTATCTTCGAGAAAGTTAAGGAAAAAATGTATTTGTTTCCATGAACACCAACAAAAAGGATCAAATCTGGCGAGAAATACAGTTTTTAAAATTATTGCAAAAAATGTCGCCATTGTTTTTCATGAAGATATCCAAGTCAAATATAACCTAATCGGCTAACCCCAAAAATTCAAATCATATGCCCAACAACCCTCTAAAAGCCAAATAAAGAACACCGTAACACATAATTAACAAATAAAAGAACTTGGGAAAGAAATTGAAAGATGAGCATACTTGAAGTTGGAACATCAATTCTAAGAAGTACAAATTGAATACTCATATCCATGAAATATGATAACAAGGCTTCTTTGCTCACTAAGAAACACTAATATCTCCAATTTAAAACCCTAAAGTCAAAATTATAAGACTAATAAAATACAATAACAATTTGATGAAAAAAATTAAACAATTTAAAAAAGATCGAACTATATAATTACCTTGTACACAGATTCTCAGAGGTGTTGGTCAGACATCTTTAGTTTTCCTTGATTAACTCAGTCTTTTGAGCTGAAAATAAACTAGGTTTCTATCAAACTAAATTCTGGACTAACCATTTGAAGTTGAAGCTCAGATTAGTGCAAAATAGGGCGAAGAGAAGATGACAACGCCATGGCTGAAAAATGAACCAATTACATATTCCAGATTGCCCCGTCAAGTTACGAGTCGGGTTTTCTTATGCCTCAATTTTTAGCTCAGAATTAGCAATATCATCATTGCCTCTTTAGGAAAATGAAATATTTTCCATAGATAGTTTTCTATGTGACCGTCCTCTGCTTTGAGATTGATGATATCTCCTCAAATTGGAGTGTGTTTTCCGAAAGAAAAAGATGTTTCTATATCCATGGTGACTGTGATGTTGTGTGGACTCACCAAGATTGAACACATAAATTAATGCTATAGCACCTAGACCAAAATATCAAAACTGCCCTTACTATTGATTTTAGATACAACTAAGCACACATGTCGATCCTACATCCCTTACGCTTCTATAATTGTAGAAAGAGTATTATTTTTAAAAGAACTCATTTTCTTGTTTCTTTTCTTTTAAAATCTCTTTAACTAAAAAAAAGTGGGAAGTTAGATTTTTGGGAAGTTAGATTTTTTTCTTTGTAATCTCATTTTTATAAATTAAATTAGAATAACTTTATGTTCTTTTCTAGCTCATAATATATGTCATATATATAAAAATATAGTAATCCATTATTAATTTTTATTTAGATAATAATAAATTTTTTTTCTAATAAAATAGAAAATATATATACATTTTTTTAGAATTGATTAAGAAAATTCTTACTTGTTGCTACCGTAATATAGAGATAACATCCTCATCCGTGAAACAGATAAAAAATAAAACGTGGAATAGCATTGGTGATCAAAATTTAGATGATAGTTTAGTTTGTTACATAAAGCACAAGAATGATATCCTCATTGACCATTTTCAAAATATGAAAACTAGCCAAGGAAAATTGTAAATGAATGATACATATTTATAGTATTTGTCATATTATTGAAAACTTTCTATACTTTGAGCAAAACTGACGCCCAACGTTTTATCTAATGAACTACTCGATATGTCTGTTTGCACCCGGAAGTTCCAAATTCAAGATCCGCAACTGGGTGTAGCATTATTAATGATATAAAATGATACAATATATCCATTTAAATGTTATTTTCATCAAAATAATACAACACAGTATAATATAATACAATATGATATATTATGGAATGATTGGTAAAAATCATCCAAAAGCATAACAATATATGACTTATTTATAAGCATATTGTTTAGTACATTACTTATTTAGGTAGTCAACCTTCGTGTTATATCCAAAAAGCCACTACCAAAGCACACATGCTTTCAAAACATTATCAAAATTATCTCAATTTAATCCATATTCTTAAGAACCTAGTTGAACTTCTGGCTCTGACAGTAGTTACTAGGGTGGCTACTAGCATGACCATGACCATGACTATGATCATGATGTCCCATTGCCATGGAAGACATATGAGCATGGGAATACTGTTGCATTCTACAACCATAGCCACCATTATTATGGACCATGGTTGTGCTGCTTGAAATGTTGGTTGAATCATGTGGCATATCGTCATGACTCCCATATTATCTTTGACTGCCATAGTGGCCATGGACATGGCCATAATGTCTACCATGGTGTTGGGTGTAGCCACCATGGCCCATCATCATGTGATTATTGTGAATGGGCTGAGAAAATGTCATGGTTGAACAATAAGCCGAAGGCCTCATATTTGGCCATGGCTACCATCAGAATAGTAATTTTGCTCATGAGAGTATGTTTGATGCCTATTCAAACCAAGTTGATTTTGTAGAACCATTTTGAATATATTGTTGATTCTAGCTACTACACAGCAATTAGCTAAAAATGTCAAGTTTTTTCTGGGTGATAGTGTGGTATTGAGACTACGTTATATTTATAGAGTATATGAAAGATCACAACTAGAGTATATTAGATAAGAAAGGCATCTCATTCCTATTGTTACATACATACTATAGAAAAAGTTATGAAATAGGGTATATATCCTATATTATATTTCACGGTTATCATAACTTAGCGTAGGCATTGAAAATGCTCCTAGCTTTATTCCCTGACAGATCAATTTACGCACGGAATTCAATCTGAATATTGATAAACCTCAGGAGTACATAAAAAATTACATTGAATTGTACATTCATTTATCTGGTAGTACCTGTGAAGGAAAATCAGTAAGCCATGGAGGACCTTCCAATCATTTATTAGCCACTTTTACATGTTGCATTTATCTTTGAATTTTTGAAGAATTTTTATTCCTTTTTCATTACCATGCACCACTTATTTTCTATTTCTATTTTTTTTTTATTTTTCTATTTCTACTATTAATAGTAAAACTTCTTTGGATCGGGCGACCAAGGATACTTCTAGTATTATACATTTATTGAGGGATAATTTGGTGATTTTGTCCTCATTACTCCAACTGCTACATTGAGACTTGCAGCTCCAGGTGTCTAATATTTGGTATTATACATTTGTTAAGGGATAATTTGATAATTCTATCCTCATTACTCAAACATTGAGACTTGCAGCTCCAGGTGTCTAAATTGCAGCACTATGTCCACTTATTTATATTTTCAGTAAATTAGAAAGGACTTTTGAGAGTGAAAATAAAGAAAATAGGACGCAATCCTCAATATAGTACAAGAGACACTTATGAGCTAAAAGCAATACTTGATAATTGAATGAATTAAAAGGAACACATATTTAGTCAAAGTCCATTAAGTGAATTTGAGCCCTAATCATAATTCGTAAAACATTAAGAACATGTTTTACAATGTTAAATATTATTTTCTCTTTCATATTTCAAATTTCAAAATTACAATTCCCTTCTTCCTTCTTTATCTACTTTTTTCTTCTCTTTTTTTTTCTTCTCCTCTTCTACATCTGTTTCTTCCTTTTCATAATTGTCATTTTTCTTCTGCACTTTTTTCTCGCTGTCTTATCTTTTTGTCATTTTTTTCTTCTAAGTTTTTTTCTTGAGCTTTTTCCTATTTATCTCCATCTACAATTTTTATCTTTATTTGTGGGTTTTCAACTTCTTTTACTTCTTCATTCAGATCTGATTGTGAAAAATTTCAGAAAATATTGGGTGAATAAAGTTGTAGTCATCAAAAAACAATCGAGAGTTGTTTGAGAAATCGAAAGATGTTGTTTGAACAATCAAGGATTGTTTAAGAAAATCAAAGATATTGTTTAAGCAATCAAGGATTGTTTAAACAACTACTAATTGTTTAAAAGTGGTGATGTGGAGGAGGAAAGATGGCTTGGAGGGGCAAAAAAATATTGTTTAGATAATCGGGAGTTATTTAAACAAATGAAAGATGTTGTTTCAAAAATCAGAAATTATTTAAACATCTGCTAGTTTTTTGAAAGTTGAGATGACGGGGAGGATTGGAGGTGGTTTGGGGGCGCTGGGGTCGGATGGGGATGAGGGGGTGAAGAAAGGAGAAGGAAAAAAGTAGTGAGAGGTTTGTGTAATAAAAAAAACTCGTGGGTGTTTGAAAATATGTGTCATTATCATGGGAAGGAGAATCTAAAGTGATTTTTAAGTGTGAACATAGAGAATATCGAACACAATTTTTAAGAATGTGGTAAAAGGATACTATTGTAATTAGTGATAATGATGCATATTTTCAAACACCCATATTTTCTTATTTACACAAATCTCCTGCTACCTTTTTGTTTCTCCCTCCTCCACCCCCTCATTTCTATCCGATCACCCAAGCCGTCCCCCTTTTCCCTACCCTTAAACCACCTCCAATCCTCTATGTCATCACCACATCCAAACAACTAGCAGATGCTTAAATAATTCTAGATTATTTAAACATCTTTCATTTGCTTAAATAACTCTCAATTTTTTACACAATATCCCACCCCAACCCCTCGACCTTAAATCATCTCCCCTCTTCCACATCATAACCACTTTCAAATAACTAGCAGATGTTTAAATAACCCTTAATTATTTTTAAAAAATATCTTTCATTTGCTTGAACAACTATTGATTGTTTAAACAACATCTTTCGATTGCTTAAACAACTTTTGATTATATTATTATGACTGCAATTTTTTTCACCCAATATTCTCTAAAAATTTTCACGACTAGATATTAATAAAGCAGTACAAGAAGATGAAAATGCACAATTAAAAAGACGAAGATAAAGAGAAAGAAAAATACAAAAGAAAAAAGACATCGATAAGGCAGAGAAAAATGCAAAATAAAATGACAAATTTGATAATAATGAAGAAGATGAATAAAAAGAGAAGGGAAAAAAAGAAGCAGATGAAGAAAAGAGAAAGAAGGGAATGACCCAAACTCTATCCAAAGACTCACGAAGCAAGTTCGTACCTCGAGGTCTAATCTCAAAAACCTTAAACCAACCAACTGGAGAGCAACAACACCTACATACAAAGCCTTAAAAGGAGTCATCTCAATGCTAAAATGGTAGCTATTATTAAACGCAAAATCTGCCAAAGCTAGATGCTGCTCTCACTGACCACCAAAGTCCATCACACACACACGGTACATATCCTCTAAAAACTGAATAGTCCGCTCCGACTGACCGTTAATCTGGGGTGAAAAGTTGTACTAATATTAACTTAGGTATCCAACTACTTCACAAAAGTTTTCCATAAGTGAGATCTGAAGACTAAAACTCGATCTGAAATGATAGACACTGGCACACTATGAAGATGAACTACCTAATAAATATAGATATTGGTCAACCTCTCAGCCATGAAAGAAACTTGAATCAAAACGAAATGAGCAGATTTGGTCAATTGATCAACAATGACCCAAAAATACTATCAAAACTACGAGAAGTATGAGCCAACTCTGTCACAAAGTCCATTTGAATCTGTTCTCATTCCACTCAGGAATGGGTAACTTCTGAAGTAAACCACCTGATCTAAAATGCTCGGCCTTCAACTGCTAGCAATATAAGCAACGAGCTACAATATCCGCTACATCCTTTCTCAAGTCATAATACATCTTAGTCACTCCGGATGGATGAAATATTGAGAACAATAATCCTCCTCCAAAATCAATCTAATCCAATCACCCACTCTCAGCACACAAACTCAACCACCAATCCTCAAGGCACCCTCTGAATCAAGCAAGGCTTCCTTAGCCTCACCACTCAACACCTTATCCTAGATCACTTTCAACCTAACATCATCAAACTGATGATTCCAAATTTGCTCTATCAAAGAACATCTAGCCTCCACAGCTTAAACATCTGGTTAGCCAAAGATTGAACTTTCAAGGCGAAAGGCCTCTTCTGAGTCAAAAGATGTACTAAGCTAGCATGCTAGTCGACTTCTGGCTTAAGACATCCACAACCATATTAGCCTTGCCCAGATGATAGAGAATAGTAGAGTTATAATCCTTACACAACTCAAGCCAATGACGCTGCCTCATATAAAGATCTTGCTTGGTGAAGAAATACCAAAGGCTACGATGATCTGAGAAAATCTCACAATGGACTCCATAAAAGTAGTACCTCCACAACTTCAAAGTAAAACAACCGTGCATAACTCTAAATCATGGCTAGGGTAATTTCTCTCATGGGGCTTCAAATGATGAGAAGCATACACAATTAACTTACCCTCTTTCATCAATACAACACCTAAACCAACACCTGAAATATCACAAAAAATGGTAAACCTATGCCCTTCTTAGGTAAAGTCAAGATAGGAGATGAAGTCAACAAATCCTTGGATTTTTGAAAGCTCGCATCACAAGAATTAGACTACTGAAAAGAAATCTTCTTCTAAGTCAACTTGGTCAATGGAGATGCAATAGAAGAAAAACCTTCAACAAAACATTGTTAGTATCCTGCTAAACCAATAAAATTCTAAATCTCGATAAAAAAATATAGGTATATCCCAATCATGAACTGCTACAATCTTGGTTAGATCGACCATAATACTATCCTTGGTCACCATATAACTTAAGAAAGAGACAGACTCCAACCAAAATTCACACCTAGAGAACTTAGGATGTAACTTCTCATCCCTTAATCTCTGAAGCACAATCTGTAAATGACCCTTGTGATTGGCCTCATTCTTGGATTAAATCAAGATATTATCTATAAATACAATGACAAAAGAGTCGAGATATGGTAAAAATCCCCGGTTCATCAACTCTATGAACACAACTACGTGGTTAACCAAAGTACATGACCAAGAACTCATAATGATCTTATCAAATCCAAAAAGTTGTCTTTAGAATATACAAAGCTCTAATCCTCAACTGATAATACTCGGACCTCAAATCAATCTTTGAAAACACCAAAGTACTTTGACGTTGATCAAATAAATCATTGATACAAGAAAAACTATACTTATTCTTGACTGTCACCTTGTTCAACTATCGATAAGCGATACACATACGCATAGATCCATTTTTTTTATTTACAGACAACACAGACACACCCCAAGGTGATACACTAGGTTAGATAAATTCCTTATCCAATAACTCCTCCAACTGATCTTTCAATTCTTTCAACTATACTGGGGCCATCCTATAAGGAGGAATAGAAATGGTCTTGGTGCCCGGCTCAACATCAATAATAGATTTAATATCACGATCCAGAGGTATACAAGATCCATAGAAAAAACATCTACGAACTCATGGACCACACATACAGAATCTAAGGAAGGAGGTGAAGTAGCACTAGTATCATGAATATGATCCAAATAAAACCAACATCCCCTTTCAACCAAACGACGAGCCTAAAGGAAAGATATAACTCTCTTGGGACCTGAATAAAGTACACTCTTCAAAACTATCATTGAAATACCCGGTATAGCTAAAGTCATAGTCTTAGCATAACAATCTAGGACAACATGATTATGAGATAGACAATCCATACCCAAGATGACATTGAAATCTACCAAATCTAATACAATCAAATCTACCCAAGTCTTATGCAGAGCAAAATCACAACACAAGATCAGTACACCCAATCCACTACTAAAGAGTCTCCTATGGGGGTAGATACAAGAATAAGCATAGCAAGAAACTCATAAGCACAATTAAAACCTAAAGGAAAATGTGTAGACACATAGGAGAAAGTCAATCCTAGATTAAATAATATAGATGTAGATCTGAAAAAAATTAGGATGATACCTGTGACAACAGCATCTAAGGCCTCTGCCTATAGCCTGGATAGTATAGCATATCACTATCCACATCCACCATCAGATTAAGTAGCCCTATGAGTACTACTACGGGCACTACTATCTCTGCCTCTTATACCTCTAATAGAACCTCTACCTCTCAGAGTCGATATAGGAGTAGATTTGAAAACTTGATAGGGATAATCATTGGCCACATAGAAGACTTATCACACATAAAGTAACCCTTACAGCCTGACTAAATAAAAGAAGGTATGGCTGAGCCAAGATGACCACCCAAATCTGCTGAACTAGAAGACCTAGTATTTGAACTTTGTAAGGTTGGCTGTACTGGTCTACCATGATACCCATGAAAGCCTAAAGAATCTATACCTCAATAAATGTGACCTGTGAACTCACTTTGACGGTGCCTTTCTTCGCACCTGCCTAAGATGCTTGTAGAATAGACTCAATCATCTTACCATGATCACAATAATCTAAAAGGATGCCTTATACACTACCATCTGAGCCATAGCATACTGAAGAAAAATATCTAACCCCTTCATGAACTTTTGCATCTTCTCAGACTTGGTGGCAATACAGACATAAGAATATCAAGACAAGACAAGAAAACTTGCATCAAAATTTACAACATTCATAAAGCCCTTCTCCAAGCGATCAAACTTGTCTCTCATCTGATCTCTCAAGTTAAAATGGACAAATATATCCAAAAAGGCCTCCGTAAACTAATCCCAGGTCTTCTCTGACAAACTAAGAGGTCGTCAAGCAATAAGTTACCTTCACCAATCTTTAGCTGCATCTCTCAATTGATAAGCAATATAAGTAACTCCATGTGACTCAAGAGAACAAAGGTTATATAGGTTCTCAAGACAATCCATCAAAACTCATAGGCATCCTCGCCTATAACACCACTAAAACTAGAAAGATCCAAATGAGTGAATCTCTCAAACCTCTTTTGATGCTCAGAAGACATAATTGTACTCACAATAATAGGAGGCATAATAAATCTGGGTGGCTGAGAACCCATCTGAGAAGGCATCACAGGAGTACCCTCTAAATAGGTCAGTAATCGAATCAACAACCCCTTTTAGACTGGGGAAGAAGAACTCTGTGAGACCAGATTAGGCCTAAAAAATCCAACATACTCAACCTTAGGCTCGGGAAAGAGTCCCTTAGTGCTATTTGTTGATAGGGTAGATCCTTATTCTCGAACTCTACCTCGATCCTAACAATGACTCATAACTTTCCCTCTAGACTAGACTCTCTTCTTAGATAATGGACCTACATCTCTAGCCTTAATAGATCTAGTCCTTATCATCTGCACAGAAAGAGTGAAATATTACTTAGAACACAAGGTATGAAGAATCTACATAATGAGGAACAAAATAAGAGAAGTTTCCTAGAGACATCTTCTATCCTCTACAAGATAGATACAAATGTCTATGTACTACTCCACTAGACCCTACTAGACATGTTGTTCTTACACTGGTGAGACCTATGAACCTGGCTACTCTAACACCATATTTTCACAACCCAAAATCTAAGGGTCATGATGGCACTCATCACAAAAGTACTTATTAAGTAACCCTATCACCTAAACTAATAAATGTCATAACGCAAAACCTAACCCTCCTCCCCCAGTCACAACAATATCCTTACAATCATAAATGATAATAAGCTAACCTATGAGCTGGTACCTACTGTGAGCACTAAATAAAATAATAATCATACACATGTGTGGAATATAAACTACTGAAGTGATACAAATTTGAATACTGAAAACATGATTCAGTCACTAATTTGAAGCATCTGGTGAAATACTAAAGGTTAACTGCTAATTTAAAATAACTGATAATGCTAAAAGGATTGATAAACTGAATAAATATCTAACTAACTATCTGATTGTCTGAAACACTTAAACTGACTGAGGAGTTAATGGGATAGGCCCCCAACTAACTCTGACTGACTGGACATAATAAAATATTAAAGTACTGAATGAGAGTTAATATGTCCTCGATAGATGAGAACTTACAACTACGAATGCTAAGTAATGTTGGCTATCTAACTGCAGTTGGGAACTGAGCTTTCAAACCTATGATATAAGACATCATAGCACGAAAAAGAGTATGCGGTCAGTACTTTAAATGTACTAGCATATGAGATAAGGACTGGCTAACATACATGGGTAACTATGTATGAATGCACAAACAAGTAATATTTGTGATTGCTAGACCAAGTATAAAATATTTTTGAAATAATCTAGAAAGTGAATGACTGTAATTTGTATAATGAAATAATTGAGAATCTATACACATGGTCAACGAAAACCTGAACTGAAAATATACTAAATACTGCACTGAGACTGGAGGCATTATCTAACTAACATTCCCCAATCTAAGCTAATCGGGGTCAAACTTGTAACCCTGATTAGAAGGGTGTTAGTACCGTGCCATGGGTACTAACACTGGCTGTGTGGATCCAGAAAACTTATATCCCGAAGGACTAATGAGTCACCGTCAACTGGCAGGTGCTCTAATAAGATATGTGTCACCCTCAACTGGTAAGTAAATACCTTGTCAACCCTCAACTAGAAGGTAGACATCTTTAACAAATACTGACTACATAGTTTTGTAACGTAAGGATTTCTACTGAATGTCACACCATCTACTTCTAGGTGAGCCCTTATCCTTGAGTTTACTCGACGCTAAATCTTACTCCCAGCTGAACTGAACCTGGGACTGAACTTAACTAAGCTTGACTGAACATAATTTCATAACTTATAGTGCTCATCATGATTACATCAACTGAATAAGTAATAGAATTTGTGGTTTAACTTATTCATTATTGAAATGATCTAAATTTATGTAAAAACTCTTAGGTTTTGGGTATTCATAACCTAATAGCATTGAATGATCACTGAATGCAATAACAAGCTTAAAAACTATAGTAAAGGATCATGGTTCAAAACCCATAAGCATGGACATTGCATCAAACATGTGGGATCATGAATTTAAACATGGGAAAGCTTTAAATAGGGGAAACAAAATAACTGTATGACTATAATCATAATTTGGGGTTCTAACATGGAATTTACTTGAAATAGGACGTGCGAAACTAAAATTCAAAGCATGAGGAAATCAAATCTTGCATGGGATCATACATGGGCTGAATTGAATTTAAAATCACCATGAAAACATGAATTAAACCCATCTTAAGAGATATAAATTACCATAATAATAGAACAATCATTATTTAACTGAAAAGAGGGTTTTTGAGCTCCATGGGTGAAAGGGAACCATGAATGAACACCCCACATACCTTAAGCTTCTTAACTTGAAAGGAAAACACTAATATTAATGCTTTCTTGAAGCTTCTTGAACTTGGGTAACTTGAATTCTTGATTTCTTGGGGAGAATGGAATTGAATTTTTGTTCTTGGAGGGAAGACGAGGGTTTTCTTGAGAGAAAAGTTAGAGAAAAAAGGCAAATAATGCCCTAATTGATGCCCCAAGTCATGATATGAATGATTGGGTTGAGAGGGGAAAGACCCAATTGCCCACGGTGATTTAAATTCAATACCAGATATGACAGTCTTACCGTGATACGGTCCTACTGTGGTTGTTCATTTCCCTCACCGCGATGTGGTCTGCATGAGAATGGGAATAGAGCTGTGATGCAGGCTTATCACAATGACCCACTAGTTTAGTAATCTAAACATTTCCCAAACCTCGTATAAAAAATCTAAAACTTCTTCGAGACATACTTGTTACATCCCTGAACATGAATCAACTCAAAAACCAACATTTTAAGATCGAGAAGACCAAAATAAAAATCCTCAAAGTTAGAGGTATTAAAAATGACTAAGTCCCCAATAATTAGTGCAAATTTCTAGCCTTATGCCCTTTCTGCATGCAACTGAAAGCTAAACCAATTAAGATTAGTACGAGGTATTACAATATCTCCCCCTTGGGAACATTCATCCTCGAATGTGACTGGTTAGACTGAGAGCATAGAACTAACGTAACTGACATCACATACTAAACATGCATGACTAGGAATATGATAATATAACTGAGTATGAAATATGATACATAAATTAAACTAATTTCGTGAATTCATGCAATAACAGGAGGATGTTTATATAGATATATAGCTGGAACTGAGATTAAAAAAGAATCAATATAGGGAAAATTGTTACCTCCAGTCGAGTCTGAGTTTATGGAGAAAAGATGAGGGTACTTGGTATGCATATCTGCTTCCGCTTCCCAAGTAGCTCCCTCAATGGACTGATTCCGCTATAGAACTTTAACCAAGGGAACTTCTTTATTCCTTAGACTACGAATCTGATGATCAAGGATCCCAACTAGGACTTCTTCATAGGAAAGACTATCCTTAACATCCATATCTTCTAAAAGAACAACTACAGCTGAATCACCAATACATTTCTTTATAAAGAAACATGAAATACTGGATGCATTGAAGCCAAATCAGTAAGCAACTATAGCTAATAAGCTACCTTTCAAAAATGGTTCAAGATTCTATAAGGGCCAATATATCAAGGATAGAGCTTCATCTTCTGACCAAATCTCTTTACTCCCTTCATGGGAAATATTTTTAGAAAAACTAAATCACCTACCTCAAACTTAAGATCTCTTCTCCTCATATTTGCATAGGATTTCTAATGAATTTGGGTTATCTTCAGCCTCTCTCTAATTAACTAAACTTACTCCATCACATCAAACACTGAATCTGGCCTTATCAAAGCGGCCACACTCGTCTCAAACTAACAAATAGTAGATATATATCTCCTCCCATAGAGAGACTTAAATGGAGCCATCTTAATATTTGAGTGATAGTTGTTATTGTAAGCTAACTAAATCAAAGGTAAGTGGTCATCCCAACTACCTTTAATATCAATAGTACATGCTCTCAACTTACCTTAGACCTTTGGGTACTAAGACCCTTCTAAAAAGCCTTACAAAAGTGAGAGGTAAATTGAGTATCTCTATCGGATATGATAGACAATGAAATTCTATGCAACTTAACCAACTCCTTAATATAAGTCCTGGCATAATCCTCAACTGAGTAGGAAGTATAAACTGGCAAAAAATAAGATAATTTGGCCATTTTATCCATAATAACCCATATTGAATCATGCTGACGACGTGTACGTGGTAAAACTATCACAAAATCCATGTTCACCACTTCCCACTTCTAAGTAGGGATGTTGAACTCCCGCTATGTATCATTAGGGCTCTGGTGCTCAACATTAACCTGCTAATAATTTGAATACTTAGCCACAAACTCTGCGATATCCTTTTTCATACCATTCCACTAATAGATTTCCCACAAGTTAAGGTATATCTTCGTGTCCCCTAGATGAATAGAATATCGAGCACCATGTGCTTTAGCTAAAATTCACTATCTCAAACCATCAACAAATGAAATACATAACCTACCCTGGCAATGCAACACACCATCTCCCTCTTGGGAGAAAACCTCTAATTTCTGATCTCTAATAGATTCCATCAACTTAACCAGACTAGGATCCCTAATTTTCTTTTCCTTTACTTTAGTAACCAATGAAGATTCCAAGACATTCTGAACCCAATACACTGCCTTTAGCTGAGTTAACCAACCAAACACCTAATCTATCAAGATGATGAACCTCCTGAACTAACTTTTTCTTTTCATCCTGGACATAAGCAATACTGCCCATAGAAAATATATTAAGGGCATATGCCACTAGATTTTCCTTGCTCGGATAATACAACACACTCATATCATAATCCTTTAATAACTCTAGCCATCATCTCTATTGAAGATTCAAATCTTTCTGCATAAACACATACTGCAAACTTTTATGATCTATGAACACATCAACATGAACCCTATAAAGATAATGCATCCAAATTTTTAATGGAAAAACAACCACTGCCAACTCAAGATCATGGGTAGGATAGTTCTTGAAAGACCCCATAAAAAATTTCTAGCTTAAATCAGTCCTTTAAGCTTGTTAGGGTCCCAGACTTAGAATATATTAACTAAGTATTCAGACTTAGTGTTATTTTATCCTTCAAAAGTTGAAAATACTATTTCATGACCTACGTCCTTAAAATGTTGATATTTGAGTTAATTCATGATCAGGAATGTCAGTAGAGGTTCCTGGACAAGTTTTGGATTTTTTGGACCTCGTTTAGACCATGTTTGAGTGCCCAAAATAGTGGGTCGACGTGATCTTGACATGTCGCATCGACCATCACATTGATAAGATAGTTGTTCCCCAGATTCAGTACAAATTCCAGTGAATTGATGCAGACTCGATACGATGCGTTAGCTATCATATTGATGCTAATGACATAATGCGTCAGCCTGTGTATCGGTAACATAGTTTACAGGTATTAAAAGACCGCGTCCTGAGTGTTAATTAGGTATTTTTCCCACGCCCTTCATCCCCCAAAACACAAAATTAAACCCTTTGGAGAGAAATTATATTCATTCTTTAACAAATTTCCCAAGAACAAAAATCCTAGGTGTTCAAATTTTAAATCAAGAACTCAAGAACTCACCATTAACTTTCAAAAATTCATCGATTAAGGTATGTGAAGATTCATCCAAGGGTCTCTTCCACCCTTGGAATTCAAGAAACTATTTTTAAACTTCAAGTTTATGGATTTCATGAATTCCATATTGGGTTTGATTATGTTCATATTTATAATAATTTCTTGGGATTCTAATATAACTTTTATGATACATTTCATGTGAGGTTAATCGATATGTATGTAACATCATGAGGATCCATGTAAAACCCTTGAAATTGTCAATGGGAATTTAAATTATGATGTCTACTTTTAGTTTAGTGTTATATGCATATGTATGCTCACCAAGTGTTTGATGAATTGTTAATGTGAACTTATAAGGGAAAGAAATCATGTCATGCTAGCTTATTTGCAAGTTATACCATGAAAAGTTTTTATAAGATGTCTCTATAGATACATTATGAACTCAATATGCATGCTTATGATAAGAAAGATCATGTGATGCTTTATTTTCATGCAATCGAGTCCTAGAGGTATTTAATACCCAATAATTTAGTTGTTTACTTAGATCCAGTGTCAGTTACAAAGTAATCTCAGTAGTGAATCGATCATTAGAACTCAGCCAGTTATAGAAACCCAGGAAATCTCAGTAGTGTTCATAATTCAGTCATAGTACTCAAATCAGACCTTAGTAAACTCAGTCAGTTAATAGAATTCAGTACTATTTTGTCAGTCCATGAAACTTAGTGAACTCAGTTCAGTTCAGTCAAATAGTAATATTGGTAATAATTCAGTCCAGTCTAAGTACAGACTAGAAATTAATTCAGTGTCTATTTAGTTGGGAGTAGGATTCAGCACCAAGCAAACCCAGGGATTGGGGCATTTCTTCCAGCATAGGGATGACCCTTAGTAGTAATCCCTGCATTACAAAACTATGTAGCCAGCGTAGGTTGAGATATCTTCCTGCTAGATTAGGGTTGATACATCTCATATGAGTTTTCCTAGTAGCGAGGGTTGATGAAAGAACTTTTTGTCAGAGAGGGTTAACTCACAGTTGTCTTTACCCATGGCATGCTACTGACACCCTTTCAAATAGGGTTATAGGTTGGACCCCAATCATTTTAGAGAGGGGTATGTCAGTTAGATATTACCTCCTATAGTATCAGTCTCAGAATAGAACTCAGTTCAATTCTACAGATTTAGGACTATCAGGTATAGTCACTCATCTTAGCACAGAACTCAATATAGTTCAAAAAACTAAGGACTGTCAGATACAATCATTCAGTTATCAGAATTACAACATTAGTACACTCAGACATTAGTAGATCAGTATTCAGATTCATTATTCAATATTATCACAATCTCAGTTATAGTATACATATTTATGCATTTATTCTTATTCAGTCATACTCATGTTATTTAGTTATTATTGTTCATGCATATGAACCCATGCATTTCAATAATACCAGCATATTTAAAGTACTAACACATGCATTTGTTTTATGCTATGATGTCTTATATCATAGGTTCAGATGCACGGGCTCCAGAGCACTCTTAGCAATTTAGATTTTTAGCAATCAGCGTAGTGGTGATTCCTTATAGTTTGAGGACATGGTTGTTTTCAGTATTTCACTATTATTTTCAGTAGTCGGAGTTAGTTAGGGACTTGTCCCATCAACTCCATAGTTCAGACAGTTTAGAGGCTTTCCAGACTAGATTATTTTTTAGAGAGTTGTTCAGTTTTCAGTATTGATGTTTAGTTTTGGTATTGTGATACCATATCCAGTATCATTTATAGTAATGAGCCTTATGGATAGTTTTCTACCTACTTTATACATATATAATGCATTATTATTTACATATTAAAGTAGGTACTAGTCATGGGTTAGCTTATGGTCCTTAGAGATTAGGAGCACCGTGTAGCATCCAGGGTATAGACTTGGGGCGTTACAAACTTGATATCAAAGCCTAAGGTTCAACAGTGTCCTAGAAAGTCTGAAAGCCTCATCTAGTAGAGTCTTGTGCATAGGTACATTATGCGCCACACTTATGGAAAGGAGGCTACGAGGTGTTTTAGGAATAGTTTCCCTTCTTTCAGTATTCATGTCGTGCGAGTGAGCATAAAATTTAGTTATACTCTTCTTCTAATCCAAGTTTCTCTTTCATTTACAAACTATGCCTCTAAAGAGAACTAAGGGAAAATGAATGGAAGATCAGTTAGAACCTCAGCCCATCCAGCCAGATCCTCTGGATGAACACGTCTCCCACGCTGAGTTTAGAGCAGCCTTCACCACTCTAGCTCATTCTGTGGCATCCCAGAATGAATGTCCAGCTACTATTTCAGCCAACCCAGTGTCTAATGTTTTTGCTGCCCAAGTTTGGGATTTCACTCAAATGAACCCTCCATCATTTACCTGATCTAAGTTAGATGAAGACCCTCAGAAATTTCTTGATTAGGTGCAGAAGGTTACCAATATTATTATGGTGACTACTGTTGAGAGCGCTAAGTTGGCCTCATATCAGTTACAGGATGTGGCACACTCATGGTTCAAATAGAGAAAAGCAGAGAGGGCTACAGATACAAGGCCCATAGAATGAGAGGAGCTTGTAGTTGCTTTTCTAGATAGGTTTTTCCCGCTAGAGTTGAGGGAAACAAACGTTTTAGAGTTTATAAACTTGAGGCAGGGCAATATGATAGTACAAGAGTATTATATCAAGTTTACTCAGTTAGCTAGATATGCCCCATATGTTGTAGCAGATAGCAGATCTAAGATGAGCAAGTTTGTGTTGGAGGTATCTAGTAGTGTGGTCAAGGAGTGTAGGACCGTAATGCTGATAAAAGGGATGGACATATCCAGACTTATGGTCCACGCTCAGTAGAGAGAGGAGGCCAAGAATAAAGAAAAAAAGAGGGAGAACAAGAGAGTGAGAACAAGAGAGCGAGAACAAGTAGTTTCAGTTTCACTCAACCTAAGTTAGAGGGTTGGAATCATTCTTAGTTTCATCCAAAATCCTCAGTTCTAGCTCTGTTCTCAGCTAGTGCTCCTGTTCCCAAATTCAAAGATGGAAACAGGGATAGGGCATCAGGCCCTAAGCCTCATGATAGTCTTAGCAGTGCTCGAACCAATCACTTTTGTTAGAAGTATAGCAAAAACTACCAGGGTATCTGTAGAGATGGAAGCGATGTATGTTTCAGATCTAGAAATCCAGGTCATAGGGTCATACAATGTTCTTATGTGGGTTGATAGAGTCATCATAATCGCTCCCCAGCTCAATTCAGTCACCCAAATCAGCAAAGTACCTCTTCTAGTTCCACTAGTGGGCAACGCCAAAATAGACTCTATGCTCTTCAATTCTAAGAGGATCAGGAAACTTCTCCTAATATGGTCACTGGTACGTTACAAGTTTTCCATTTGCATGTTTATGATTTGCTAGATCCAGGAGCTTCTTTGTCCTTTGTTACTCCATATATAGCAGTTGATTTCGGAGTTAGTCCCAAAATTCTTGTAGAGCCTTTCTCAGTTTTTACTCCAGTGGGTAAATCTATCATAGCCAGGTGGGTATACAGGAACTGTTTGATTATGATATCTTAGAGATTCACTTTAGCAGACTTAGTTAAATTAGAGATGACTAATTTTGATGTCATTCTCAGCATGGATTGGCTTCATTCCTGCTAAACCTCAATTGACTACAGAAATAAAATTGTCCAATTTCATTTTCCGAATGAGCCCATCCTTGAGTGGAGGGGTAATACTTTAGCACTTAGAGGTTAGCTTATTTTTTACCTTTGTGCTAGAAAATGATATCTAAGGGATGTGTCTACCATTTCGTTCGGGTCCAGGAATCTAGCTTAGAAACCCCTACTCTTGAATCAGTGTTAGTAGTTTGTGAATTCCTAGATGTGTTTCCCAAAGATCTTCCCAGAGTTTCTCCTGAAAGAAAAGTTGATTTTGGAATCAATCTTCTCCCAGATACTTATCCCATATATATTCTGCCATATAGAATGGCTCCGGTAGAACTCAGAGAATTTAAAAAGCAGTTAAAAGATCTCCTAGATAAGGGATTCATCAGGCCTAGTGTGTCCTCGTGGGGTACACTAGGGTTATTCATGCATAAGAAGACAATTCTCTCATAAAATACATAGATTATCATTAGCTAATTAAATTCACGGTCAAGAACAAGTATCCACTTCCCAGGATCGATGACTTGCTCAACCAACTTCAGGGTTCCCGCTATTTTTCAAAGATAGACCTCAGATCTGGCTATCATCAGCTCAGATTCAGGGAATGTGACATCCCAAAGACAGCCTTCAAAACTCGGTATGGTTACTTTAAATTCTTATTCATGTCCTTTGGTCTTACCAATGCCCCAACAGCTTTCATGGACTTGATGAACCATATGGTTAAGCAGTTCTTGGACATGTTTGTTATAGTCTTCATAGATGATATCCTTGTTTACTTCCATAGTGAACATAATTATGCAGACCATCTCGGAATAGTATTATAGACTCTCAAAAATCATCAGTTATTCACCAAATTTAGTAAGTTCAAATTTTGGCTAAGGTCAGTTGCTTTTCTTGGTCATATCATTTCTGGTGATGGCATTAGAGTCGATCCCTACAAGACCAAGGCAGTGAGAAATTGGCCTAGATCTATCTCTTCATCAGATATCAGGAGTTTCTTGAGCTTAGCCAGCTATTACCGATGGTTTGTCAAGGGATTTTCATCTATTGCATCCCCTATGTCTAGATTTATTTAGAAGAATATCAAATTCCAATGATCAGATTCTTGCGATAAAAGTTTTCAAGAGTTGAAGACTCGATACACTACAACTCTATTTTTGATCCTACCAGATGGTTTAGACAGATTTATTGTGTATTGTGATACCTCCAGAGTTGGTTTGGGGTGTGTTTTGCTGCTGGGAGGTATGTTCATAGACTATGCCTCTAGACAGCTTAAGCCCCATGAGAAGAATTATCCTACTCATGATCTTCAGTTAGCAGCAGTAGTTTTTGCCTTAAAGATTTGGAGACACTACTTGTATGGGGTGCATGTTGATGTGTTCACGGATCACAAGAGTCTACAGTATGTGTTCTCTCAAAAAGACTTCAACCTTCGTCAGAGAAGGTGGTTGGATTTGTTAAAAGACTACGACATGAGTGTCCTGTATCATTTGGGTAAGGACAATGCAGTGGCTAACACTCTCAGTAGAATGTCTATGGGTAGTGGGTCCCATATTAAGGACAATAAGAGGAACCTAACTCAGAAAGTTCATCAACTAGCCCGACTAGGTGTCTGCTTGGTCGATTCAGCAGAAGGTAGTGTATGGGTGCAGAGTAGCTCAAAATCATCCCTAGTTTCCAAAGTGAAGGAAAAGCAAGATAGGGATCCCAGTCTATTCAAGCTGAAGGAATTAGTCAGAGATAAAAAAATAGAGGTTTTCTCCTAAGGGGGAGATGGTGTTTTGTGTTGTCAAGATCGTTTATGTGTGCCAGGTGTAGATAACTTGAGGCAGCAAATTCTTGCAGAAGTGCATAGTGCGTGCTACTCTATTCATCCAGGGGCCACTAATATATACCGTGACTTGTGGGAGATCTATTGGTAGAGTGGGATAAAGAGGGATATTGTAGAGTTTATGGCTAAATGCTCAATATATCAGTAGATTAAGGTTGAACATCAAAAGCCTAGTGGGTCTATGTAGGAGTTCAATATTCCCACCTAGAAATGGGAAGAAATCAACATAGGCATTGTGACGAGTTTACCTCGTACTCTCCGTCAGCATGATTCAGTTTGGGTCATTGCAGATCGAATGACCAAATCGGCCTATTTTCTACCAGTCCCTACCTCTTACTCAGCTGAGGATTATGGCAAACTCTATATTAGGTAGTTGGTCAGATTGCACGGTATTTCATTGTCCATTATCTCAGATAGAGGTACCCATTTTACCTCTCAGTTCTGGAAAGCTTTCCAAAAGGGTTTTGGCACCCAAGTTCACCTTAGTACCGACTTTCATCCTCAAATGGATGGTCAAGTAGAAAGGATCATTCATACTTTAGAAGATATGATGCGAGCGTGTGCGATTGAATTTAAAGGTAGTTGGGATGACCACTTGCCTTTTATTGAGTTCGCATACAACAATAGCTATCATTCCAGCATTCAGATGGCTCTATTTGAGGTGCTTTATTGGAGGAGGTGTAGATCTCCCATTGGTTCGTTTGAAGTAGGTGAGGCTATAGTGATAGGGCTTGATCTAGTATAAGCCTTAAGATAGCTCAGAGACGATAAAATTCATACGCAGATGTACGCAGAAAGGATCTCGAGTTTGAGATTGGTGACTATGTGTATTTGAAAACTTCTTTTATGAAGGGAGTTAAGAGTTTTGGCAAGAAGGGGAAACTCAGTCCCCGATATATCTGTCCTTACTGTATTCTCAGCCATTTTGGAAAGGTACCTTACAAGCTTGAGTTGCCTTGAGATTTATCTTCATTCCATCCAGTGTTCCACATTTCCTTGCTAAAGAAATGCATAGGTGACCTATCAGTCATAGTCCCTGTAGAGGACATAGATATTCTGAGCAGCCTCTCTTATGAAGAGATCCCAGTTAAAATCCTTGACTATCAGATTCGCAGATTGATGAATAAAGAAGTCCCTCTAGTCAAAGTTCTTTGGCGGAATCAGTCCGTTGAGGGAGCTACTTGGGAAGAGGAAGTAGACATACGGACCAAGTATCCTTACCTCTTCTCTGCAAACTCAGACTCGGTCCAAGGTAATAGTTTTCCTTAAGGTTATTCAGTCATGTTCAGATTTCCATTACAAGCTTGGTATCAGTTGCCATTGCATATACTGTCATACGCTCATGAGCAAGTTCAGCCATGTACCCATGCATCAAATATGCATAATTAGTATATAAACTTAGCTTATCACTAATCCCAGTCATGCATTCATGAATCCTGTTCAGTTATGTACTTATGCATATTTAGTGTGATAATTCAGTCTATCAGTAACTTCAGCTATGAAATCATATGTCAAATGTTCCTTTCCAATAAGTTAGTTTAGTCTACCAATATTCTCAGCTTAGTTAGTCTCATTCAAGGATTAATGTTCTCAAGGGAGAGATAATGTAAGACCCCGCAAAAAAATTTCTAGTTTAAATCAATCCTTTAAGCTTGTTAAGGCTCCAAAATTTAGAATATATTAACTAAGTATTCAGACTTAGTGCCATTTTAGCCTTTAAAAGTTGTCAATCTAATTTTATGACCTTTACGTCCTTTAAATATTTATATTTGAGTTAATTCATGATCAGGAATGTCAGTAGAGGTTTCTGGACAAGTTTTATATTTTTCAAACCTCGTTTAGACCATGTTTTAGTGCCTAAAATAGTGCGTCAATGTGATCTTGATGCGTCGAGTCGACCATCGCGTTGATAAGATAGTTTTTCCCCAGCTTTGGTGCAAATTCCAGTGAACCAATATGGACTCGACACAGTGTGTTAGCTATCACATCGATGTCAAAGACGCAACACGTCGACCTGTGCGTTGATAACACAGTTTATAGGTATTAAAAGGTTGCATCCTCAGGGTTAATTAGGTCTTTTTCCAATGCCCTTCAGCCCCCAAAACACGAAATTAAACCCTTTAGAGAGCAATTATATTCATTCTTTCATAAATTTCCCAAGAACAAGAACCCTGGGTTTTCAAATTTCAACTCAAGAACTCACCATTAACTTTCAGAAATTCATCAACTAAGGTATGTGAAGTGCTCGTCCTAGGGTCCCTTCCACCCTTGGAGTCCAAGAAACTATTTTTAAACTTTAATTTTATGGATTTCATAAAGTCCATGTTGTGTTTGATTATGTTCATGTTTATAATGATTAATTGAGATTCTAATCCATGTTTTATGATACGTTTCATATGAGGTTAATCGATATAAATGTAATATCATGAGGATCCATGTAAAACCCTTAAAATGATCAATGGGGATTTGAATTATGATGTCTACTTGTTGTTTAGTGTTATTTGCATATATATGCTCACCAAGTTCTTGATGAATTGTTCATGTGAACTAATAACAGAAAAAAATTATATCATGCTAGCTTATTTGCAAGTTATACCATGCAAGAGTTTGATAAAATGTCTCTATAGATGTATTATGAATTCAATATACATGTTTATGCTAAGCAAGATCATTTGATGCTTTATTTTCATGCTATTGAGTCCTGGGGTATTTAATACCCAACAGTTTAGCTAGTTACTTAGAGCTAGGGTTAGTTACGAAGTAATCTCAGTAGTGACTCGATCAGTAGAACTCAACCAGTTATAGAAACCCAGGAAATCTCAGTAGTGTTCATAATTCAGTCAAAGTACTCAGATCATACCTCAGTAGACTCAGTCAGTTAACGAAATTCAGCTGTATTCCATCAGTCCACGGAACTCATTGAACTTATTTCAGTTCAGTCTAACAATAATATCGGTAAAAACTCAGTCCAGTCTAGCACATACTAGAAATTAGTTCAATGTCTATTCAATTTGGAGTGGGATTCAGCACCTAGCGAACCCAGGGATGGGGGCATTCCTGCCAGCAGAGGGTTTGATCCTTAGTAGCAATCCATGCATTATAGAACTATGTAGCCAGTGTAGGTTGAGATATCTGTCTACCATACTAGGGTTAATACATCTCATATGAGTTTTCTTGCTAGCTAGGGTTAACGAAAGAGCTTTCTGTCAGAGAGCATTAACTCACAGTTGTCTTTACCTGTGGCACTATACTGACACCCTTCCAACTGAGGTTGCAGGTTGGACCCCAATCCGTTCAGAGAGGGGCATGTTGGTTAGATGATTACCTCCCACAATCTCAGTTTCAATCTCAGTCTCAGAATAGAACTCAGTTCAATTCTACAGATTTAGGACTATCAGGTATAGTCACTCATCTTAGCACAGAACTCAATATAGTTCAAAAAACTAAGGACTGTCAGATACAATCATTCAGTTATCAGAATTACAACATTAGTACACTCAGACATTATTAGATCAGTATTCAGATTTAGTATTTAGTATTATCATGATCTCAGTTACAGTATACATATTCATGAATGTATTCTTATTCAGTCATACTCATGTTATTCAGTTATTATTGTTCATGCATATGAACCCATGTATTTCAGCCTACCTCATTGATTATACCAGTATATTCAAAGTACCCACACATGCATTTGTTTTGTGCTATGATGTCTTATATCCTAGGTTCAGACGCACAGGCTCCAGTGCACCCTTAGCAGATCAGATTTTTAGCAGTCAGCATAGTGGTGAGTCCTCATAGTTCGAGGACATAGCTGTTTTTAGTATTTAAATATTCTTTTCAGTAGTCGAATTTAGTTGTGGACTTGTCCCATCAACTCTATAGTTCAGGCAGTTTAGAGGCTTTCCAGACTAGAGTATTTTCAGACAGTTGTTTAGTTTTCAGTATTGATATTTAGTTTTAGTATTGTGATACCATATCCAGTATTATTTATAGTATTGAATCTTATGGCCAGTTTTCTGCCTACTTTCCACATATATACTATATTATTATTCAGTTATTGCAGCAGGTACCAATCATGGGTTAGATTGTGGTCCTTTGAAATTATAAGCACCATGTAGTGTTCGGGGTACAGACTCGGGGTGTTATAATTCTTTTCATAGGGTTTAAGTTATCTAGAGGCATAGGCTATGACCTTATCTCTCTGTATCAATACACAACCAAGACAACTCTAGAAGAATCACAGTAAATTACAAACCCATATAAACCATCTGGCAAAGTCAATACTGGGGCTGAAGTAAGTTGAGTCTTTAACTCCTAAAAACTCTTCTTGCAAGAATATGACCACTAAAATTTGAAATTTTTCTGAGTAAATCAATACATGGGAGATGCAATAGAAGAAAACCCTTTAATAGGCTATTTGTAATAGCCAGACAAACCCAAGAAACTCTTAATATTTGATGGATAAATGGGTCGGGGCCAATTTCTTCTGCTTTGATCTTTTAAGGGTCAACTCGAGTGCTATCATCAAAAATAATACGGCCAAGGAATGCTACTGATCTCATCCAAAATTCTCACTTATTGAATTCGGCAAACAACTGATGAGCTCTAAGGGTCACAACATAATTCTCATATGGTCTGCATGATCATTTTCACGACGGGAATAGACAAGAATATCATCAATTAGAAATATGACGAACATGTCCAGGTACTGCTTGAATACTTTGTTCATCAAGTTCATGAAAGTTATAGGGCTATTTTTTAGTCTAAAAGACATAACTAGAAATTCAAAGTGACCATACTGAGTTCTAAAAGTTGTCTTTGGAAAGTCACATTCTTTTACTCTGAGCTGATGATAGCCGGATCTCAGGTTTATCTTTGAGAAATAACTGGCATCCTGAAGTTGGTTGAACAAGTCATCAATACTTGGGAGTGGATACTTATTCTTGATTGTGACTTTGTTCAACTGACAGTAATCGATGCACATTCTGAGAGAACCGTATTTCTTACGCACGAATAAGATTGGAGCGGCCCACGAGGAAATACTAGGCCTGATGAATACCGTATCTAAGAGATCCTTTAACTTTTATTTCAACTCTTTAAGCTCAGCTGGAGCCATTCTATAGGTTGGAATAGAGATATGCTGGGCATCAGAAAGGAGATCTATTTCGAAGTTAATTTTCCTTGTGGGAGGAACTCTAGGATGATCATCAGGGAACACATTTGGAAATTCCTTTATACTGAAATGGACTCAAGACTTGGAGTCTTAGAACTAAGGTCTTTGATTCGCACAAGATAGTACATGCACCCCCTTCAATATCATTTTTCTTGCCATAAGCTAAGAAATAATCTGATCCCTAAGCATAGAGGTCCTACCCCTCCATTTAATGACTGGTGCATTAAGAAACTGAAACCGAATAACTCTATTTTTGCAATCAACTGAGGCATAGAATGAGTGAAGCCAATCCATGCCGAGAATTACATCAAAATCAGTCATCATTAACTCCACAAGATAAACTAAGATAACTTTCTGAGATATTATAATAGGGCAATTTTTGTATACCCGTCTGGCTATAATAGATTTACCCACTGTGTTAGACATTGAGAAAGGTTCTGCTAAAGATTCAGTACTGATATCGAAATCGACTGCTATATAGGGGTTACAAATGAGAGTGAAGCTCTAAGGTATAGTATAGCATAAACATGGAGATAAAAGACCTGGAACATACCCGTAACTACATCAAGAGAACTTTCTTGATCGTACTAATTGTGGAGGGCATAAAACCTGTTATAACACTTCCCACTGGTTCCACTGGAAGCGGCACCCTGTTGAGTCGGGCAATCGGCTAGAACTGGAGGACAATTGGACTGACCCTGCTGACCATCCTTAGGGAAATCTATGAGTGTATGGCCTGGCTTGCCATATCCAAAACATACATCACTGCCAGCTCTCCACATAACATGATGATGCCTGCCATATTTCCTGCAGAGCGGATTAGTATGACCACTGTTCACGCTATCTTGGGACTTAGAGCCTGGCGCCCTATACCAACTATCTTACTTGAACTTAGGCACTAGCACACTAGCTAAAAATGGAGTTGGGGATAAAAACTTCTAACAAAACTGAGAACGACTGCCAGCTTCTGACCTTGGCTGGGAAAAGTTAAAAACAACTTATTCTGCCCCTCTTATTTTCTCTCTCTTTCTCCTTAAGTTTCTCTTCCTAAATCTGCTAAGCATGAACCATAATTTTAGTTAAGTCTTTATCCTTAATCAACGTGGAAGCCCTACACTCCTTAACCACACTATAAGCTGCACAAAACATGAACTTAGCCATTCTAGACCATTGTCAGCCACTACATTAGGAGCATAGCTCATCAAATGAGTAAACTTAAGTGATCACTACTCCACACTCATACCACCTTTCTTCAAGTTAATAATATCTTAAATCTTAGCCTCCCCCAAATCTAATGGGAAGAACTTATTTATAAAAGGTGTGGCAAACTCCTCCCACTCAATAGGCCCTGCATCAACACCACAGTCCTTCTTCCACTAATTAAAACAGGTGTGAGCTACATCTTGCAACTGATATACATCCAACTCTGCACTTGATACACCCAAATTACAACTTTCATTAGAAAGTGTAAGCAGTCATTGTCAAATATAAAACCCAAATAGGTTGGGGTCGAATCCCACAGGGAATAAGGCATTAACTAAGTGTATGACTATTAACAAACTATTGATCAAAGATTTTTGGAAGTAAGGGGGTTTGTTTATTAACAAACTTTGTTGATAGAATCAAGTTGTATTCCAACTAGTGAGTATTTTTGCAAGGTTAATTCAATGAGAATAAGTAAACTAGGACTATGTTCACCAAGGTGTTCATGCAGTCAGGGTTGTGAGCTATTCCAAATTCCCAATTAACAATCTCAATTGCAAGGCTAATTAAACTCTTAAATTATATTTGTTTCTCAACCTTAATCGATAGTTAACCTTTAATTCTTTTGAACTTATAGAATTTTATGTAATGCTTAATTGACTCCTCAAGTGGGTTGATCCTGTTAAGGCATAAACCCATAACCCAAAGGTTAAAGCCCTTGAATTTCTTGTAAATCTCTTTTTTTCCCACCACACAATTTTCTACTCAAACAGGTGGTGTTCATGGGCACACCCTTCAAGTTTCCAACCAAGAAAGATCATTATTATGAAGATAAGATCACATAATTTCAATTAGTTACAAAATTTAGGCATTCTCACAACCCTAAGCAATAATTTACACCAAGGCTCCCATAACCCTAGTAATGGGATCTTTAGCTACACATCATAAAAGAAGAAGACTCCACTATATTTATCATAAATAATTTCAGAAAATCACTTACAAAAATCCAAAGGATTGTTCTTGATCTTGAATGAATAGTTAATAAAATGTAAGATCCTAATAAAAAGCTTGTTTCTCAGAGAAATTTTAGGCTACAAAAGTACTCTATAGTCCAAAGATGCCTAATCTAACCCTAAATTGGGTATTTATAGGTTTCCAGGGAATGGTGATTTAAAATTTGAAATGCAGATAGCCACAGCACGGGTGATGGCCAAGGTGGCGGTCCATTGCTGGCCTGACGGTCCGTCTCTTAGACCATCTCCTGGATTCCTAGATTTCTACCTTCTATTTAAGCTTCGACAGTCAAGTTGATGGCCCATCACAGGTTTGACAATTCATTGCTTGGATTGTCACTTTGATCCTTGATAAATTGCATTCTTCTTAAGACTGACGGACAAGGTGACCGTCCATCAGTGGCCTAACGGTCTGTCACTTGGACCATTACTTGGGTCCTTCACATCTCTTGTTCTGTTTATCACTGATGGGCATAGTGACGGTTTGTCAAAAGGTTGATGTCCTATCATTTAGATCTCCAATCTCCTCTAGATCCTGCTTTCCTAAGTTATTTCTTCTTCTAATTCTTTTACCTAAAAACAAGTAAAACCCAACATCAAATACCTCAATAGTTTCTAAAAAAATATACAATTATCATTTGTAAAAGATGTAAAATATTTGTTCAAAATCCGAAACATCAACACTCTCAACTTAAGATAATTGCTTGTCCTTAAGCAACTCAACACTATATCATGTGCATAACCAAGAACAATGATGGGCATTCAACTATTGAACTATGCATTATACAACCACTTAATTGTCACCTTATTTATGTAGTCTCAACACATTAGTATACACAATTAGCACTATTTTAAAATTCAGTACATGCATGTTCAAGGACACACCACTCCAGAGAAATCAGTAATGACAAGTATAGTTCAGATTGCTCTCACAGTCAAAGAAGTCCACCATACTTTTTTTATTTAACCTGTGGACCATCAACTAAGACTCTCATTCTCACAAAATAAGTTACAAATACAACACATTTACCCATAAGCTTGCCCTTATCATCTAATTCCCCTTATGGTTGACTTGCAAAGATCAAACAGGACTTGTGATGGATTGCAATGAGGCTTCGATGATAGATGGGGAACGGTTTTGGTAAAGTGACTTCTAACTAAGATTTCACCCTCTTTTCCCTTAATTGCTACTCACCATGATTATTTCTTTTCTCCTTCCCTTACAATCCATACTACTTATCCAACAACTTCAAAATACCCCCCTTTTTCTTTTTTATTAGAACAGTCTACATCAGCCATCCTCAACTTATATTAATGCTATCAGTTGAGGTGTATATTATCTAACTAGATTAGATCCAGATAGACATTTTATTACAACTCAACCCATTTTCATCAAATTGTCAATGTCCCAATAGTAGTCACCCTCAACTTAGGTATTTTGCCTAAGTTCAAGTTCACAATATCCAATACTGTACCAAGTCCAAAATCAGGTGCTAACATCCTAAAGCGAGTGTATCAGAATTATTAGGACTGAATAAGCAATAACAAAAGTTCAAAAAGGATTCAAATGAGAAAATTACATCTTTTTGGTGGGGTTTTTATGGATAAGTGGACTAACAATTGAGGGAGGCCTACCATCCTATCGTATTAAATCAACAACAAAGTAACACAAATGAACCGGGCAAGTTCTAGTTATACACACTATTCAAGAATTGTATTAAAATTCTTACATACGCTAGCAATGAACTCATCTTACAAACACTTGGGCTAGTATCTCATGATTATGCTTGTTCTAACTTAACACTTTAATGCCAATCACAAATTCATAATGGTTGATCAATACATATTAAGCGACAAAAAATTATTTTTATCAACTAACACATTCACAATTTTCCACTACATTTATCATTCTTACAGAACATATTTATAATCATTAAACATTATTTACATCATAATGAACAATAGAAACATAAATTATATCCTACACATGTTGGTTCTACTAGATAGAGCATGAGGAAAAAGAACACAGGCAACAAACCCCCCATGGTGACCAAAACATAAAAAGCACCCACCCCCACTAAATAAATATGTTTTCTCTTCAAATGTATTATAAATAGAGTACAGAGGAGTAGAACACTTGCAAATCCCCTTAGGCTTGTGAATTGGTTGAATTACATGAGGTTTCTTTGGCTTCGTGTGTAACAATAGTGACCTCTTCAGTGGTTGGGATACTCAAAATAGCTTTCTCCTTAATAGGAGGGATCTTTATCAGAACTGGTATGGGCCCCCTTGATAGGGTTGAACTGGTAGAAACTCTAGCTGCCTCATCAGTAGCTTTCTTCTTTCTTTTCTCCCCATCTCTCTTTGATTTTTTCACTACTTTTCTTAAATTTCTCTTTTTTTGAGTTTTATCACTGCATATTCTCTTTCTTTCTGATTTTAGGTCACACTTTTATCAATCTTCTTACCTTTGTCTATAAGTGGTCTGCCCATAAGATCAACAAGGCTTTCTTCTTCATCGCTTATCACCAATGTAGGATCAGCTTGGTAATGTCAGCTTGGGATTATTTAAACTCTGCCACAAACTTTGCAAAGTCTAGAGTTAATAACTCATTTAAATAGTTATTCATATGTTCTTCCATGTCATTTATTCTTCATGAATATTCTCATAAGGCTTAAGGGCTTCAACAACAATCCAGTCAACTAATGGTTTGAACTCTTTTGTCCAAGCATTTAACTATCTCTCAAACTTTTTCTAGGCTTTCACAGTTTTTGCAAAGTTTTCTTATGTTAGCCTATATTCGAATACCTTGGTGGGATGGACGCAGTGTTAGAAGTCTCTCCCATCGGAGGCATTAATTCCAAACCTATAGAAGATCCTGGTGGTACATAAGTAGCCAATGGTAAAGGCATACCTGGAGGTAATTCTAAAGCCTTTAGAGCTGGTGCAAATTGTGACTCATATACAGGCGGCTTATGTACTCACAACTCATACTTTGAATCATCCCTTGTCCGCTCAATGTCCAACCTCCTATTTGCTTGAACTTCATTATCAAGTCCACTAAGTAAGGGCACATTAGCCTATCTATACAATTCTGTGATCAGGAATGGGAATGATAATGTGCTCATCATTTTCTAAGGACGGACAAACAGCTCATCAGCAATGATATGGCCGAAGTCAATATTCAATCCCTCAATCATACTAGCCACAAGTATTGCCTATTGGTTGTTTAGATTTGCATCCCCTCTAGTCGGTATCAGCCTCAATCTGTTAATATCTCACCAAAACTTAGCCCTAAAGTTTAGGGATGATTTAGCAATTATGTCCTTAGTCTGTGCTTATGACAGGTTATTTTCATCAGTAAGGACCCTAGCCAACCAAGGCCTTTGCTTAAAGGTAGAAAATATGTGATGCTCAAGCTCCAGAGGAATAGCTGGTGCCTCATAATTAGGCTTGAATAACATTTTGTTCAATGTATAATTAGAGATGTCAATTATTACCCCTCTCATAAAAACTTCAGTCCTGTTCCTCATGTCTGCTAATCGGGTACCCTTTGGAAAATCTTTTTCCAGTAGTGCTAAGTAATTGGCAAAGATCTCCCGCACAAGATTAGGGTAGTACAATATGAGGGTTTTCTCAAACAGGCCAGCACGTACTCATTAAACCTTCTTTCAAGCTCTAAATACTCATGAAACTTATAAGTGACTATCTGATATTCTTTTAAGATGGGTCGCTTCATTGGTTTGTTTTGTGTTATCTTAAGCCCATCATAGAAGTTCTTCTGTGCACCTTCAATCTTCCACTGCACCGATTCCCACACTTGCAGGTCTTTGCTTTTGATCACATTAGCATCCTCAAGTTTTGACACCTCAACTTGGTTAGGGTTTGATGTGTCTACCCCTTTCTTATTAGGGCTTGAACTAGTTTTGTTGTTGCTCTCACTCTTACTATCCTCTTCAGATAGGGAGATTACTTGAGTCCTTTTATCACGTTGACGTGTGTTAAAGGAATGTGCCTTTTCACCCCATTCCTATTCTCCTCTGCCTCATGAATATTAAGGCCTACCACCGCTCTACGTGAGGGTAATTTTTGTTTTATTGTACCTGAACAATGAACAAACCACCAACTACTCATTAGAAGAAGTGCTCAGTTGATAAAAAATAAAAGAAGTTTAGTCACTATTTTAGATTAATGGATAAGTTGACGATTCATCGGGTGAGTGATGGCCCATCGCTCTATCAATAAATAGTTTATCCAGAGAACCAGCAACTCTGTGACTAGGTGACAGTTGAGTTGATGGCCCGTCAGCGAGCTGACAGACCATAGATCCATCCATCACTGATAATAGAAAGTATACAAGGATTGTTTATGTTGAAGATTAAGTTGACGGCCCATCAATGAATTGACGATCCATCGTGTTAATCGTCAGCCATGCTTTTTTATTTCCAACTTCTTTTAGGAATTTTTCTGAACACTTAGTATACTCGAGTTTTTCAATTGCAACATTCATGTAAAAAACTCAACATTTAAGCAATATTTTCGACATTATTAGACTTTGGGTTACTCAGACTTCACCTAGGCAGATTACACCAGTGTTCGCTTTCAACAACAAATCCAAACTACTTACTACTTCAAAAGTACTCAAATACACATTGCATCATGCTTTGGTAATTCAAACAAGAAAACAATAGTTTAGATCATACCTTATTATCGATGTTTTATTCATCGAGTTGGATTTTAGGACTTAAGAGATGCTAAAACTTATTTCTTGCTTTCAAAAGTGAGATTTTACTGATGAAGTTGATGAGAATGACAATGATGGAGGTTTTTTAAATAGAGAGAAAAAGAAGATGAAGAGTCCTAATAGGAGATAAATATGATTTAAGACAATGAATATAGAAGAATTTAAATGGTTTCAGGAGTTAAAGAGATGGGAACATGCATGTAAATACTTCCCCTTATCTATTTAATAGGCCTTTGGGTTAGTTTAACATAAAAAATAATCCACAAACTTTGGTTGACCCGACCCGTCACTTTAAAAAAGACTAGGGTTTTATTGACAGTGCAACTGATGGTTTATCAGGTGACTGAAGGTCCATCGGCTTCTCCTTCATGCCTTACCAAAACACTAAGTAAGAAGCCTCAGTTTGATGGTAAGAGTGACGATCCTTCCTTTGGTTGATGGTCTGTTGAAATTGCTGTCACTTCTTTTCCAGTATGTTATTTTTCTACCTCAATGTTAATGGTTGAGTTGATAGGCCATCAGTGATGTGATGATCCATTGCATTGGCTATCAGATCTTTACTAGAATGGTTGATTTTCTTCTATGGCCTTGACGGCTTCAGCGGTGGTCCATCAGCCTACCGATGGTCCGTCAGTCATTTCTCCAAAACACTTTGATATGCTTAATTTCTTCTACCTGTAATGTAGTTCCTACATGTTATTTTTCTACCTCAATGTTGATGGTTGTGCTGATAGTCCATCAGTGATGTGATGATCCATTGCATTGGCTATCAACTCTTTACTAGAATGGTTGATTTTCTCCTGTGGCCTTGACGGCTTCAGCGGCGGTCCATTAGCCTACCGATGGTCCGTTAGTCATTTCGCCAAAACACTTTGATATGCTTAATTTCTTCTACCTATAATGCAGTTCCTACACACTTAATAGCCACATAAAATTTTGGCATAAAACAAATAATTCTAGCTACAATTACAAGAACACATTGTGGGTTGCCTCCCACTAGCACCTAATTTAGTGTCGTGACACGACTCAATTCACTTGATTACTCAGACTTCATCAAGATAAACTTTACTCAAGCATTTTGTCGAGTCCATTGGATTGATGTATTGTTTGACTCACTGCCCATTTACTTTAAAGACACTTCCATCTTTATTTTCCAGTTCAACTACTCCAGATGAGTGGACTTGTGTGACTTTAAATGGGCCAGGCCATTTAGATTTTAGTTTACTTGGGAAGAGCTTAGTTCTAGAGTTGAAGAATAATACCCAATTGCCTACCTGGAAATCCCAATTGTCAATTCTTTGATCATGGTACTTCTTCATTCTTTGTTTCTATAGATCCTCGATCTCATATGCACCGAGACAGAATTCATCTATCTCATTCAGCTGCCCTAGTTTTAGTTCTACAGTTTTTTTTCAATTCAGATTCAAGTGCTTGAGCACCCACAAAGCTTTATGTTCTAGCTCAATCGGAAGGTGGCATGATTTTCCATAAACTAGCTAATATGGTGACATACCAAGAAGTGTCTTGAAAGTTATCCAATATTCCTACAAAGCATCATTGAGCTTTTGAGACCAATCCTTTCTGCTTGCATTCACCTTTTTGGCTAAGATTGCTTTTATTTCCCAGTTTGAGATCTCTACTTGCCCACTAGTTTGTGGGTGGTATGGAGTTCCCACCTTATGTTACTTCACACCGAATTTCATCAATATAGCCCAGAATATTTTGTTATTGAAGTGGAATCCCCCATCGCTTATGATAGTTTGTGGTACCCTAAAGCGGGAGAAGATGTTCTTCTTTAGAAAAGTAACCACTTTTTTGACTTCATTTTTAGCCAAAGTAATTCCCTCAACTCATTTGGACACATAGTCCAAGCCACTAAGATATACTTCAGCCCATAAGAGCTCACGAATGGCCCCATGAAGTCAATACCCCAAATGTCAAATAGTTCAATCTCTATCATTTTTGCCATAGGCATCTCATGATGTTTAGAGATTGAACCTTGTCTTTGGCACTGATCACGTCTCTTTACAAACTTATAAGAATCCTTGAACAGGTTTGGACTATAGTAGCCACTTTGCAGCACCTTCCAAACTGTATAATCACCCGCATGATGTCCCCTAATGAGTGGTGAGTTTACCACTCATTCTACCAAATATTTGTGCACACTACCATTCTTTGTATAAGAAAATTGAGACATCATCATGATTTAAATAAACTAATAGACACATTTTACAGGTATATAGTTGAAGAGATCAAAATATGTGGAATGGAGTTTCAAATGATAAAAAGGAAGCAAAAAAAAGTGCAGATAAAGACTTGGACCATATCAGCATTAGTTACTGAGACAGTGGTCCTCAGTCTAAGGTCGCGGTTATCCAAGATGGTTAGCACAAAATGGTCGTAGAACACAAATGTGATCACGTAGCCAAATCCACGGACAAACTTGCACGATTGCGGTCCAGCGGGATTATGCCCCAGGGCAATTATGTAAAACTACATGTATGAATCTCAAATCATATATAGGCAAAAACCCTTTCTTCTTTTGGTATTGCTAACCTCTTAGATATTTTTTACTTTAAAGAAAGAAAACCTAATTGGGAAAGTGTGTAACTAATTATAGAGGCTTAATTTCTTAGTATTTTTGTGAAGAATAAATGCTTTGCATAATCCTCATGGTATATCTCTTTTTTTTTTCTTCATGAGTAGTTAAGTAATTTAGTCTTGAGATTATATTAAACTAAAATGTAATTGTGTGTGGGTGTTGTTTTGTTTGCATGATTCTTAGTTGTTGAGTATGGATTCCATCATTGCTTGAATTTATGAGTTGAAATTTATGGGTGAAAGCCCCAAATCTCCAAGTGGGCTTGATGGGTGAAAACCCCAAACTCTAAAAACCCTCTATCATCCTTGAAAGAGTGATGAAGGTGAACTTGAGGTAACCATAACATCCTTGAAAGAGGGTTATAGAAGGACAAGGTAATGATGGACAATTGAGCCTATGGCTTACTATATTTTGAAATCATAGAAATAAGTGTGATTAGTATGTAAGCCATGTCAAGAGCATCATCCTAGTAATAGGGATGCTTGATTGAGGTTTTAGGTGATTATAACTTATACATTTGTTTGGTGATCGAAAAAAGCCAATGGGTGAAATCGTTGTGGTTTTATTGAAAGATTGGCCATAATGACTATAGACCTAGCCTATCCTTTACTTAATAACTAAGTTTCATGTTAAACCATCAATAACCCACTTGCTTTACTTTTAGATAGACATAATCCCAAGATCTCCTCAAATCTTGATTTCCAATCAGTAGTATTACTTTGGTGTATTATAGTAAAAAATTATTTCAAACTAACCTCAAATTACATCCCCCATTTTATTTTACACATCTTGATTTTTATCATTTCGGGTAAAGTTTTAGTAACTAGAATACCCATAGGATTTAAAGTATATAATTTTCTTCTTGTGGATTCAACCCCAACTCTAGTTGGGTTATTGACCACGACCGCCTCACCCCTCAAGCATGGGAGTGAGTTGAGCATTAACAAAATGGTGTCATTGTCGAGGAGTGAAATATAGAATTTGCTTGTCCGGTATACTTCTAACCAGAGTATATCCGGGGTGGTGTATGTTACTATATTTATTGTTTTTTTTATTTTTGTAGGTAACTCTTATGTGAACGGAATTATGAGTGAAATCACTAATGATGTGGAGTCATTTTATGATCTCTTTGATAGAGAGAGCTAACCAAAGGGTGTGATCTAAACGGGAGCAACCCGTATCCCACCTCACGAGAGCGAAACCCTCCACATGACAAGCCCCATGCTTCATTTGTTACAAATTAAGGGATTATTCAGGGGTCAAGCGTATGAAGACCCGTGTGTTTACTTAAATAATTTCTTGGTGGTGCGTGCACCATTCAACCTTGCACATACAACTCAAGAAGCCTTTTGGCTCCATCTTTTCTTATTTTTACTAACGGGCGAAGCATTATTGTGGCACTGTTCACTCCCTATGGCTTCAATCACTTTGTGGAACGAGCTTACAAAGTTATTTTTAGATCAATATTTCTTTTCCCCAATATATGCCATGCAAGAGATGAGATCATCAACTTTAAATAAAGTAGTGGGGAGCCACTTCATAAAGTATGGGAGAGATTTATTAGAAAGTTATCCAAATGCCCCAACTACGATATTTCGGGGAAGATACTTTTCCTAATATCTTATCGGGTGCTAGACCTTTGGAAACAAACTATTATGAACAATGCGGCAGAAGGTTCTCCCTTAAATTTACACTTTCATGCGGCTATGAATTGTTGAGAGCAGTGACTAAACACAATCGGGAATGGCGTACTTAGGGCATCGACGTTCTAAATAGATCTCCCTCTATACCAATGGTCAATGTAAAACAAAGAAAGCGAGATGAGGAACAAGAAGAGACTTTGGCAAAGATTTTGACCCAACTTGAGCTCCTAACCAAATATGTTATGGGTGCGCATGCAAAACGGTAAATGTCACAGTGTTAAGAGCCCATGGTGAGGAAGCTAAAATTTGGATGAAGATATTAAATGTTTTCCTAACCATTAGAAGGGTTTTCACTCGGCCAATCAATGACAGGGTGAATATCAAGGTTGGAAGAATTGGGAGGGTGGTCAATTTGGCAGAGATCGCGAACATACTTATTGCCATTTTGTCACTATGATCGAGTTTATAACAAAGAGTCAAACTCAATAGATCCAACAAAATTCTAGACCAAAGATGTGCTGAAAATAATCTTGAATAGAGTAGAAGGTACGAACAAAATGGTCTGTGAATTGAAAGGGGACTTCTCTCAACTCTCTAAAATCATGGTGTCTCACCCCGCTTCTATTAAGAAATTTAAGACCCAAATTAGACAAATTTTTGCATGATTAATTGATAAGCCTTGAAGCGGTCCCTCCAATGAAAAAATTGCTAATCCCGAAAGCGATGATCAAGTCTTAGCAATATGTGCAAGGAGTAAGAATACAGAGGAAGAGTTACCCCAAAGTCAAGATGAAGAAGGGAAGAAAAAGATAACAAAAGTGGCCACAAAAAAATTGATGATGGAGAGTTTGATAAGAGGGGACTTGTGGAACTCCCCTTGAAAATTGAGAAAGAACAACATCACGCCATGACGATAACTAAGGCGTTATTTCGAAGGCAACCCACAAATGCAATGAAAGTGGCTTATATCCATGTTATTATGTTTTTGTAGTGTCAATGTTAGGTTTTTCATATGAATAAATCATGCAAGTGTGGCACTATTGAGTGCATTGCGTAAGTTGTGAAAGGGATAAGTATGTGGAAATATGCATTACCATCTAAACAGGGGAAAATCAGAGAGCAAAAATGCTCTAAGTTACCACAATCGCGGCACCCAGGCGCGATCGCGGTTATTTCAGCCACTTATCCCCTGATTTCCCTCATATTTTCTACACACTTACTTTTAAGTTTTTGACTGTAGGATTCATTCAACCTTAAGGGGAATGATGGTAATGCAAAATTTGAGAGCAATGCTAGCCCCTGATGTGTTCCCTAGGAGTACCCTTAGCCCTTTTATCCTTGATTATTTATACAATAGGGACACTGCTACCTTTCCAAGTTAGGGGTACCTCCTTATTCATTTAATTTGGACCTGTATTATTATATATCTTTCTGCTTTTTTGGATAATTCTTATTTTTGTTTAGGTTGTAATATTCGAGCATTCTAATGGTGCCCACATTTGCATGGATTAGTTATTTTGTTATGGGTTTTTTACTTTATTATAGTTTTAGTAGATGATTTTTTCTGTCATGATTGGGTTTCTAATCATAGGTGCAGGGGAAGTTTGAGTACCAGTGGTATCAAGGCCATTAAATGCAAGAAAAGTCTGAGTACCTGTAGCTTTGATGATTTGGGATCACATTCATATCCAATGGTGAAGTCTGAGTAACCACACTGGTGGTTCGCCCGTACTATAATTCACAATGTAAGACTATATTTTGGGTTGTTACCATGATTAGCAAATTATGAGTGGTGCAGATACAAAAGCAAACAACCCCTTCCATCCAAAGAAATTTCAAAAGTTGAAGGCATGGACGTGAGCAACTTTGTGATGAAATTTTCCCTCTTTCTATGGATCCAAAACTTGACTTCAGAAAAATAGTGAATACTCCATCTTTGTCTCGAGCGGGTAGAATAATTGAGCCCCCTTGACAACATTTGCATGCCATGTGTGTGAGCTTAATTGTCTTCATCACATGTGTACTTGTACCATCTAGAACTTTCCCCATTAGTCTTTTAAAGCTAAATTTTGATTGTTCTTGGTTGGTGAAATAATCATAGGACATCTTATGATTTTAGAAGTCCACTTTAGCCTAAAAATCCTACCAATACATAAGAGTTGCCTCTAGTCACCCTCTTTGACCCTTTGGACTTTTGTTTGGAAAACATATTACAAGCCTTAACCCTTCTATTCTTTCTCTTTTGAACCTTACTCTCCTTGAACTCAAGAATACAAGTTAAGGCTAAAAGCCTAAGTTGGGGTAGTGTAAATTAAAAGAGAAGTAGTTGGGAAATGAAGTTATAATAAGGTGCCTACGAGCTTAAGCAAATAAAGCATTTTGATTTGAAGAAATAAAAGATACCACAAAGGAAAGAAACGCATTATCTATGCACAAAAAAAGGAGAAAAAAGAAGAGTGAGAAAACCAAGAAAAGGCTAAAATAGGCAAAATAGTAAAAGAAAAAGAAGTGGCTCAATAGCAAAAAGTCAAGAAAGCATGATGTAGAAGTTCAAGGATGGTTTAGCCTTATTGTACTAAGTTGATATCCTACCCTACCCTAAACCTACATTACAAGCTCAAAAAGCTCTTTGTGATTCCCAACCAAGTGTAGTCATTGTAATGGTGATTGAAAATAGGGGCAAGCCTATGGCGTGGTACTTGTTAACATGGAGAATATCTTGAGAGAGTGAGTATTTGCACTTAAAATTCCTTGTTGCATAATTGGTAACTAGGTGTGTGAATTTTTCCTTTCTTGTGAGGAGGCATGTGAATTAGTTGAAGTGGGTGGTTTTTTCATCTTCCACACAATACAAACGGAAGCATAACATGATTGTAGTCAATATGTGAGTCATTTCTAGAGTTCTAGTAGTTGTTACATGGTTGCTCCTCGAAGTCTATTACATCCTTCTCTATTCCATTTTATGATGAAGGGAGTCTTTAAAAGCCTATTTACCCATGTGTGAAGAGATTTTGGTGATAGCATTCAAGTTTAAGTCATCATAATCATTGGGTGATAGAATGAGGGTATACATATGAAATTGTCTCATAGAAAGAGGTGTTGTTGCTTGGGGACAAGTAAAGTTTTAAGTTCGGGGTATTGATGAGTGGTGAGTTTATCACTCATTTTTACCAAACATTTGTGCACACTACCATTCTTTGTATAAGAAAAATGAGACATCATCATGATTTAAATGCACTAATAGCCACATTTTGTAGGTATATAGTTTAAGAGATAAAAAATATATGGAATGGAGCTTAAAATGATAAAAAGAGAGCAAAGAAGAGTGAAGTTAAAGACCTAGACCACATCACCCTTAGTTACCGTGATCGTGGTCCTCAGTCCATGATCGCGGTAAGTTAAGATGCCCACACAACGCGGTCATCGAACATAACCATGGTCGCGTAGCCGCGGTCGCAGACAATCTTGCGCGATTGCAGTCCAGTAAGATTATGCCCCAGGGCAGTTTTGTAAAACTACATGAATGAATTCCAAATCATATATAGGAAATAACCCTTTCTTCTTTGGGTATTGCTTACCTCATAGATATTTTTTATTTGAAAAGAAGAAACCCTAATTGGGAAAGTATGTATCTAATTGTGAAGGCTTAATTTCTTAGTATTTTTGTGAAGAATGAATGCTTTGGATAATCTTTATGGTAGATCTCTCTTTATTTTCTTCATGAGTATCTAACTAATTTAGTCTTGGAATTATGTTGGACTAAAGTGTAATTGTGTGTGGGTGTTGTTGTGTTTTCATGAATCTTAGTTGTTGAGTATGGATTCCACCATTGCTTGAATTTATGAGTTGGAATTTATGAGTGAAAGCCCCAAATCTCCAAATGGATTTGATGGGTAAAAACCCCAAACTCTAAAAACCCTTTATCATCCTTGAAAGAGGGATGAAGGTAAACTTAAGGTAACCTATAACATCCTTGAAAGAGGGTTATAGGGGGATAAGATAATGGTTGACAATTGAGCCTATGACTTACTATCTTTTTCAATCTTAGAAATAAGTGTGATTGGTGTGTAAGTCATGTCAAAAGAATCATCCTAGAAATAGTGATGCTTGATTGAGGTTTTGGGTGATTATAACTTATACACTTGTTTGGTGCTCGAAAGAGCCAATGGGTGAAATCATTGTGGTTTTATTGTAAGATTGGCCATAATGACTATAGACCTAGACTATCCTTTACTTAACAATTAAGTTTCATGTTAAACCATCAAAAACCCACATGTTTTAGTTTTAGATAGACATAATCCCAAGATCTACTCAAATCTTGATTTCAAATCAATAGTATTACTTTGGTGTATTGTAGTCAAAAATTCTTTCAAACCAACCTCAAATTACATCCCCCATTTTATATTACATGTCTTGTTTATTATCATACCGGGTGAACTTTTAGTAACTGGAACACTCATAGGATTTAAAGTCTATAATTCTCTCCTTGTGGATTCAACCCCAACTCTAGTTGGGTTACTGATAACGATCCCCACACCTCTCAGGCATGGGAGTGAGTTGAGCATGATCATCCCCTAACGGGGACGTATGGAAGGCTTCTAGTATACTTAGAATATCAACTTCCAGGATGCACCTTTTAATAATATTGTCAGCACAATGCCTGAAAAAGTATGAATCATCCCAGAAGTATCTTGTGGCAACATGGAGAAACTCCTTTTTCTGATGGAAAGAAAGATTCTCTAGAATAATATCACTCATAACAACGTTGGCAAAGTTTGCATACCAAGGCACCATGTCAAGTGCAGCCGCTAGAATTTGTTCATCTGGAAAAGTATCATCAAGATCAATTTTTTCTATAATGGGATGATCTCCCTCTAGCCTGGATAGGTGGTCAACAACTTGGTTTTCACACCCTTTTCTATCTTTGACCTCAAAGTCAAATTCCTGTAAAAGTAATACCCATCTAATCAAACTTGGTTTGGTGTCCTTCTTTTCCATTAAGTATCTCAAAGCAACATGGTCTGTATGAACCACTACCTTGTTTCCCAACAAGTACGCCCTAAACTTCTCAAATGCATAAACAACAGCTAGAAGCTCCTGCTCAGTAATAGTATAATTTTTTTTGTGCCGCATTCAACACTTTGCTCACATAATAAATGAGGGGAAATAGTTTTTCCCTTTTCTGACCAAGGACTGCCCCAAGTGCCACTCCACTCGCATCGTACATTATTTCAAATGGCCTAGACCAATATGGATCAACAATAATCGGGGCAGCCACCAACTTCTCCTTAAGGCATTGAAATGCCTACATACAATCATCATCAAACTCAAACTTGGCCTCCTTCTCCAACAGCTTGCAAAGTGGATTTGCAATCTTGGAGAAATCTTTAATGAACCTCTGATAGAATCTAGAATGACCCAGAAAACTATGGACTCCAATCACTAATATAGGAGGGAGTAGTTTCCCTATAACTTCCACCTTAGCCCGGTCAACCTCAATCCCCTTTGCTGAAATCTGATGTCCAAGAATTGTGCCTTCCTTTACCATAAAGTGGCATTTCTCCCAGTTTAGTACGAGATTGAATTCTTCAAATCTCTATAGTGTTCTACTCAAGTTCACCAAGCATAACTTAAATGAATCACCTACTACAAATAAATCATCCATGAACACTTCTAAAGTGTCCTCCACCATATTGGAGAAAATCGACATCATGCACCTTTGAAATGTGATCGTTGCATTGCATAATTTGAACGACGTTCATTTACTGCGAACGTTCCATATGGGAACATAAATCTTGTGTTCTCCTGATCTTTTGGGGCAATCGAGATCTGATTGTATCCTGAATACCCATCCAAAAAGCAATACCAACCCCTTCCTGCCAAGTGATCAAGCATTTGATCTATGAAGGGAATTGGAAAGTTATCTTTCAATGTCCATGAGTTCAGCTTCCGGTAGTCCATGCAAACTTGTCACACATTCACTGGCCTAAGCGGAAATAACTCATTCTTTTCATTAGCAACAACAGCCATGCCTCCTCTCTTTGGAACGCACTGTACTGGACTCACCAATCTACTGTTGGAGATTAGGTCACTACCCCTACGTTGAGCCACTTTATAATATCCTATTTTACCACTTTTTTCATAGGTGGGTTTAGTCTGTGTTGATGCTCAATGGTCGGTATGCATTCTTCCTCTAGTTAGATTTTATGTATGTAGATGCCTGGTGGGATACTAATAATATCTTCAATCATCCATCCGATAGCCCTTTTGTTTCTCCGAAGCACATAAATAAGGGCCTCAACCTATTGCTCTGTCAAGTCTGCTGTAATAATGACTGGTAAGGTATTTCCACTACCCAGAAACACATACTGCTAATAGCCCGACAGCTCCTTCAGTTCCAACACTGGTAGCTCCTTAATAAAAGGTTTGGACGGTGGTGTTGGACAACTTTTAAGGTCCAAGTCCAGCTTCTTGGGGACATAAGAATATGACCCCATTTCCATCAGAGCACACACAATCTCATCATATTCTTCAATCCTATCACTATTAAAGTTTATCAATACTACAACCAATGTTTCCACACCAAATCTCTCCTCAACCGGTACCTCTTGCTTATCTTCATAATATACATCAATGATTGAGAAGACACTCATCTCATTTTTCTGCTTCATCGATTGGAAAACATCAAAGCTCACCTCTTCATCATTGAGCCTAAATTTTAACTCATTGGTCTACAAGTCAATCAACACACTCCTGGTTACTAAGAAAGGTCTACCCAAGATTATGGGCACCTCAAAGTACACCTCGCAATCAAGGATTACAAAGTCTGCAGGGAAGATGAAACTGGCCACTTTCACAAGCACATCATAAAGTATTCCAACCAGCCTCTTCACTGATGTATCCTCCATCAAAATCCACATGTTATTGGGTGTAGGATCCCTCAACGATAACTTTTTGAAAACCGCCAATAGCATCAGATTAATACTTTCCCCAAGATCACACAGGTCCTTTGCAAAATCAAGAGATCTAATAGTACATGGGACAGTGAATTCCTTTAGGTCAGCTTTCTTTTGCACTAACAATCTTGTAGAGATATATATACAATGGTGAAGATTGTCCACCGGCTTGTAGCTTACGGTCCAATTTTTAGTCACAAAATCCTTCATGAATTTAGCATAACACAACATTTATTCTAGCACCTCAACGAAAGACACATATACTGTTAGCTGCTTTAGAATGGCCATGAACTTGCTAAATTTTGTATCATCTGACTTCTTCTGCAACCTATGTGGGAATACAGGAGGTATTTTTGGATTTCTAGTAACTACTGTCTCTCTATCCTTCCCCTTTCCTTTCTCTAACTCATCAGCCTGTTTCTGATTAGATGGAGCCTTATTATTCTTCAGCTTCTCAGACTTCACTGGATGTTCTTCTTCTGCTTCAACCATATTATTTACAATATGTTTTCCCACAGAGGGGCCAGGTAACACTGTACCACTTCTTGTGGTAATACCCATGCAAGAATTATCATTCCTCAGTTTTTGTACGGTATCACTTGGTAATGTTCTAATCTTTCTCTGATTGAACATCGCCGATAGTTGATTCATCTGTTGTTCTAGTTGTTTAATGGAATTCAAATATGAGTCAACTAATTAACTCATAGATGAAAGATCACTCTCCATCTCTCTTACTCCAGCGTCAGTCAACTCTGCCCCTCTTAATAACTTGGCCATCATGTCCTCCATAGACATCTTCCTTGAGCTAGTAGCAGCAGTATTGTAGTTCCCAGGAGGTACATACAATCTACTCCTATCATTATTGTTTTTCCATCCACCATGATCACATTCTCTATAACCAGACTTGTCATAGTATTTCCAACCTTGGTTTCCTTATCCATTGCCTCGGAAACCCCCTTATGATTTAAGTAGTTTGCCTCCTCCTCAAAGTCTGACTCAGCTCCCATACTTTTTGACCCTACATCTTTTACTTTTTTTGTCTTCCCAGATAGCAAATGCTTTGTGACCAAGTCCATCTGAGTTTTTATTATGCCATATCTTGATTACACTCCTCTTCTCTGCTGCATTGCTCCATAGTTATTCCACTAGACACAACAGTGCTCGCTACCTTAGAATCCCTGGTATGCCAAGATCTACTCTGTTTAGTCATTTTTTCAAGTATTTCCACAACTTCCAAGAAAGTAAGATCCATAAATGCTCCCCTACAGCATTATCTATAGTTGGCTTTGTAATAGAATTCAAAGCCATAAAAGGTCTCCATCAAATGCTCATCAATCATCTTGTGATTAAGGCATTGCGTCAACTTCTTATTGAATCTCACCCAAGTCTTATAAAGGGCTTTATTTGGAAGCTTTCTGAAATTACTGATTTCATCCGTCAACTGTAACATACTGGAGTGCGGAAAGAACCTTTCTAGGAAAGATCCTTTCAATTGCCTTTAGTTTGTTATAGAATCAGGAGCCAACTCATTAAGCCACAATGTTGCGTTCCTAGACAGAGACAATGGGAATAGCCGTATATGAATTGCATTTTGCCCGTCTCGGCTAATTAAAAAATTTATAGATAGTGATGAAGTTGACTAGATGCATATTCGATTATCCCCAGGAAGTCCACCAAATATCCCCTTGAGATAAAGTAACTGAATCATCGTGCTCATGATATTAAACTTCACTCTCGGTGCCAATGGTGGTGGAATAATCACCCTATTAGCACCAACTCTATCTAAATCAGCATCATTATCGTCACCAAGATTAAACTACATAGCTCGATGGTTTGATCTCTCTCTAAGTGGCTGATTTTGATTCACTGATGCATCTCCATCCTCTGCACTTCTCATGTTCACTGGCTTAATCAAGTCATCATCCCAAGTTATTCATCATCTGTATTAGCTACCCGACCTAGGTTATCCGCATTCTGTTAATTGGGTTGTGATTAGCCAAAGCGGATAATATTTTGGCTTCTTGTTGGGCATCCATTCTTTCGTTTAATTGAGGTTCTAGGTGGAGAGGTAATAATGGTTCTCTTGACCTCCTTATTCATGGCATACAAAGCAAAGATCCTGTAATGAACAAAAACAACAAATAAAATTAAAATTAGGAAACTTGACCAAAGGTCAGTTAATGCTCATAAACTTAATTAACAACCGTATTCTCCAGCAACGGCGTCAAAATTTGATACGACCAAATTATAACTTTCGTTAGAAAGTATAAGTGGTCGTTGTCAAATATAGAACCCAACTAGGTTAGGGTCAAATCCCACAGGGAATAAGGAGCTAACTAAGTGTATGACTATTAATGGACTATTGATCAAAGATTTTCGAAAGTAAGAGAGGTTTGTTTGTTTACAGACTTTGTTGATAGAATCATGTTATATTCGAACTAGTGAGTATTATTGCAAGGTTAATTCAATGAGAATAAGTAAACTAGGATTGTGTTCTCTAAGGTGTTCATGTTGTCATGGTTGTGAGCTATTCCAAATTCCCATTAACAATCTCAATTGCAAGGCTTATTGAACTCTTAAATTCTATCTATTTGTTTCTTTAACTTAATAGATAGCTACCCTTTAATTCTTTCAACCCTAAATAATGTTATGTAATGCTCAATTGACTCCCCAAATGGGTTGATCCTGTTAAGGCATCAACCCATAACCCAAAGGTTAAATCCCTTGAATTTCTTATAAATCTTCTTTTTTCCCAACACACACTTTTCTACTCAAACAAGTGGTGTTCATGGGCCCACCCTTCAAGTTTGCAACCAAGAAAGATCATTATTATGAAGAGAAGATTAAACAATTTTAATTAGTTACAGAATTTAGGCATTTTCACAACCCTAAGCAACAATTCACACCAAGGCTCCCATAACTAGCAACACATCATAAAAGAAGAAGACTCCATTATATTTATCATAAATCATTTCATAAAATCACTTACAAAGATTTAAAGGATTGTTCTTGATCTTGAATAAATAGTGAATAAAATGAAAAGATCCTAGTAAAAAGCTTGTTTCTTAGAGAAATTTTAGGTTACAAAAGTACTCTGTAGTCCAAAGATGCCTAATCTAACCCTAAACTGGGTATTTATAGATTTCCAGGTAATGGGGATTGAAAATTTGAACTGCAGATTGTTGTGTCATGGTTGACGGCCAAGGCGGCGGTCTGTCCCTAGCCTGATAATCCGTCGCTTGGACCATCACTTAGATTCCCAGATTTATACCATTTATCTAAGCTCTGGCGGTTAAGTTGACGGCCCGTCATAGGTATGAAGGTTCATAGCTTGGACCATCACTTCGATCCTTGATGAATTGCGCTCTGCTTAAGACTGACGGCCAAGGTGACAGTTTGTTAGAGGCCAATGGTCGGTTGCTTGGACCGTCACTTGGGTCCTTTATATCTCTTGTTCTATTTATCACTAACGGGCACAGTGATGGTACATCACAAGGTTGACATCCCATTGTTAGATCATCAATCTCCTTTAGTTATTGCTTTCCCAAGTTATTTATTCTTCTAAGTCTTTTACCTAAAAACGAGTAAAACTCAATATCAAATACGTCAATAGTTGCTTAAAAACATACAATTATTCATTGTAAAAGATCTAAATGTTCCATCAAAAGCCAAAATAGCACTCTCACTCAAAGTGACTACAACGCCCCAAAATCTAGTTCCCGGGATGCCACAGGATGCTCCAAACTACGAGTAGTCCTGCGCTAACCCTGGCAGCTTTCTACTAACTCTGAATCTCAAAGTAAGGAAATATAATTATAAAATCATAATAACTGCGGAATACTTATCTAAAACATCTCAATCTCTCAAGTCTTAGTAAAGTAATACTAGAAAGAAAATCTGAATGTTGACTCAAAGTCTACAACAGAAACTAGTAGTCCGACAAGCCTCTACTGACTGAATCTAGAGAGCCACTGGACAGGCCCAAACTGAGTCAAAGTGTCTGGAATGAATAATATAAAAAATATCTACTAATGAAACTAGAAATTTGAATACTAAGTCCCAAAACTATTAGCACTCACCAGCTGCAAGGATGTAGATGAGGTACTCAAAAATCACTCATGCTGCCGAGATTAAGCAGCTGAACCTACATTATGAGACAATGTAGAACATAGACATATATGTGGATCAGTAATTTGAGGATGTACTGAGTATATTGGGTGTATGCAACAAGTAAATAATATCATCTAAGCTAATAAAACAATACATGCTAAATGTAAATGACTCACATAGGCTTGAGATATCTGAAATCTGAAAGTATAAAGTATGACTAGCAAAGGATGCAATCTAATTCTTGTGAGTCATAACACTTAGTCTCTAAAACATTTTTTGTTCTCGAATCTATAGTCTATAAGCAGTAAAAATTTAAGGAAAATACTTTATATGAAAGTTATTCATTATTTTATACTATCAAGGAGGTTTTATTAACCGACAGAAAACATGCGAGCTACATGGATTCCAACGTCTCGTCCTCCAAAGAAGGAAACCTCACATTGGGGAGAGGTGTCATACTCTTGCCAGGGAGTATAACCTTAGCTTAAGTGATCACTATCTCTGCCTCTGTGGGCACTTTAATCTCAATCCTACGGTGACACGTAGTTCTAGGGTATGAAACCTTGGAAACATACCCAACTCAATGTTAAATACTACTCCATTTTTATTTGCTACGCTCATCTCATTGAAAATTCACTTTTAAAAATAATCTCATGGTTTATAATGTAAACCAATTATATATCTGTAATCTGAAATAAACTTTGAAAAATAGATTCCAAAACTCAACTGGGGATTCAAAGATCAAATACTTTTTATTCAACTCAAAATATACTAATCTCAGGGTGCTCAAAGCACAAGTTCTTGAAATATAAATGCTCAAATTAGTTTCTAATAACCCATGTCTCAAACTCTTGAAATTTCATAGTAAATCATCATGCTCAAGAGGTTTTCTTGAAAACACTTCAACCATATCAAATTACTAAAATCAAGAATCACAAATATATGCTTAAACTCAATGAAAAATCCAATATCAATATCTCATAACATACTCATGGTATTCAAAATCATAAAAAGCATTCTTTAACTCAAAACAAACATGGAATTTCATAATTCAATAATATCATGCTCAAAATCATCACTAAGATACTTTTGGGTATAAACCCAATCTCAAATATAAGAAATTTGCTTTAAAACATAATTTTGGGCACAAGGACGAATGGATTGTCCTTGTTGAAACCCCACATACCTTAGATGATGAACTAAATAAATAAGATTGCTTTTTGAGATGTTATTTATGCTCTTGAATGAAGATTCTTGAAGCTCTTGGTCTAGGGATCTTAAATAATGAAATAATTTCGAAAAAGGATGGTGGAATCTTGAGTTTCTCGGAGATGAATGTTGAAGCCTAGGGTTTTGGATGAGAGTAATTTTGATGAAACTTAGCATATAATGCTTCTAAAAGGCTTTAATCATGTGTTTGGATGGATTGGGGGTTGGAGAAAAGTCAAATACCCCCCTTCAACTCCTAAACGAAACTAGAAAAATGAACTGAGGTCCTGATTTTTAGCCATGGCGCGATGCGCCACTATAGCACCAAGCCACTGAAAAATGCCAACTAGAAAAATGCTTTGTGGAACAACGCGGAGGTATCATGTTGCTACCTTAGATGGGACCTGGAAACTCGGCGCGACGCGCCACTATCACGGACCTTCACTGAAATTGGAAAATTGGGGATTTGGACCTCTCCGCGATGCGCCACTATCGCGAAGGGCCACTGGAAATTGAAAAATATGACTTTGTTCATCTCCGTGATACGCTAAGGGTCTAGGTGACACACTGCCAACCTAAAAGTGCCATAACTTTTTCACCGAGTGTCAGAATTTGGCGAATTTGGTATCGATGGAAAGCTTAATCAATTTCTCACACCATAAAAAGTCCAAATCTAGGAAATTTCACTCTAAATGATTATCATCCATTTTGGAGGCTATTATTTAACATTTTTTGGATGAATTTTAACTAGAAAAGGTATGGGGTATTACACTATCTCCCCCTTGGAAACATTAGTCCTCAAATGTTACTAGTTAAACTGAAATTTCTAAGGAATCTAGGAATATAAGATAGCATGCACAACTGGAATGAACTGAGTAACTGAATCTAAATTATTCCGAGCTTCTGAGTAATTCTGTGAGTGCATGAACTTACATGAGGACAACTATATAGCTGAATATTTGATTAGGAAAGAACTAAACCAAGGAAGAGTATTACCTTCAGCTAAATGTGAGGTTGCGGAGAAGAGGTGAGGGTACTTGGCTCGCATATTTGCTTCTACTTCCCAAGTAGCGCCCTCAACCAACTAATTCCTCCAAAGAACTTTGACCAAGGGAACTTCTTTGTTCCTCTAATGGATCTAATGATCTAAAATCTCAACTCGAATCTCTTCGTATGAAAGGTTGTTCTGAATATCTAAGCTTACTAACGAAACTACAATGGTATAGTCACCGATGCACTTCTTAAGCATAGAGATGTGGAATACAGGATGGACTACTGATAGGTCTGCAGGCAACTCAAGCTCATAAGATACTTTCCCAACATGACTCAGAATTCTATAAGGGCCAACATACCGGGGATTAAGTTTTCCCTTCTTGCCAAATCTCTTCACCCCTTTCATGGGTGAAATCTTCAGATACACTAAATCACCAACCTCAAACTCGAGGTCCCTTCTTCTTATATCTGCATATGATTTCTGAAGACTCTGGGTTGTCTTCAACTTTTCTCTAATCAGCTTGACTTTCTCCTTAGACTCAAATACTACAAAAAGGCCCAAACAAAGTGACCTCACCCACTTCAAACCAACCTATGGGTGATCTACACCTCGTCTCATACAGAGCCTCAAATCGTACCATCTGAATGCTAGCATGATAACTGTCATTATAAGAAAACTCAATCAATGGCCAATGCTCATCCCAACTATCTTTGAAATCAAGAGCACATACCCTCAACATATCTTCTAACGTTTAGATGGTCCTCTCTGCTTGACCATTTTTCTGAGGATAAAAGGCGGGACTGAGATGAACCTGGGTACCAAGACCCTTCTGAAAAGCTTTCCAAAACTGGGAAGTGAACTAAGTACCTCTATCCAAAATGATAGACAACGGAACTCCATGCAAACATACTAACTCTCGGATATACAACTTAGCATAATCTTCAGTTGTATAGGATGTATGAACTGGCAAGAAATTCCTTAACTTAGTTAATCTGTCTACAATAACTCATATTGAATTATGATGACAATGCGATTAGGGTAAACCAGTCACAAAATCCATATTCACCACTTCCCACTTCCAAGTGGGGATACCAAACTGTTGCAACGTACCACCAGGTCTTTGTGCTCTACCTTAACCTATTGACAAGTTGTACACTTAGCTACGAACTCCACTATGCCTTTCTTTATTCCATTCCACCAATAGATTTCCCGCAAATAGCGGTACATCTTTGTAGCATTGGGATGAATCGAATATCACGCACCATGCACCTCAGCCATAATTCTCTGTCTTAATTCATCAACACAGGGAACACACAGCCTACTCTGGCATCTCAATACACCATATCCCTATTGGGAGAAAACCTCTATCTTTTTGTCTTTAACTTACTTCTTTAGTTTGACCAAACTAGGGTTCTATCTTGCTTCTCCTTCACTTCTGAAACTAAAGAAGATTCAGAACTTCTATGAACCCAAACATTTCCTTCAGCTAAATCAAGCAACCTAACACTCAATCTAGACAAATGATGTACATCTCGAGCCAAGTCTTTCTTATCTTTCTTCACATAAGCAATACTGCCCATAGACAACCTACTAAGGGCATCTGCGAATATATTGGCCTTGCCCGAATGATACAACACACTTATATCATAATCTTTTAGCAACTTTAACCACCTTCTCTGACGAAGGTTAACTCCCTATGGGTGAAAACATACTATAAAATTTTGTGGTCCATGAAAACATCAACATGAACACCATGTAGATAGTGTCTCCAAATTTTCAAAGCAAACACAACATGAATTAATTCCAGATCATGGGTTGGGTAATTCTTTTCATGAGGATTCAACTTTATAGAGGCATAGGCTATGACCTTACCTCTCTGTATCAACACATAACCCAAACCAACTATAGAGGCATCACAGTAAACAACAAAACCATCAGTACTATCCGGTAATACTAGAACTAGAGCTAAAGTGACTTGAGTCTTAAACTACTGAAAACTCTTCTCGCAGGAATCTAACTATTGGAACTTAACTTTCTTTTGGGTCAATATAGACATAGGAGACACAATAGATGAGAAACCTTCAATAAAACGGCAGTAATAGCCAGCTAGACCTATGATACTTCTAATATCTGACGGAGAGATAGGTATAGGCTAATTTATTATGGCTTTTGTGTTTTGGGGATCAACTCTAATGCCATTAGCAGAAATAATATGTCCAAGAAAGGCTACTAATCTTAGCCAAAACTCACACTTGCTGAATTTGGTAAACAATTTATGATCTCTAAGAGTTTGCAGGATAATTCTAAGATGATATACATGGTCATCCTTACTACGGGAGTGTAGAAGGATATCACCCATGAATACTATGACAAACATATCAAGATACTCTTTAAATACTCAATTCATAAGGTCCATGAAAGCTGCTAGAGCATTGGTTAGCCCAAAAGACATGACTAGGAACTCAAAGTGACCATAACAGGTTCTAAAGGTTGTCTTCAAAATATCACACTCCCTTACCTTAAGCTGGTGATAGCCAGATCTAAGGTCTATCTTTGAGAAATAACTTGCACCTTGCAATTGATCAAATAAGTTATCAATTCTAGTTAGAGGGTATTTATTCTTAATTGTGACCTTATTTAGCTAACGATAGTCAATGCACATTCATAATGAACCATTTTTCTTTCGCACGAATAGGATGGGAGCACTCTATGGAGAAATATTAGGCCTTATGAAACCTTTATCTAAAAGATCTTTGAGTTTCTCCTTCAATTCCTTAAGCTCCGCGGGAGCCATATATAAGAAGGGATAGAAATAGGCTAAGTATCAGGAAGAAGGTCAACCTCAAATTCTATCTTTCTATTGAGAGGTACCCTATCAGGAAAATCATTTACTACATTGACTGTCTGAACTGTTAGAGTCTCAGACTCAGTATATTTAACTCATACCAGATGGTAAATATAATCTTTGGAAATCAACTTTTTGGCCCTAAGATAAGATATGAAATGACTCTTCAAAAATACTAAATTACCTAACCACTCCAAGACTGGCTCATCTAGAAACTGAAACTTCACCAATCGGGTGTGACAATAGAAGTATAACAGGAATGGAGCCAATCCATACCAAGAATAAGATCAAAATCAACCATATCTAATTTTATTAAGTTTGTGAATACAACCTTATGAAGGATAGTGATAGGATACTTTTTGTCAATCTATTTAGAAATGACTGACTCACCGATGGGGGTGGAAACCAAAAAAGGCTCAAAAATCTTTTCAGAACTTATCTCAAAATTCACAGCAACTAACGGGGTGACATAAGAGAAAATTGACCCAGGGTCTAACAACACATAAACATCAAGATGAAAGATACGAAGCATACAAGTAACAATATCTGGCGAATCTTCTTGCTCCTAATGGGATGGTAAAGCATAAAACCTGTTTTGGCGCTGACTGCCACCAGTACCAGATGATGCATCCTGAAGAGGGGCTGGGCAACCTAAAGGAGTTGGTGCACTGTTAGCCTGAGCCTGGGTAAGAATATCTCTATTTCCCTATCTAGCATGCGGGAAATCTCTAACAACATGATACAACTTACCACAACCAAAACAACCCTTCTGCCCGGCCAAGCACTCACTGAGATGGTCCCTACCTCACACATAGAGGATAACGAGGTTTTCTGCTTAATTGTTCTGAGATATGGAAATAGAAGACTTACCCTACTAGCCTTATCTATTCTTGGGTGAAGGAGCACTGGCTGAAGATAGTGCTGGCATAGATGACCGATTTTGAAACTGTAAACGATTTCCTTCTTTGAACCTATTCTAACCAAAGTCAAACTGCCTGATTCTAGCCCTCTTGTTAACTTTGTCCCTTTCCTTTGCTTTCTCTGCCTCAATCTACTGAGCGTGCATCATCAATGTAAAAAGGTCCATATCTCTATTGAGAATAGCAGTCCTACACTCCTTAACTACCAACCCAGACACACCAGTCACAAACTTACTCATGCTTGACTTAGGGTCAGCCATCTGATCCCGTGCATACTTAGACAACTGGTTGAACTTGAGGCAATACTCCTTCACTGTCATGGAGCCCTACCTCAGGTTCATGAAATCTTCTATCTTAGTTTCCCTCATCTCAATTAGGAAAAACTTGTTTAGAAATGCATTCTGAAACACCTGCCAAGTCATGGGAGCTGCATCCTCCCCCGACTCTTCTTCCATATCATCACGTAATCATAAGCAACATCCTTTATCCTATATGATGCCAATTCCATACTCTCTATTTTAGAAATATGCATAATTTGAGTGATCTTATTCACCTCATCAAGATAAAACTGTTGGTCCTCACCTTCCTTTGACCCAAAGAATTCTAGCAGATTCATCCTCATGAAATCACAGATTTTGGCTATGGCTAAATCCCCATCCTGCTAAGGCGAGGCTGCAGCCTGACGGTTAGCCTGAACATTCGCTATCATAACTTGGGCTAGTGCCTAAAAAGCAGCCCAAAACTCTGTATGTGACATATTCTCATTCAAAGAATCTTTGGCCTGAGATGGCTGGTTATCATTTCTACAGGCATTAGCTCGGCGAGGAGGCATATTCTGTTGTAAAAGAGCATGAGTTAATAGGATATAAAGACAGTTGTAAGCACGATGGATATAAAAGAAAAAAGAGAATTTTCCTAAAATGCTCCATAGCCTCTTTCTCATAGATGTGGCGCTCTTCACACCGATGATCAAGACTCTACGTAACATGGATTGTCTAACTCCCTAGGACTCTCTAAACCTTAGGATTTGATACCAAGTTTGTAATGCCTTAAAATCTAGTTCCTGGGATACCACACAGTGCTCTGAACTACGAGTAGTCCTGAGCTAACCCTGGCTGCTTTCTACTAACTCTGAATCTCAAAGTAAGAAAATATAATTATAAAATCATAATAACTGCGGAATACTTATCTAAAACATCTCAATCTCTAAAGTCTTATTAAAGTAATACTGAAAAGAAAATCTGACTGCTGACTCATATTCTACAACTGAAAACTAGTAGTCCGACAAGCCTCTAATGACTGAATCTAAGGAGCCACTGGAACAGGCCCCAGCTGACTCAAAATGTCTAGAATAAATAATTAAAAAAAACATCTACTAATGAAACTAGAAATTTGAATACTAAGTCCTCAAACTATGAGGACTCACCAGTTGCAGGAATGTAGATGAGGTACTAAAAAATTGCTCACACTACCGAGACTGAACACCTGAACCTACATTATGAGACAATGTAGCACATAGACATATATATGGATCAGTACTTTGAGGATGTGTTAAGTATAGGGGGTGTATGCAACAAGTAAACAATATCATCTAAGTTTATAAAAAAATGCATGCTAAATGTAAATGACTCACATAGGCTTGAGATATCAGAAATCTGAAAGTATAAAGCATGAATAGCAAAACATACAATCTAATTCTGGTGAGTGATAACACTTAATCTCTAAAAGCTTTTATACTCTCGAATCTGTAGCTATAAGCTTTAAAACATTAAGAAAAATACTTTATCTGAAAAGTTATTCATTATTTTATACTATAAGGGAGGTTCTCTTAACCGACATAAACCATACGAGCTACATGAGTCCAACGTCTTATCCTCCTAAGGAGGAAACCTCACATTGGGGAGAGGTATCATACTCTTGCCAGGGAGTATAACCTCAGCTTAAGTGATCACTATCTCTGCCTCTGTAGGCACATTAATCTCAATCCTATGGTGGCACGTAGTTCTGGAGTATGAAACCTTGGAAACATACCAACTCGGTACTAAATACTGCTCCCTTTTTATTTGCTACGCTCATCTCATTGGAAATCCACTTTTAAAAATAATATCATGGTTTATAATGTAAACTAACTATATATATCTATAATCTAAAAAAAAACTCTCTGAAAAGTGGATTCCAAAACTCAACTGGGGATCTGAAAATCAAATACTTTTTATTCTACTCAAAATATACTAATCTCAGAGTGCTCAAAGAACAAGTTCTTGAAATATAAATGCTCAAATTAGGGTCTAATAACCTAGGTCTCAAACTCATGAAATTTCATTGTAAATCATCATGCTCAATAGGTTTTATTGAAAACACTTCAGCCGTATCAAAATACTAAAATCAAGAATCACAAACATATTCTTAAACTCAATCGAAAATCCGATATAAATATCTCATAACATACTCATGGTATTCAAAATCATAAAGAAGCATTCTTTAACTCAAAACAAACGTGGAATTTCATAGTTCAATAATATCATGCTCAAAATCATCAATAAGATACTTTTGGGTATAAACCCAATCTCAAACATAAGAAATTTGCTTTAAAACATAATTTTGGGCACAAGGACGAAAGGATTGTCCTTGTTGAAACCTCACATACCTTAGATGATTAACTAATGAATAACCTTGCTTTTTGAGATGCTATGTGTGCTCTTGAATGAAGATTCTTGAAGCTCTTGGTCTAGGGATCTTAAATCTTGAAATAATTTGGACAAAGAATTGTGAATTTTGATAAAACTTAGCATATAATACTTCTAAAAGGATTTAATCATGTGTTTGCACGGATTAGGGGTTGGGGAAAGTTCAAAATACCCCTCTTTAACTCTTAAACGAAACTGGAAAAATGAACCGGGTCCCAATTTTTGGCCTTGGCGTGATGCACCACTATCGCACCAAGCCACTGGAAAATGCCAACCGGGAAAATACTTAGTGGCGCGATGCGGAGGTATCGCGTTGCCACCTTGGATGGGACCTGGAAACTCAGGGCGATGTACCACTATCACGGACTTTCATTAGAATCGAACAATTAGGGATTCGGCCCTCTCTACGAGATTCCACTATCGCGGAGGGCCACTGGAAATTGACAAATGTGAATTTGTTCATCTCCGCAATGCGCTAAGGGTCTAGGTGACACACTGCTAACCTAAAAGTCCCATAACTCCTTTACCAAGTGTTGGAATTGGGAAAATTTGGTAGCGATGGAAAGCTTAATCAATATCTCACACCATGAACAGTCCAAATCTGGGAAATTTCATACGAAATATTTATCATCTATTTTGGAGGCTATTCTTTAACATTCTTGGGATGGATTTTAGCTAAAAAAAGGTATGGGGTATTACAGTGAAGCCCATGATATCGGTCACCTTCTACACCATATTTAAAAACTCCTGTGGATTCTCCTCAGACTTGGATCCCAAAAATCGAGAGGGATTTATTCGGGTGAAATCCCGAATCCTAGCTGCAGTTGTACTTTCCACTAAATTGGCTGGAGTAACAGTCTGCTGATTGTTCTAAGCACCTAATGAATGGGCTAAGGTAGTAAAAGAAGCTCTGAACTCAGCGTGAGAGACATGTTTATGTAGGGGATCTTCCTGAATAGGCGGAGGTGCGGCCTGGTCCTTATTCCTTCTTCTGTTATTTCTTCTAGGAGGCACAGTCTATAAACAAAATAAAGAATAACTTACAAAGAGAGTTTAAATAAAGTTCATGCTCTTTCGCATGACATGAACACTAAAACTAGGGAAACTTTTCCTAAAATATCTCGTAGCCTCTCGTTCATAAGTGTGTCACTTCACACCTATGCACAAGACTCTACTCAACACGGCTTTCAAATACCGTAGCACACTATAAACCTTAGGCTCTGATACCAAGTTTTGTCACGACCCGAGGCCTACCCCTAGTCGCAACAATAGTGCTTACAATCACAAGTGATCACAAGCTAACCCATGACTTGGTATCTATTGTGAGCACTAAATAAAATAATAATCATACACGTGTGCGAAAGATAAACTGCAAAAGTGATACAAATTTGATTAATGAAAATGTGATTCAATCACAAATCTGAAGCATCTGGTGCAATACTGAAAACTAACTGTCAATTAAAAACAACTGATAATACTGAAAGGACTAATAAACTAAATAAATGTCTAACTAACTGTCTAATTGTCTGAAAGCCTCTAACTGACTAAGGAGTTGATGGGACAGGACCTCAACTAACTTTGACAAACTGGACATAATGAAATACTAAAGCACTGAATGAGAGATAATATGTCCTCAATGGATGAGGACTTACCACTATGGTTGTTAAGTAATGATGGTTGTCTAACTGCGGTTGGAAAACTGAGCCTTCAAGCTATGATATAAGACATCATAGTGCAAAGAAGAGAATGCGGTTAGTACTTTAAATGTATTGGTATATGAGATGAGGACTAGCTAAAATACATGGGTAACTATGCATCAAAGCATAAATTAGTAACATCTGTGATTGCAAGACCAAGTATAAATATATTTCTAAAATAATATGGAAACTGAAAGACTGTAATATGTATAACTAAATAACTGAGTCAATGCAAACCTAAACTAAAAATATACTGAATACTGCACTGAGATAGTGGGAGGTGTCATCTAACCGATATGCCCAAACCTGAGCTAATCATGGTCCAATCGGTAACCCCAGTTGGAAGGGTGTCAGTACCGATGTTGGTTGTGTGGATCCACTAAAATGGTATCCCAAAGGACTAATAAGTGACCCTCAACTGGTAGGTGCTCTAATGAGATATGTGTTACCCTCCACTTGCAGGTAAACACCTTGTGAACCCTCAACTGGCAGGTAGACATCTCTAACCTACGTTGGCTACATAGTTCTATAACTCGGGGATTGTTTCTAAGGGTCACGCCCTCTACTTTCAGGTGAGCCCTCATCCCTAAGTTCGATTGGTGCTAAATCTTACTCCTAACTAAACTGACACTGGGAATGGACTGAACTAAGCTTGACTAAACATGATTTCGTAACTTCTAATGCTCATCATGATTACATCAACTGAATAAGTAATAGAATTCATGGTGTAACTGAATCATTAATGAAATGATCTGAATTCGTGTAAAAACTCTAAGGTTTTGGGTATTTATAACCCACCAGTACTGAATAATCACTAATGCAATAACAAGCATAAAAACTATAGTAAAAGATCATAGTTCAAAACCCATAACCATAGGCATTCCATCAAACATGTGGGGATCATGAATTTAAACATATAAATTCTTTAAATAGGGGAAACAACATGACTGTATGACTAAAATCATAATATGGGGTCTAACATGGAATTCACTTAAAATAGGACATGGAAAATTTAAATACAAAGCATGAGGAAATCAGATCTCACATGGGATCATACATTAGCTGAAGTGAATTTAAAATCACCATGAAAACATGAATTAATCCCATCTTAAGCGATATATAATATCATAATAATAGAAAAACCATTCTTTAATTGAAAAGATGGTTTTAGGGCTTCATAGGTTAAAGGGGCCCATGAATGAACACCCCACATACCTTAAGCTTCTTAACTTAAAAAGAAAACACTAATCTTGATGCTTTCTCGAAGGTTCTTGAACTTAGGGAACTTAAATTCTTATTTCTTAGGGAGAAAGAAATTGAATTCTAGTTCTTGGGGGAAGGAAAGGGTTTTCTTAAGAGGAAAGTTGGAGAAAAATGATAAATAATGCCCTAATTGATGCCCCAAGTCGCGATATGAACAATTGGGTTGAGGGAGAAAAGACCCAATTGCCCCTCAGTCATTTAAATTCAAAACTGAACGCAATAGGCTTACTGCGATGCGGTCCTATTGCGGTTGTTTATTTCCTTCACTGAAATGTGATCTGCATGAGAACGGGAATCGAGCCTTGATGCAGGCTTATTGCGATGACTCACTGGTTTCATGATCTAAACATATCCCAAACCTCGTCTAAAAAATTCAAAACTTCTTCAAGACTACTTCTTACATCCCTGAACATGAATCAACTCAAAAACCAACATCTCGAGATCGAGAAGACCAAAATAAAAATCCTCAAAGTTAAAGGTTTTAAGAAATGACTAAGTTCCCAACACTTAGTACAAATTTAAGGCCTTAAGACCCTTATGCATGCAACTTAAAGCTGAATCGAGCTAATATTAGTATGGGTTATTACAAGAAAACACCCAAGACAAGGCTTCTAGAGTAAAGCCAAGACACAAGACATAATAATAGAGAAAATATGATCAATGATACCAAACCAAATCCCAAAAGCTTGTGTCACAGTGGAAGAACCAAATAATATAACTCAAAGTCAAAATATACATCGTATATCCCGAAAGGAACAAATCTTTATGAATACAAATGAGGCATAGTCTAAATAAAAAAGAGATTAGTCAACTCCGTAGGTATATATCAACTGCTACTTCGAATTGACTCTAAATATCGTCTGAATCAACTATCCGTGCAGTGCACTCGTACTTGGATCTGCACCAAAAGAGCACAATCGGGATGAGTACAGTTCACTTGTACTTAGTAGGAATCATAGGCCAATTGAGTAAAGTAGAAAATAAAGCATAAAAATACAAACTATGAGCACGTCACCTGTAATCAAAAAATGTTCCAAACGGTGGTCCATCCTTTCTCCATTAACAGTTCTACTATAAGCACATATTATAGATACAAGTAAGGGAAAGAAGAACAAATATACGCATACACTAAATACAAGTACAACAAGATAGAACAAATGTACGGATATCAAGTCAAGAATAGAAAATACAATCACGGAATAAGCACAATATATAAAATGCAATAAAGATGATGATGATGCACGAGGTCATAGCACCTACTCCAAGCTCTATATATACCAACCAAGCTACGTTACAGGTGTAGGACCCATGGAAGGTTTGTCAACCGATACCTATCGAGCTCTACTCCCAGGTAGGACCCATGGAGGGTTCGTCAATCCGTATACAACCAATATCTAATACCAATATCCATACTCCTCTCTGGTACATACATCAGCAGAGGGTTTTAGAGATGTCACATTTTTTGTCTGAAAAAGTAAGTGTTTCAAGTATTTTTAGTATTTTCATGATATTACCAATGTTTCATAAATGAATATGATATGAGAATTTAATGTTCATAACCAACCAAATTATGAATTTTTAATATCCAACCAATATACCAATTGTGTGAGCCAAAAATCCACTCAAATCAACCAACCATCCATAATCCAATATAATTCAACAATCATCAAGGGAAATATACAAGAAAAGTGTCATTGATACCACATGAATCCTAAAATTTAAGCTTTTTCTTCCACCACAAAAAGTACAACCAAACATACATATATCAATACCAAGCCATAAACATCATATAAGACCTCATATGGTAACACATAGCAAATAATGTCTCAAAACTACTACATATCAACTACATAGGCCCCACACGAGCACATAAATCATATTAACACATTTTCTATGATACAATTCCATACTCATAGCATGCTTTTATATTATTATTAACTACCAAACCTAATCTAAAGAAATTTAAGAAATAACCTACCTCGAGTATTGATACCAATATAATAATCCTTTAACACTGAGTTTTGACCTTATGCATAGATCAAAAATTATCTAAAATACACAAGTATAGAATTTACACATCAAAAGAAAGTCAATGATACCTAAGCTTAGAAATGGGGATTTAGATCTGAGTTTAAGCAAGATTTAGATGATAAGAATCGACGAAAAATTTTTAAAGTAGGGATTCGGAGGCTACCTAAGCTTAGAAATAGAAGAAAATGTCCAAAAACTCAAATCCCAAGCTCCAAGTGTTAAAATAGTGTAAAAATCTCAAAAATGGGATTGTAATCTACCCATGCATCACCTAAGCGTTGGGTTGCTTAAGTGAGTATAGCTTAAGAGACCAGACATCGCTAAAGTGAATCCCACCTCATCATGTAAGCGACTTGGTTGTCACTTAAGCGACAGGCGTCTGGTTTGCAAGTGTCACTTAAGCGACCAGGCCATCGCTTAATCAAGCCTAGTGTTGCTTAGGTGACACTTTGGCTATCAGGACATGTTCTTTAAGTGACCAAGGCATCGCTTAAGCAAGTGCACCAGTTGAGTGGTGCACCAGCTGGAGACTTAGAGAATTTTATGTCTCCACGGACCACTCGAGATTCATCTGTAATCCAAAGTATGCAAATATGCTACTCCACTAAATTCGATGCTCTGAACTCAATGAATATATCATATTTTCAAAAAAATATCATTTTCACAAAATTGACCCTCAAAACCTAATTTTACAACTTTTCAACCGAGGACCAAAATGAGATATAAAGATCGTAAAACCACAACAACCATGTTACCAACCTAAAATCAATATTTCAGATCTGCTAGCATAGTTTGTTTTACCATCCAACACAAATTTCAGTTAATGTTGACCAAGGTGAACTATAAGACTTTTCAAGCCACCAAAAAACATAAACTCCCACAAATTACACCGAAATGCATTAGGAACCATGCCAATCATCCCCATGCTCTAGAAATATCACAAAGCAACCCGGGGAGGGTTAATATGATCAAATCACATAGAAATGAATATTTCATGAAAATCACCAAAAATTAAATTCATGAAAATCACCAAAAATCAAATCATTACAACTTTTATGTATGCATGCCCCTTTTGATGTTCATGTATATACTAAAATTGTTAGTGAAGATAATATAAGCTATCATTTGAAAACTTTTCTACTTTCAGGTTGCGAGATTATTTTTATAAACCTAATATTGATAAATCTACGAATTCAGACACTCATTTGGCCAATGGAACCTTCTCAAACTTCTTCTTTTTTACGATCACTTGTATTATTTTTTGCTTTGCTTAGTTAGCATATAATACTTATTGAGTATAAGTGGACCGTACTCACTCCTATTATGCCCTTCTGGTGACGATTCTAGTACGAGTACGACACATGGAGGTTGAGTTCTTGTTTAATTAATTAGAGGTTTTGAGGTACTGACACGCTCTAGGTTTTAAGAGTTGGTTTCCAAGCTTGTTCTTATCTACTTGATGTCTTTATTAATTTCAGAGATAGACTCATATATTATTTTATAATGTCTTTATTAATTTCAAAGACAGACTCATATATTATTTTATACTTGGATATGGCTTTTTGATGCTCTTTTAGGTTAGATACCAGGTTTTAGGATGGTTATGTATTTTCTCAAGACTTTCGCACTTGTCTATATTTAATACTTGACTTTATCCTAGAAATTTTATTTTCATCTATTTTATTTATGTTTTTTAAAAAAAAAAAAAAAGATTCTTTACATTTGAAAGCTTAGCTTACCAATCAAGATTGAGCTAAGATAAGTGTCGTCATGACCTTATTTTTTTGGTTACGACAAATCTAAAGGTACATGACTTTTATATAGGTTGATTCTAGTAGGCTTTTATTTCCAATGCTTGCTTTCAGCATTTTTTTTATGGATAAAATTATGTTGGAGTCAAATCTTCTATTCCCTTCGTTTCAAAATAGTTAGCCTTTTTTTACTTGGCACTCTCCTTAAAAAAGTATTTATTAGAGGTTTATTTTATCAAATTAGTCTTATTAATTATACTTTGAAAATATAAATTTGAGTAAATATATTTTGTTTAGTCGTTTAATATTTAGGGTAATATTGGAAGAACATAATAAAATACTATTGATTTCATCAAAAGGAACAACTAAATTGAAACAAATATTTTTAGAAAGAGGCCAACTAAAACGAAACTAAGGGAGTACCTTGATACATAAGATACCCGAATCAAAGGGACATATCTTCCACATATGACTTGTGTCTCACAACTCCTTTTTAAATTTTCTTCAGAGAAGTTAGTTTATTTTGTTATGTTATTTGTTATATTTGCAGCCGTAGGTGATGAGAATGTGCTAACAGTTGAACTGATTTTTCTTCACTTACGTTAGTTTTTCATGAGACATGAACTTTCTTTTCATTTTTAAATAGAAAATAAATAAATGCATAAATACAATGTGGACTGAAATTTCTTATCTTCTGATACTTGTGCCAGAATCCTTTATTAGAAATAATTTATTTCCTAAATTAAACATATTTGTAAACCTAATAAAAAATTATGAGAAGTGTTGTTCATGAGATAAGGTTGAGCAAGAACATGTCTGTATAAGTCTTGGCGTTTTTTTGGCCGCTGAAATATGAAAAGTATATGCACAAAGATGTCAAAAAGGTTTAACATCTGCTATATAAACATAGAAATAATTTTAACTATGTCTAAATGATATTATTTTTTGTCGAATTTCCTTGCCTATACGTGGCTTTGCTCCTACTAGATATTCGATGATATATCTGACTTATCTTTTTTTTTATAATAATGATATCTAGATATTTGATCCCAATCTCACAGTTAGGAGTGCTTTGCTTTTGTGACTTGCAAGTCGATTCTGCAAGACTGCATAAATCTGTAAATAAAGTCTATACTATTACAAATGATTATCTGAAAGAACGAAAACTATAAGAAAATGTGTTGATAGTATTAAAAATTGTCACTTCACCTTCAGATATAATTGCAAACCCTTTTACTATTATTAATCTATTTGGAACCATAGGCTGCATATATATCTATTTTATTGCGTGTTTAAAATATTAACTTTTACATGATAAATAGTGGCATCTAATACAGAATCATATATTATCACAAGTTGGCTACTTGTAGAGATATACAATGTCTGTGGATTGAGAAAACATATCACGTGCCATTGGCCTTACTTTTATGGTTGTTAGCATTCACACTACAAAGGCAAAATTATCGAAGGTATGATTGAGTTATACTTGAAAATATTCTTCGATTTCTAATTTTTTTATTATATTTGCTTTCTAATATCTAACAAGATGATTTGAATCTGAAATTACTGAGTTGTGTGAGAACTTGAAAAGATCTCAGAATAAGCGACTATCAAAGAAGAGAAAATAAATTTGAAAATTGAAAGTAGAGAAGCTCTCTAATGAATTGATTTGGAAAGAAATTTAGCTTGCTGTCTCAAAACGAATATAGGAATCAATCGAGTAAAAAACTAAGAGAAAAGGAGACTGTTGCCATGCACTTGAGCTCTAAAAATGATAAGCTCTATTGTCACTGTATTGTGATGCTTCGAAAATATTAATCACAGAATAATCGGTTGACATTAGCTTTAAATGCCACAAATACAATTAATTTGAACATAGAGAAATAAATTTATTCTCTCAAACAATGTCTTTTCAAATTTTATCCATAACTGTTCACGGCTTTTAAATTGTTGGGGAGATTATTAAGTAGTACAGAGAAAGGACTGAAACATAAAAAAATGAGGAAATCTTGAGGTGTTCTACTCTTCAAATCCTAAGAGATTTTGGAGGTTTAGATTAACATAAAGTGTGGCTGTTTTTCCTTAATTATGTGAAAAATTAGAATAGGATCCTACAACTTGTACTTATACCAACGTTTGTTACTGTCCCCTAATAAGAGTGATTCTACTAAGCTCTCCTGCAATTAGGGCTAGGCATAAAATACCAGAAACCGAATTATTGAACCGAATCGAAGAATTTGGTATTCGTTATTTGATAATTCGGTATTTGGTATGGTAATTAGGGCTAGGCATAAAATACCAGAAACCGAATTATTGAACCGAATCGAAGAATTTGGTATTCGTTATTTGATAATTCGGTATTTGGTATGGTAATTAAGAATAAAAATTTAAAATTACGGTATTTGGATTCGGAATTGGTAAAAGATATTACAACCATTTGGTATTTGGTATTTACCGAATACCAGATTATTGTTAACTGACCATAGTCTATACTCCATAGGCCACGAGTTCAAATTAATAATCTACAAAAGATAAAAAAAAAAAAGCCCACAACCTAAAAGTCTATAATACTATATTTATTTTAAAATTTTAAAATGAAAATCACTTTTAAAATTTTTATTGTTAGCAGCAGTGGACAACATGTTCAAATATAAAGTTATTGTTTCATATTACTCGCGTTTTCTTCATTATGATTCTATCTATCAAGATAACCTGAACTTGTCTAGTCTTGATGCAACTTGTAGGTATATCTAAATTATGTCCAGTGAGAGAGTTGATGCAGAGATACTCATTTTCTTCCATATCTAAGTAACTAAGTTATCAAAAAGGTTTGACACTATGTTGTATGATTTTAAATATCTCATAAGTTATTCTTGATGAAAGGGTTACTGAATTCTTTTATTTAAATTCACTCACTAGTCACTACGAGGCAAATATTTGAGGAACAGATGTGGCTATTATCTTTCGAAGTCATTTCTGCATTAAACAGTTATTATGTAAAATCAACAGATGATGAATGAGCTATAAAACATCACTGATAAAGTGTTAAAAAGTGTTGTTTCCATAAGGCATAGGGCAAAAACTTTATGTTGTGTTTTTATTCAGTTCTAAAGTAAACTGTTATCGTTGGCCTAGAGTAGAGTCTACCAAATTTAACTTTAATATGGTATTATCAAATATCGTACCGAACTGAAGTTTAATTTACCGATTACCAAATTACCAAACCGAAGTTTAATGGTATTGTATTTGGTATGTACTTTCATTTACCAATTATTAAATTACCGAATTTGAATTATGATAATACCAAACCGAATACAGAACAACCATCCCTAACTGCAATCATATCTAGATTTATGTTGGGTCTATAGTGGGACAAAGATGATTATTAGAAAAGATTTTTAACATGTTATAATAGAATGCCCAGTCTAAATCAAATTCAATATAAATAGATAAACACTCATTATATATAAAATATCATATCATAATCTTAAAATGCAGATTCATCTACATTTAATAGGTTAACTACATGCTAGTTCAAGTTTTTCTTTTACACAGTCACCATTTCCTGTGATATCTATGATTGAAAAAGTAAAACTGCCCTAGGTTTGTTTTTGCTTATCTAAATGTATTGATTGAGTTATTGACAATTATTATCTACACTCTTGGAATTTTTGAATGTTTCTTTTATAATATGCTTATATAGACTACTGAAAAAGATGAAAACTGATTTCCGTTGTATGATGCATATATTTGAAGATCCAACTTCTTTTAGTTTATTGGATTGTCTTTCCTAATGTTTTCAAATACAGATGGTTATTTATGTTACATGAGTTGGTATAACTATATGTAGAATAACCTTATGTATATATACCCATATTTTCAAAACTTTTTTATGGTCATATATATAAATTTTCTCTTCGCTTCACCATAGAAGAAAAATCTTTGTTGTAATTGGCTGCTTCACCATTGAATCAACAAAGAAAACTACCAGAAATAGAGTTTATTGAAAGTGCAATTCAGAAGGTGTATGACTCTTTTCTCATTGAATATTTGTATTTTTTTATCTATCTAACATGTGTTGCTAATGAGGGAGATTCATAAGATACTAAAATTAGTAAAGAGTTTATTTAAAAGATTCACTTATCTTTTATTCATGAGTGATTAATGATGATAAACTTACCGAATAGCTTCTTGTATATCCTTATCATATAATTTACTTTCTTGCAAAATCCAAACATTTATAGGAATTATAGGAAGAATAGGTCGTTCTTTTACTTATCTGATACAAATTTCACTTGCCAATTGTTGTTGCTATTTCGTCCTCTCTAAAATAGATTTTCTCAGCAAGTTGAAGAATGACCAAAAAAGCAAGCGGGAATGTACTTTGTTTCGGTTACATATTTTATGATCTTTTGGTATCTTGTACAAATTTTGCTCCTCGGATAAATGTACTTAGTATGAAGTGTTAATATATATCTATCTATATCTATATCTATATCTATATCTATATCTATATCTATAATTTATCTATCTATATGTATAATATATTAAAAGTGTGAAAACCGTGAATCGAATTTTTTACCCTTCAAAGACTCCACCATAGACAAAATCATTTTTCACCTTTTTTTTCTTTAATTTATAATATTTAATATTGACCGTAATAAATATCAAATAAATAAATAAAGAAAGTTTTCTACTCATAGATGGATTCTTAATTAAATGGTAATATTTTGTTGGATGTTTTTATTATTTTTCTTAATTTATGACTCCTAAATCTATGGAAAAAAATTAAAGATCCTAAAATATATGGAATAGATGTGCCTCAAAAACCTAATCTATATCTGTACGATTTTTTTCCCCTTCGTTGACTCTGGAGGGAGCTATTGAAACTTTTCAAATCCAGCATATAGAGGATCACATGGAGAGAATATTGTCCGGCTTTGTAGAAAAAGAATGGTGATATGAGGTAAGTAATTTACTTGATTTTTTTTATCAATGTGTATTGTGAGATGTTTTACATATAGGTGATGGATTTTAGCAGTTGGCTAATTTACTTTGGTTTGTTTGTTCTGGACTATTTTGCAATTGGTTTATTTGCTAAGCTGAACTGGAGGAAGCTTTACCAGAGGAGCGGGAAAAGTGAGTGCTGGATTTGTCTTTCGTACTCTTGAACCAGAACTGTTTATATTGATTGACATCTATATTAGTTGTACAAGTATTTGCTTGATTTCAATTGCCTAAATTATGTACTTATTACGTATTACTCTCAGTTGTTTTTAGTTGTACAAGTATTTGTTTGATAATTTATTCATGAATCGTGATAAGCTCTTACCACTTAATTCGAAGCATTGAGTTTACTTGGAAGCGATTGTTGAGGCACTTCAAATTTCACATGAACATGATTGTCTTGTCAAGACGATCGTCTTGATTCTCCAATCCAATCCTTATATATCCTAGCATCACCGCTATGCCATCAGAGATCAGCTTTATTGGTGTCAATGTATTTGATTTGCATTCTTCTTCTCTTGTCCTAAAAATCATGGTATTTTTTGTTTTCTGATTAATTCTTTCATAGAAAATTTATGTGTGTAACGTTTTCAGGTTGGTATGTCTTAGATGACCAAGGATCAGAAGCTGGTAGATCTCGCTTTTAAAACAAAAGTTTTGTCGTGGAGTTGATCGAGTTGTGTTTTGTTGAGTTGCATTGGTGTCCTTGGGCATGTTGTTGCAAGGTGTCTCTCAGTCGTTTAAACTTTAGCCTTTGTGAATACTTCTTCTTGTTGTTTGTTAATTATCTTTGTGGATATCATGTTTTAAAGATCTCATTGATATGATATTTTTGTATTCAAGTGTAATTAGCAATTTCAATTAAGCAAGAGAGACGTGAGAAAGGGACATGCATATGCTAATAACGACTCACTTCCTCCTTTGGAATTCATGCAGCAGTACGCTTACAGAATAAATAAAATTGTCTTTATGTTTCTTAGCTATTGTAATATGTAGAGGCTATTAATATTATTTATGCTTTATAATTATTATTTTTTAATTGGTTTGCCAAGTTGATTTGAGGTAAATTTTTTAAAATTTTAGTTTATTTATGAAATTTACGATAATAAGCTATTATGGCGTATTTTTTAAGACAATTGTTAATTGATAAGACATATTTAATCTATGTTTTATAATTATTAATTGTTAATTGATATGCTAGGTTGATTTGAGATAAGTTTTTTAAAATTTTAGTCTATTTGTAAAGTTTACAATAATAAGTTATTATGATGTATTTTTCAAGACAATTGCTAATTGAAATTTTCTTTTTTTGTGATTTTTATTTATTTGGTCATGCAAATTTAGTATTGTGCGAATAATAGATTTCAAGTGTAATTTCAAGTGTGGTTCAAGTGTAGATTTTTGGTACCTTTTGAAAATAGAATTCATAATTTCTGTAACATTAAACATTAAATAATATTGACTAGAATCAATAAATTAGACATAACCATCTGGGTGCTAAAAAATGTTCTTCCCACTCCATCACTGGTTCATTCGGGAAAGAAAAAGTGACCCTTTGAGTCCTACAATCTAATGTGGCATAGCATGAATGGAGCCAATTCATTCCTAAGATAGCATCAAAAGCAACCATATCTAACTCTATGAGATCTACTAACGTATCCTGGTTACCAACTGTCACAACACAAACCCTATACATCTTCCTAGCAACAATAGAATCCCCCACTGAGTTAGAAACAGAAAAGGGTTCAGAAATCACACTGGGCTCAAACCCAAAACTAATAGCCACATAAGGGGTCACATAGGCTAAAGTAGACCCGGGATCAAGTAACACATAAACATCATGGGAAAAGATTTGTAACGTACCGGTAAAAACATCTGGGGAAGCTTCCGTCTCCTGGCGGTTGGTCAAAGTTTATAACCGGTTGCGACTGTTCCCAACAGTTGATGTGGTACCTTTCTGAGGTGGGGGTGGTGCCAAACAATTTTCCTGAGACATTGCACCACCAACATTCTTTCTAGCAGATGGACATTCCTTGTAAAAGTGACCCAGCTGACCAACTAACACCTTTCTAGATGATTTCTATCATAAGTCTCACACCACAGAAAAGTATGATGCTGCTGAGCCACACTACCCTGTGACCGAGTATCCTGAGCTCTGGTTCCATGGTTAGTTTGAAAACTCTGAGATCGTCTGTCTACTGGTGGTTGGGGTACTGGGGTGCTGGAAGTAGACTGTGTATTACCCCAATTCTTTTTTTCTGCTATTTATTTCCCCACTTACCGCCCTGCGGCTGACTATGACTCTGGTCAGCTGATCTGGCTCTTTTCGCTTATCTTTCCACCTCCCTAGCTTTAGAGATCTTTTTCTCTTTCTTTTCTACCTGCTGTATATGAACGATTAGCCTATCAAAGTCTAAATCCTTATTCAACATTGCCCCCTGGAACTCAAGCACCAGGTTATCAGAAAGGCCGGAAGCAAATTTCCTCATCCGAGCGCTCATATTACTAGTCAACTCTGGTGTATAGCGGGCTAGTTTATTAAACTTCAAAGTGTACTCCTGGACACTCATACTGCCTTTCTTCATATTCATAAATTCTTCCACTTTGGCCTCCCTAAACTACAGAGAAAAGAATTGATCAAGGAAAACTTCCACAAATTTGCCCTAAACTATGGGCTCAACACTCTCACCTTTTGCATCCTCCCAATCGGCATACCACTGATTCCCAATATCCTTAAGCTGATAAGTTGCTAGTTCCACCCCTTCAACCGCATCTGCATACATTACCTTAAAGATCTTTTACATCTCATCCACGAACTCCTGTGGATCTTTCTCCACCTTAGTGCCAGTGAACTTAAGTGGGTTCATTTTTATGAAATGTCAAACCCTGGTAGCCTCAAACATAACAGATGTAGACCCAAAATCTTCTGATAATTAAGACTGGTTAGCTACCAACTGTGTCAACATATGAATAGACTATCTGAATTCTGTATTTGAAATATCTCTCTGAGCAGTCGAGGGATGGTTATCATCAGTCTGTGGAGCCTGAGGTGGACTGGTCGGGACTGAAGGGACTCCCGAGTAGGGACAAGTTTGAGAGTGTGAGCTCTATTATGTGTCCACATCCCATGGGTGGGATGTACCTCATATGCCTGAGCATTCTGATCGATGATACGATGTGGAGGAATAACAGTGTTTCTAAAATACAAGAGATTATTGATTAGGGGATGGTTCAGACTCTGAAGCATGAACTAAATCACAAAGAAAGGAAATATTTCCTAAACGCCTAGTAGCCTCTTGCTTATAAGTGTGGCGCGATACACACCCATAACCAAGACTCTACCCGACGCAATTTTGTAGACACCCTAGGACCATGAACCGTGCTTTGATACCAAGTTTGTCATGACCCGAGCTGAGCCCCTAGCCGTGATGAGCATCCCGAACCATGAAGTCTCGGAACACCTTTTTCTATCTATCTGGTAAGCATACACATAATTCATATGATAAAAGGTAATGCAGAAAGAGAAATCTAATACAGAGGCATGGTCAATCTGAATGTGATCATAATACTAAAAACTAAAATCCAAAATATATCTGAAAAATAATGTCTGACTCAGTCAACGAAATCTCTACCATGAACTAATCAAAGTTGTTTAAAAGGTGGGACAAGGCCCTCAGTTGACGAAAAATTAACTAATAGTAGTAATATGAAATAACCAGGCATTCTGAATCATAGAAGGCTCACCACTGCAAACTTCGATCTATGATATGAAATCTCTATTTTTTATCTAGACCCCTAGACTATGCCTCAGAACCTGGAAGGAGGAGGCATGCGAAGCAATCCAAAATAAAGTAATTGAACATATATATATATATATATATATAATATGGGAGAGCAAATTTTCACCAAACATTATGCATAAAATAGTTTCTGAAAACACATGGGCATCTTCTGAAAAAATGTAACCTATCTGTAAATCTCAAACTCTGATCTGTGTATTACTTCCAAGTTAGGTGGTATCCCCTACAAGTCTAATATTCCACGGGCCATTGACTCGACGGGGAAGCCTCTAACCTGAGTATACCGCAAAGGTTGGAGTTTCTGAATCTGATACGCCACACGACACTTAAGTCAGCATATAATAATATACCCGGATCGGCAAACCAAGATTTTAGTCAATGAGTTTCTTGAACTCAAGCCCTCTTTAGGAAACCACCTAACATCTCTGTATGCCCATTTTAAACCTTTTTTGTACATGCAATATTCTGAATGTCTAGAATCATGATAGTCTGAAATGTCTATTAGTCTGAGTCTGATATGGCATTAGTCTGAATTGGTATCGTTAGACCAAGACTTGCAAGTCATGATTTCTGAGCCATAATACATTAAGATAAATCTTTCATTCAAAGAATAATTTAGACCACCAAAAACATGCAACTGGTATAGAAGATTTTGTGTTTTGAAACTAAAGTCAAATCATGCAAAATATTCATCAACATATGGTGGTCTAGTGCCTTTAGCAAATCCATGGACTCTTTTATTACTTGCATTATGAACATTAAACATTCATGCTAGATTCCCTCTTTAGTGATTTAAAACCACCTTTAAATCATAACAAGAGTTCAATCATTTCATATAGTGCTTTTCAAGGATGCATTGCAAAATAATTCATATGCTATGAGAAATCTGAAAAATTCATAATAAGAGGGAATTCACCAAAAATTATGCTCTCAACAAGAATCCATTCTTAAATACATGGTTTCATACATTCATATTCTCAAATCACTTTGGGGAAGGTCAAAAGACCAAAACAATGATGTTAACACATTTAATACATCAATATATATATATATATATAGATTCAAAAACCCCATTCTAAAACATTATTTTTCTATGCCCATAAGAATTTAGGAAAACCCCACGTACCTCTATTTCAGAAAATAATGGATGCTTCTTGAAGCCTGTGGATTGGGGATTCCGAATCTCTAATTGATTTTGAAAACACACCATTGAATCTTGATTTATTTGGGTTTTTAGTTTGAAACCCTTGAGTGTGTTCTTGAGAATTTTTAGATGAATGTGGATGTATTTTGGATAATTGGGGACTGAATTTCATATTTATGGCTAAATAAGGGTGGGAAAAGGATCATTTTTCCACAAAAATGGAGTTTTTAAGTCACTTAAAACCACTACATAGGAGCCGCATATGATATCGCCTATGTTTACATAGCCACTGCCTATGCTATCACCTATGTTTACATAGGCCCCGCCTATGCTATCGCCTATGTTTACATAGGCGCCGCATATGCTATCGCATATGCTTTCCAGTGGCCATGTGCGATTGGTTAGGTGACACATACTTCTTTGAAAGACCATAACTTTTTGCTCAGATGCTGGATTTTAGAAAAATTGGTATCAGTGGAAAGCTAACTCAAAAACCTATCATTTTATACAAGTAGGCTCTCTAATTCAACATATACAAAGATTCATAGTCGATAGAAGTTGACACAAATTATAATGTCCACTTAAACTTAATCGATCGAAGTGGTTTTCAACTCGTCCATGAGTCAAAAGACCTCTATGGTCTAAATTCAAGCTTGAATGGATTCACATACTACATAAATAATTAACATGCCATATTGACATAGGATTTATGGCTTTGAGATTATCAACTCATCGAAATCATGGTCTATATTATAGCTCGAAATACGACGCATTACAGTTACAACAGTTCCTGATTGAGCTAGACCTACTTCGCCCACTCAGATTTGGAGTTTACTTGGCTTAGCAGGTTATTATCAGCATTTTGTTGAGGGTTTTTCATCCATTTTAGCTCCATTGACCAAGTTGACCCAGAAAATGATTTTTTTCAGTGGTTTGATGCTTGTAGGGTAAGCTTTCAAAAGATCAAAGATTTGTTGACTTTAGCTTTTATCTTGACTTTGCCCAAGAAGGGCGTGGGTTTTACCATATTTTGTGATACTTAAGGTATTGGGTTAGGTGCTGTGTTGATGCAGGAGGGAAACATGATTGTTTATGCATCTCATCAGTTGAAGCCTCATGAGAGGAATTATTCTACCCATGATTTGGAGTTATGCACAGTCGTGTTTGCCTTAAAGTTGTGGAGGTACTACTTGTTTGGAGTCTATTGTGAGATCTTCTCAGATAATTATAGACTTTAGTACTTCTTTACCCAATGAGATCTTAATATGTGGTAGCACCATTGGATTGAGTTGCTTAAGGATTATGACTTGACTATTCTTTACCATCCGAGCATGGCTAATATGGTTGCGGATGCTTTGAGCCAAAAGTCAATTAACATGGGTAGCTTGGCGCATCTTTTGACCCACGAGAGGCCTTTAGACTTAGAGGTTCAGTCTTTAGCTAACCAAATAGTTAGGCTTGATATTTCAACACCCGTACATATTTTGGCATTTATGGAGGCTAGATCTTCTTTGATGGAGCAGATTTAAGCTCATCAGTTTGATGATGTTGAACTGAGGTTGATTCAAGATAAGGTGTTAAGTGGGGAGGCTAAGAAAGACTAACTTGATTCAGATAGAGTTTTGAGTATTGGGGGTCGAGTTTGTGTGCTGAGAGTGGGTGATTAGATTAGGTTGATCTTGGAGGAGGCCCATTATTCTAGATATTCCATCCATCCAGGTGTGACTAAGATGTTTTATGATTTGAGACAACATTACTGGTGGGGTGGTATGAGGTGAGATATATTGGATTTTGTGGATCGTTGCCTATGTTGTCAGCAGGTAAAAACTAAGCATATGTGACCTGATGGGTTGCTTTAGAGGTTACCCATTCTCGTGTGTAAGAAAAAATAGATCACCATGGACTTTGTGTCTGGTTTTCATCATAAATCTCATGGCTTTGATAGTCTTTGGGTTATTGTGGACCCATTTGCCAAGTCAGCTCATTTTATTTTGTTTCAAGTCTCATTTAGTACTGAAATGTTGACCCATATCTATATTCGTGAGATTGTGCATATTTTTTATGGGCCAATGTCTATTATTTTGGATTGAGGTTCTATGTTCACATCTCACTTTTGGAAGATTTTTCAGGATCAGTTAGGTACTTAGGTTAATCTTAGCTTGATGTTTTTCCCCCAGACTAATGGTTAGTTGGCGTGAACTATTCATGTTTTGGAGGTTATACTCTGCACTTGTGTGATGGATTTTGGTACTAGAGGGAGTAGCTTTTGGCTTTACCTGAGTTTGCATATAATAATAGCTACCATTCCCCTATTGATATGGCTCTTTTTGAGGAATTATCGCTTCCCAATCGGTTGGTTTGATGTTTTAGAGGTTAGAACTCGAGGAACGAACTTGCTTCATAAGTCTTTGGATATATTTTGGATCATGAAGGATAGAGAGGCTCAGAGTAGGCAGAAGTGTTATGTTGATCATAAACTTCCTGCCTTGAGATTTGGTGTATGGGATCATGGTTTTCTTTGAGTTTCACTTATTAAGGGTGTTATGAGGTTTGGGAGGAGGGGAAAACTTAGCCCCAGGTATATTATTCCATTTGAGATTCTTTGAACTATGGGTGATATGGCTCATGAATTGGCTTTGCTCCCTGATTTATCAGTTTTTCATCTAGGTTTTCATGTTTATATGCTTTGCTGCTATATTCTTGATGAGTCTTATGTCATTCGTTGGGAGACGATTCAGCTAGATGAGCTGTTGTCCTTTGTTGAGGAGCCGGTCTCCATTTTGGCTAGGGATGTTAGGCAGTTGTGCTCTAGAGTTATCCCTATGGTTAAGGTTAAGTGCGAGATCGACCTATAGATGAGGCTACTTGGGAGGCTGAGTCTGATATGCGTAGTTCCTATCCCCTGTTCTTTGTTGATTCAAGTAATTCTTTTGCCTTTAGTTTGAGGAAGAACTAGATTTTAGTGGAAAATGATGTAACAACCTAAAAATTTGATGAAATATGTGAAATTTATGATTTTGGATGATTTGACTGTTTTACGGCTCTCCGTAGTTGCATTATGATATTTCTGGACCGTGGGAGTGATTGACATGGTTTTCGATGCTTTTTGGTACCATTTATGCGATATTGTGATTTTTGATGGCTTCAAGAGCCTTATTTTAGACTTATGGGGATATCTTTTGATCCATGTGATAGATGGATAAAAGAACTGCGCTAGCAGTTGTGAAATATCAATTTTAGGCTGGTAAACCTTTGGTTCGGGTCCCAATGTACCCAAGCTCATTTTGACCTATTGGTCAGAAAGTTGAAAAATAAAAAATATGGGTATGGGATCCACATTTGATCAAAACAACCTCAAATGGAAAATTCGACTTCCCTAGCATATTTGGAATATCAACTTTAGGGTAGTAACATGTTTGGTATGATTTTACGGCTTTTAAATCTCATTTCGACCCTCGATATGAAAAATTACAATTTTGGGTTTTGGGGGCCAACTTCGTGAAAATAACATTTTTTTCAAAAATCAGACTTTACGAACGTATCGAGAACGTCGAATTTAGTATGGTTACATAGCTTGTTTGTGTATATCGGACTCCAAATGAATTCCGAACACCCCATCGAAGTCCGTTTTGACTTGAGGAAAAAATTTCACTATATATTGCAGAAAATCTGCAATTAACAGCTTATTTTTAACCCCTTTTGCCAATTTTGTCTATTCTTTCACCTCGCCTCTTGAGAGTTAAACGATAAAATAGTGTGAAAGCTTAAAAGTGAAGCTTGGGAAGCAAGATTAGCACCTATTTATTCATTTTAATATGGATTTAAGGTAAGAATTTGATAACGCTCAAATCACTCCCATGATTAAGGGGCGAGACATTCGTTGTCAATAGCCCAACTAGAGTTGGGGTCGAATCCACAAGGAGTGAATTATAAATTTCGAGTCTTATGGGTGTTCTAGTTATAAAAAGGGTACCTGAAATGCTAACAAATACGACATGTAAATTAAAATGGGGAATATGAGTCAAGACTGGTTTGTAACAATTGTTGATTAATAATGCATGAATATGACACTTTCGATCTAAAATTAAGGACAGAGAGGGTCTTGGGATTATGTCTACATAAGTGTAAAATATGTGGGTTGATGACAGTCTAACGTGAAGCTTAGTTGCAGACCAAAGGATAGGCTAGGTTGAAAGTCATTATTGTCAATATTTTAATAAAAACTATAATGATTTCACCCATTGGCTCTTTCGAGCACCTAAAAAGTGTACGATTCGTAATCACCCAAAACCTCAATCTAGCATCCCTATTTCTAGGATGATGCTCTTGAAATGATTCACACTCCAACTACACTTATTTCCAAGATTGCAAAAAGTAGTAAACCATAGGCTTGATTGTCCACCATTACCTTGTCCCCATATAACTCTTTTCTAAGGATGTTATGGGTTACCTCTAGTTCACTTTCATCCCTCTTTCAAGGATGATGAAGGGTTTTTATGGTTTTGGGTTTTCACCCATCAAACCCATTTAGGGATTTGGGGTTTTCACCCATCAAATTCCAACTCATTAACCCAAGAAATGGTAGAATCCATACTCAACAACTAAATTCAAGCAAACACATCAATACCCACACACAATTACACTTTAGTTCCACATAATCCCAAGACTAAAGAAGTTAGCTACTCATGAGATAGGAGAAAAGATTTTTACCAAGTATTTTACTCATGATGTTCATGATGATAGAGGATAAAAATAATCTTCAATTCCCCACACTAATGTCACTAATTTCCTTTTGGAATAATAATTACAATAACTATGAACAATTATTTTTTCACTCCAAATTCTAGGGTTCTTTCTCTCTCTCTCTTCCACCCCCTTTAAAGTGTTTTGAATCCTCCATATAAGTCTTTGATTCAGCTGCCAGGATTGACTACAACACCCTTTATTCATTTGTCCCGCTGTACCAAAGGTCGCGGAGATTCAATTACGATCTCGCAACTGCGGTCGCGGCTATGACCGAGCAATCGTGGTGTGTGACCACTTTGACAGACAACGATCGCCTTCTTTTGATCGCAACTGCGTTACCTGAGGATGGATATGCTTCCTACTTAACTAGCTGCGATCGCATGTTTAGATCACGACCGTGGTAACTGAGGCCACTTTTGCTCTGGGTCATTAGTTGCATTTTCTTGATTCCTTTTATCATTTCAAGCCCCAATCCACATCTTTCCACCCCTTCAACTCTATGCATGCAAAGAGTGGATATTAGTGTATTTTATCACAATTGTGTTTCGTTTATTCATTCAAAACAAGGTAATATGTACAAATGTTTTGTGAGAATGAGTGGTAAAATCATCACTCACCAACACCCCTAACTTAAAGCATTTGCTTGTCCTCAAGCCACACTATCTCTTACCATGAGACACAATCGTTTATGCCCAAACTTCATGCCTTAAAAATCATAATGACTTTAACCTTAGTTGCTACCACAAGTAGATCATTGCACATGGGCTAAGCTAATTTCACTACACCCCTCATTATAAAAGTCTATATCCAAGGCTACATACGACTTTAAAGAGAGACCAAGCAACAAAAAACAATACTCTAAAAGTGACTCCCTTTCGACTACAACTAAGCTATAATCCATTTGCCTTATTACCGGAAGGTGAAAAAATCACCCACCTCAACTTGTTTCACATGCCAACATCACAAGAAAAATAATTCCTCACACAAAGCTACAAAATATGCAACAAGGAATTTTAAGTGGACAACTCTCTCCCTCATAAAAGAAATCTCCATGCAACAAGTGTCATACCATAGGCTTGCTCCTATTGTCAATCACCACCGCAAAGAAAGTAAATGGTTGGAGATCTCAAAGGGATTTCTAATCTTGTAACATAGGTTCGGGTTAGGGTCAGATATCAATTGGGAATAACATGGCTACAACCTTCCTTGAACATCTATATCACACTTTTTCAATCCTCCTTTTTGATGGCTTTGTGGCACCAAATTTACTTCTATCAATCTTTACCACCCCCAACTTAGGATTTTGATCTCGAATTACATTTTCAAGTTCAAGAAGGGTATGGTTCAAAAGAGGAATAAAAAGAATGGTTTACGACTTTTAATGTGTTTGACAAAGAAAGATCCAAAGGCTCAAAGTGGGTAACTAGGGATTATATTTATGCTTGGGTAGCCTTTTTAGGCTAGAGTGGGCTTCCAAAATCACAAAGGTCGCCTATGATCATTTCTCCAACCAAATACAATCATCATAGCTTTGAAAGACTAACGGGGTAAGTACTAGATAACACAAGTATACAAGAGATGCATGAAAATAGCTCTTCACACATGGTATATAAAATTTTCCAAGGGAGCTCAAAGGTCCCTCCTGCTAGAAACAAATTTGGAGTATTTATTTTAACTTACAAGTCAAAATTTATGAAGCCACAAAAAGAGAAAAAGTTTTGTAACAACATTGCTCACATCCATGCCCTTGATTTTTCAAAACTTTTGGATGGAGAGGGTTGATCATTTTGCATTAGCCTCTCTTAATATTTGCTAAACTATGGCTACAACCAAAGCCTTAGCCTCACATTTAGGCTCAAAATGGCAAACTACCCATATGCCTACTCAAACTTCACCAATGGTGTACAAAGTGACCCCAACTTTACAACATCCAATGCCACAGGTACTCGAACTTCCCTTGTATTCTTGACATTTATGCTACGGATACTCAGAATTTCTCTGTTTTACCCGTAAAAAGGTCGTCACTCAATCTATCTTAGGGAAAAGTTCATCCGTAACTAGAAAGGCCCAAGTAGCCTGGCTACAACCCCAACTCAAAGGCTAAAAGTATCCCCACTAAAATAAGTTTAAGATGTGAAAGGGATGAGAAAGGTTTTCAGGGACAGCAGGCAGTATAGGATTCTGAAGGCGCGATCACGTCACGCAATCGCGGTCTGCAAACCGCGATTGCTATAACTAAGATTGAATTCCCCTGTTTTGCCTGTTTTTAATTCCTGACATAGCTTTCAGTTTTCCAGCTCCATTTTCCCCTGTTTTGTGCGTATACTACTTATGTTAAAAGACCTACAAAGCATCAAAACAAACACAAGATGAGTTAAAATGGGTTGCCTCTTATCAAACACCTAATTTAACATCTCGACAAGACTCTCCCCTTTTATCTGATAACATCTTTGATGTTAATACACTCTACCTTGGATACCATGGGGATTCTTTCATTGTAATGCTTCATCCCTTTACTGTTTACTATGAATTTTCTTCCTTCATTATCTTCCAATTCAACGGCACCACTTGGGTAGACATTAGAAATCATAAATTGTCCCAACCATTTTGAGCGAAGCTTCCTCGTGAAGAATTTCAAACGGGAATTGTAGAGGAGTACATTCTCTCCAACATGGAATTCTCGCCTTAATATCTGAGCATCATGATATTTCTTTATTTTCTCCTTATACAATGTCAAACTCTCATATGTCTTTAAGAGGAATTCCTCTATCTCATGGATTTCCATCACCCGTGCCTCGGATGTTTCTCTCCAATTCATATTTAACATCTTTAAAGCCCACAAAGCCTTGTACTCAAGCTCAATGGGAAAAATCACATGATTTTCCAAACACCAATTGATAGGGAGACATTCTAATTGGGATTTTATAGTCCGTTCTATATACCAAAGTGATTCATCAAGTTGCTTTGCCCAATTCATGTGGCCTATATTTACTGTCTTTTTGAGTATGGCCTTGATTTCACAATTAAAAACCTCTACTTGTACGCTTGTTTGAGGGTGGCATAGAGTGAAAACCTTTTTTTTAACCCCATTCATGTCAAAAAAATAACCAAACACCCGATCGCAAAAATGTGAGCCGACATCACTAATGATGGCTCGAGGAGTGATGAACCTTGTGAAAATGTGCTTTTTTAGAAATAAGGTGACACACTTACTTCATTAGTTGGGAGTACGATGGCTTCCACCTATTTGGAGACATAATCGACCACCACCAAAATGTATTTATTCCTAAATGAACTCACAAAATCACCCATGAAATCAATTCCCCATACATCAAAGAGTTCCACCTTAAGATTAGGCTTGAGGGGAATCTCGTACCTTCTTAAAATACCCCCATACATTTGACATTTGTGACAAGATTTAATTCATTCAATGGAGTCCCTATGCATTGAAGGGCAATAAAACCCATATTGAGAATCTTTGCGGTTGTTCGGATTCCTCTATGGTGACCGCCACAAGGTAAAGAGTGACAAGCTTCGAAGATATCATTAATTCCAATATCCATGAAACACTATCTAATAACTCCATTGACACATTCCTAAAACAAAAATGGCTCATCCCCAAAACATTACTTTGCGTCAAACAAAAATTGTTTCTTTTGATGGTAACTCAATTTCTATTTCCCCGTGCTTTTCATTGTTGCCTTCAAGTCGAGAGAGATGATCGACCACTTGATTTTTGCACCCTTTTTGGTGCTTCACCTCAAAGTTGAACTATTGTAATAGAAAAATCCACCTAATTAATCATGGTTTTGCTCCTTTCTTGTCCATGAGATACTTAAGGGTGGAGTGATCCGTGTGTACCACTACTCTCGTGCCTAACAAATAGGCCCGAAACTTTTCAAAGGCATATACTACCACTAAAAATTCTTGCTCGGTGGTGGTGTAGTTTCATTGGGCATCATTCAAGGTTTTTCTTATGTAGTAGATATGATAAAATAGCTTGTCCTTGCGTTGCCCTAGCACCGCACCCAATGCAACACCACTTGCGTCACACATTATCTCAAACAATAATGACCAATTCGGGGCCACAATAATGGGGGATGAAATTAGAAATTCCTTAAGATGTTCGAAAGCTTTCAAACATGCCTCATCAAAGTTGTTAGATTTATTCTCAAGAAGTTTACACATGGGGTGTGCTATCTTGGAAAAATTCTTGATAAAACATCGATAGAACTCGGCATAGCCAAGGAAACTTCGAACACCTTTTATGAAAATAAGAGGTAAGAGCTTAGAAATTACCTCTACCTTGTCTTGATCGACTTGAATGCCTTTGCTGGATATATTATGGCCTAAGACGATCACTTCTTTGGCCATAAAGTGGCACTTCTCCCAATTCAAGACAAGGTTCGTTTCCACACACCTTTCAAGAACTTTGTTCAAATGTCTGAGGCATGACTCAAAAGAGTTCCCTACTACAGAGAAGTCATCCATAAATACTTCCTTAGAGTCTTCAACCATATCCGCAAATATTGATAACCTGAAATGTTGAAATATTTTTGGGGCATTACATAACTGTAACACCCTGAGTCTGTACCCCGAATGCTGCACAGTGCTCATAATCCCAAAGGACCACAAGCTAACCTATGACTGGTACCTGCTGTAATAATTGAATAATAATAAATACTAAAATATGTGGAAATTAGGCAGAAAATATGCCATAAGTTTCAATACTGAAATAAAAATGAATACGGTATAACAATACAAAAACTGAAACATCTGTCTAAAATACTTTAGTCTGAAAAGCCTTTAAACTATCTGAAATGTGGAGTTGATGGGACAAGTCCCCAACTAACTCCAACTACTAAAATAAACTGAAATACTAAAATAATAATCATGTCCTCAAACTATGAGGAATCACCACTAACTCTGACTGCTGAAGATCTGAATTGCTAAGGGTGCTCGGGAGCCTGTGCATCTGAACCTATGATATAAAACATCATAGTGCAAGAGAAAAGTATGCATCAGTTCTTTGAATGTACTGGTATGCTAAGTGAGGTAGGCTGATATATATGGGTTCATATGCGATAACAATACTGACTGAATGAAATGAGTATAACTGGATGAGAGTACATGCATGAATACTTAACTGTAACTGAGATCGTGATAACACTGATTTCTAATTAACTGATATCTGAGTATAGTGATACTTAATTACTGATAACTGAATGACTATATCTGCTAGTCTTGATTCTATGGATCTATACGACGTACTGAGCAAAGTGACTGTGTCTGACCGTCTTAAATCTGTAGAACTGAACTAAGTTCTATACTGAGACTGAATCTAAAACTGAGACTGTGGGAGGTAATCATCTAACTGACATGCCCCTTTATACATAGTTTCGTCAACACTCGCTGGCAAAAGAACTTGAATGAGATGTATGAACCATCAGAATATCTGGTAGGAAAATATCTCAACCTATGCTGGCTATATAGTTCTGTAACACAGGGATTTCTACTAAGGATCAAACCCTCTGCTGGGAGGAGTGCCCCTATCCCTGGGTTAACTCTGTGCTAAATCCTACTCCCATATGAATAGACACTAAACTGATTTCTTAGTTCATACTAGGCTTGACTGGACTGTTACTGATTATACTGTCTAACTGAACTAAACTGAGTTCGCTGAGTTCCATTGACTGATGGAACACTACTGAATTCTATTAACTGACTGAATTTATTGAGGTCTGAACGGAATACTGAACTAGACCAGATTGATATAGAGTCTACTGAGTTTTCCTGAGTCCTGTAACTTACTAAGAGTACTAATGATCGTAACATGACTGAGATTATTCAATATCTGACACTGGCTCTAGGTAAACAACTAAAATTTTGGGTATTAAATACCCCCTGGATTCTATAGCATGAAAAGTAAAGCATCACATGATCTTGCATAGCATAAAATGCACACTTGTTCATAATGTATCTATAGAGATATTTTATCAAACACCTGCATGGTATAACTTGCACATAAGCTAGAATGACATAATTTCTTTCCCTTATTAGTTCACATGAACAATTCATCAAGCACTTGGTGAGCATAATATATTCACATAATTAGAGGGCATCATAATTCACTTTCAATTTCACAATTTCAAGGGGTTTAACATGGATTCATATGAATCTACACACATAATAACTAATTCCACATGAAACATATAATAAATCATGAAATAGAAATCTAATTCAAATAATAATCATGAATACACTTTAATTCCAATCATAGAAGTCATAAATTCCAACTACTTAAAGTTTAAAAGAGTTTCTTGAACTCCAAGGGTGGATGGAACCCTTGGATGAACACTTCACATACCTTAGTTGGTGATTCTCGAAGAATAATGGTGGAAACCTTGAGTCTTGGATCTTGAATATAATGAACTATGGTTTGTTCTTGATAAATTCTAGAGAGAATGAGTAGAATGAGTATACTTTGCCTCTTAGACAGCTTAATAATATGTTTTAGGGGATGATATAAGGTGTAAAAAGACCCATTTACCCTTCTAGACCCGGGTTTAAAAGACTAAAAGTTGAATCATTGACGTGCAGGCTAATGCGCCGCATTATTGGCATCGATGCGTGACCAATGCAATGCGTTGAGTCCACATCGGTTCATTGGAAATTGCCATTGGAAGTTAAGGAAAATATTAATCAACGCAATGGCCATCACGCCGCACCGAGATCATATTGATACACTATTTTGGATTCCCAAACGTGGTTCAAACGATGTTTGAAAAATCTGAAACTTGTCCAGGAATACCTACTGACATTCCTGATCATAAATCAACCTAAAGATTGACATTTTAAGGTCATAGAGGTCATGAAATAGTGTTGCCAACTTACGAAGGCTAAAATAATACTAAGTCAGAACACTTAGCTAGAATTTTCTAAGTCTGGGACCCCTTAGCAAGCTTTTAGGGATTGAGTTAAGCTTAAGATTTTACGGGGTCTTACAATATCTCTCTTTGGGAATATTCATCCTCGAATGAGACTGACTAAGCTGAGAATACTGATAGACTGGATTTAGACACTAGACATGCACAACTGAAGCATTATTTCATGACTAAGATTACTGATATACTGAATTATCATACTGAACACGCATATCTAATGCATTTGTACATAGCTAAAAATGATTCATGAATGCATGAATAGGATTTCTAGTAAGCTGAGTTTATATACTGAACATGCATAGCTGATGAATGGGTACATGACTGAACTAATTTGTGAATAAATGACTGAGTATGAAACATTAATTGATACCAAGTTGGTAGCTATATCTGAATATTATACTGAATAAGTTTAAGGAAAAAACTGTTACCTTGGGCTGAGTCTGAGTTTATGGAGAAGAGTTGAGAAAACTTGGTTCGCATATCTACTTCTACTTCCCAAGTATCTCCTTCAACGGACTGGTTTTGCCAAAGAACTTTGAATAAAGGGACTTCTTTGTTCCTCAGTCTACGAATCTGATAATCTAGGATTTTGACTGGGATCTCTTCATAAGAAAGACTATTCTGAATATCTATGTCCTCTATAGGGACTATGATTGCTGGGTCACCTATGCATTTCTTTAGCAAGGAGACATAGAACACTGGGTGTACTGAAGCTAAGTCTGATGGAAACTCAAGCTCGTAAGCTACCTTTCTGAAACGACTGAGAATTTGGTAAGGACCTATGTATCGGGGACTGAGTTTCCTCTTCTTGCCAAACCTCTTCACTCCTTTCATAGAAAATATTTTCAAATACACAAAATCACCAATCTCGAACTCGAGATCCTTTCTGTATACATCTGTGTATGATTTCTATCCGCTCTGAGCTGTCTTAAGCCTTTCCTTGATCAACTGAACTTTCTCTAAGGTATCAAATACCAAGTAAGGCCCTACTAATACGGCCTTACCCACTTCAAACCAACCAATGGGAGACCTGCATCTCCTACCATAAAGCGCTTCAAATGGAGCCATCTAAATGATGGAATGATAGCTGTTGTTATATGCAAATTTAATCAAAGGAAAGTGGTCATCCCAACTACCTTTATAGTTAATCGCACATACTCGCAGCATATCTTCTAAAATCTGAATGGTCCTTTTTGCTTGACCATCTATCTGAGGATGAAAGGTTGTACTGAGGTAAACTCGAGTATCAAGACCCTTTTGGAATTCCTTCCAGAAATAAGAGGTGAATTGGGTACCTCTATCTGAGATAATAGATAGCGGAACATCATAAAATCTGACCAACTCCCTCATCTAGATTTTAGCATAATGTTCGACTAAATAAGAGGTATAGATTGGTAGGAAATGAGTTGATTTGGTCGTCCTGTCTATGATGACCTAAACTGAATCATGCTGACGAGTACGGTGCAAACCTATCACAAAGTCCATGTTCACTTCTTCCCACTTCTAAGTGGGAATACTGAACTTCTGTATGGACCCACTAGGCTTTTGATGCTCAATTTTAACCTACTGACATGTTGATCATTGAGCCATAAACTCTATAATATCTCTCTTCATCCCATTACACCAATAGATCTCCCGCAAATCACGGTACATCTTAGTATCTCCTGAATGAATAGAGTAGAACGCGTCATGTGCCTTTGAAAGAATTTGTTGCCTCAAGTCATCTACACCTGGCACACATAAATGACCTTGAAAGTGTAACACACCATCTCCCCCTTGGAAGAAAAACTCTAGCTTCTAATCTCCAACTAATTCCTTTAAATTTACTAGGCTGGGATCCCTATCCTATTTTTCCTTTACCTAAAAAACTAGGGATGATTTTGAACTACTCTGCACCCATACACTACCTTCTGATGAATCAACTAAGCGAACACCTAGTCGGGCAAGTTGTTGAACTTCCTGAGCTAACTTCTTCTTACTATCCTTCACATGAGCAACACTACCCATAGAAATCCTACTGAGAGCATCAACCACTACATTGGCTTTACCTGGATGATAAAAGACACACATGTCATAGTATTTCAATAACTCCAACAACCTTCTTTGATGGAGGTTTAAATCTTTTTGAGAGAACACATACTGTAGGCTCTTATGGTCTGTGCATACATCAACGTGCACACTATACAAATAGTGCCTCCGAATCTTTAAGGCAATAACTACTGTTGCTAATTTAAGATCATTAGTAGGATAGTTCTTTTCATGGGGCTTAAGATATCTAGAGGCGCAGGCTATGACCTTACCTCTCTATATTAAAAAACACCCCAAACTGACTATGAAGGCATCACAATATACAACAAACCAATCTAAACCATCTGGTAGTTAAAACTGAAGCTATAGTGAGTCGAGTCTTCAACTCTTGAAAATACTTTTCACAAAAATCTGACCACTTGAATTTGACTTTCTTCTGAGTCAATCTGGACATAGGGGATAAAATATATGAAAATCCCTTAACAAACCATCAGTAATAGCTAGCTAAGCCTAAGAAAATCCGGATATCTGATGGAGAGATAGGTTTAGGCCATTTTATCACTCCTTTAGTCTTTTGGGGATCAACTCTAATGCCATCACCGAAATTGATATGGCCAAGAAAAACTACTGGCCTTAGCAAAAATTCACACTTACTGAATTTGGAAGATAGTTGATGGTTTATGAGAGTCTACAACACTATTTTAAGATGGTCTGCGTGATCATGCTCATGGCGTGAGTAGACAAAAATGTCATCTATGAAAACTATGACAAACATGTCCAAGTACTGCCTGAACACACGATTCATCAGGTCCAGGAAAGCTTCTGGGGCATTGGTAAGACCAAAGGACAAGAATAAGAATTCAAAGTGACCATACCGCCTTCTGAATGTTGTTTTTAGGATGTCACATTCTCTGACTCTGAGCTGATGATAGCCTAATCTGAGGTCTATCTTGGAGAAGTAACTGGCACCCTGAAGTTGGTCAAACAAGTCATTGATTCTGGGAAATGTATACTTATTCTTGACTGGGACTTTGTTTAGCTGATAGTAGTTAATACACATTCTTAGAGAACCGTCTTTCTTACGTATGAATAAAACTAGTGCACCCATGGGGACACACTGGGTCTAATGCATCCCTTATCTAGGAGATCCTTCAATTGTTCTTTTAATTCTCTCAGTTCTGTAGGTGTCATTCTGTATGGAGGAATAGATATGGGTTAAGTATCTGGAAGAAAGTCTATTCCGAAGTCGATTTCCTTTTTGAGAGGAACTCTATAACGATCTTTGGGAAATACATCTGGGAATTCACATGCTATTGACACTGATTTAAGAGTAGGGGTTTCTGAACTAGAGTCTTGTACTCAAATGACATGGTAAAAAATCCCTTAGATATCATCTTTCTCACTCGAAGGTAAGAAATAAGCTGACCCCTAAGTGCTAAAGTAATACCCCTCCACTCTAGGATAGGTTCATTCGGAAACTGAAATTGGAAAATTTTATTTCTATAGTCGACTAAGGCATAACAGGAGTGAATCCAATCCATGCTGAGAATACCATCGAAATCGGTCATCTCTAATTTGACTAAGTATGCTGAAGTGACTTTTTGAGATATCATAATCGGGAAGTTCCTGTATACCCACCTGGCTGTGATGGATTTACCCACTAGGGTAAAGACTGAGAAAGGCTCTACTAGAATTTTGGAACTGACTCCAAAATAAACTACTATATATGGAGTAACAAAGGACAAAGAAGCTCCTGGATCTAGAAAAGTATAGATATGTAAATGGAAAATTATAATGTACTAGTGAACACGTTTGGAAAACTTTCTTGATCCTGTAGGGACTAAAGAGCATAAATTTTATTTGGGCGCTGCCTACTGGTGGTACTGGATGCGACAATCTGCTGATTCGGGCGATTGGACTGCTAACTCTGAGAACCTACCTGAGGACACTTTCTAACCCTATTACCTATCTTTCCACATCCTAAACACATATCACTACCAGCTTTACAGATACCCCGGTGATTTTGGCCACACTTCTGATAAAGGGGATTGATTTGGGCACTGCTAACACTACCCTAGGGTTTAAGGCCTAATGCCCTATCTCCGTTTCTATCTCTGAATTTTGGCACAGGAGAACTGGCTAAGAACGGAGATGAAACTAAGGATTTTGAACAAAAGTGAGAATGATTCCCACCCCCAGACTTAGGCTGAGCAAAACTTAAACTACCTATTCTTGCTCTCTTGTTCTCCCTCCCTCTCTCTTTATTCTCTAACTCTTCTATCTGCTGATCATAGACCATGAGCTTGGATATGTCCATATCCTTAATCAACATTGCAGTCCTACACACTTTAACCACACTATTAGATACCCCATACATAAACTTACTCATCTTTGCTCTGCTATTTGCTACTACATACGGGGCATGTCTGGCTAATTGAGTAAACTTGAGAGAATACTCTTATACTATCATATTTCCCTACTTCAGGTTTATAAACTCCAAAACCTTCTCCTCCCTCAACTCTAACGGGAAGAACCTATCCAGAAATAAAAATACAAACTCTTCCCATTCTATGGGCCCTGTATCTATGGCTCTCTCTGCTTTCCACTATTTAAACCATGAGTATGCCACATCTAATAACTGATTTATGGTTAACTCAATGTTCGCAACAGCAGTCACCCCTAAAATCTTAGTAACTTTCTGCACCTGATCAAGAAACTCTTGGGGGCCCTCATTTGACTTAGAGTTAGTAAAAGATAGAGGGTTCATTTAGGAAATTCCTGAATTGTGCCAACAATAGTATTGGCTACTGGGTTGCCAAAACACCAGCTGGACGTTCATTCTGGGCTGCCACAGAATGAGATAGGGTGGTAAAAGCTGCTCTGAACTAATTATGAGAGACATGTTCATCCAGAGGATCTGGCTGGATGGGCTGGAATTTTGGCTGGTCTCCCATTTCTCTTCTCTTAGTCCTCTTTATAGGTATATTCTGTAAATAGAAGAGAAACTTGGATTATATAGAGAGTTTAACTGGAGCTCATGCTCACTCGCACGATATGAATAGTGAAATTAGGGAAACTTTTCTTAAAACATCTCGTAGCTACCTGAAGTGTGGCGTGCTACACACCCATGTACAAGACTCTACTAGATATGGCTTTCAGACTTCCTAGAACTCTGTTGAACCTTAGGCTCTGATAAAAAGTTTGTAATGCCCTGAGTCTGTACCATGGATGCTACACGGTGCTCATAATCTTAAAGGACTACAAGCTAACCCATGACTAGTACTTTCTGTAATAATTGAATAATAATAATAATACTAAAATATGAAGAAATTAGGTAGAAAAAATTCCAAAAGGTTCAATAATAAAATAAAACTGAATACGGTATAATAATACCAAAACTGAAAATCTACCTGAAAATACTCTAGTCTGAAAAGCTTCTAAACTGTCTGAAATGTGGAGTTGATAGGACAAGTCCCTAACTAGCTACAACTACTGAAATAAACTAAAATGCTGAAATAATAATCATGTCATCGAACTATGAAGACTCACCACTAACTCTAACTACTGAAGATCTGAATTGCTAAGGGTGCTCGGGAGCCCATGCATCTAAACCTATGATATAAAACATAATAGCCAAGAGAAATATATGTGTCAGTACTTTGAATGTACTGATATGCTAAGTGAGGTAGGCTAAATGCATGGGTTCATATGCATGAACAATACTGACTGAATAACATGAGTATAGCTGGATGAGAGTATATGCATGAATACGTAACTGTAACTGAGATTGTGATAACACTAAATACTAAGTCTTAATATTGATTAAATTACATCTGAGTATACCGATACTGAGTTAATGATAACTGAATAACTATATCAGACAATCCAGATTCTATGGATCTATACTGAGTTCTATACTAAGCTGGGTGACTGTGTCTGACAGTCGTAAATCTGTAGAACTAAACTGACTTCTACACTGAGACTTAATCTAAAACTGAGACTGTGAGAGGTAATCATATAACCGATGTCCCCCTTTCTACATAGATTGGGGTCCAACCTGTAACCCCAGTTATAAGGGTGTCAATACAATACCACAGATAAAGACAAGCTGTGAGTTAACCCTCTCTGGTAGGAAGCTCTTTTGTCAACCCTTGCTAGCATGAAAACTTGAATGAGATGTATCAACCCCCATAATATCTGGCAGAAAGATATCTTAACCTACGCTGGTTACGTAGTTCTATAACACAGGGATTTCTACTAAGGGTTAAACTCTTTGCTGGCAGGAATGCTCCCATCCCCGGGTTAACTCGTTGCTGAATCCTACTCTTATCTGACTAGAAGCTGAACCGATTTCCTAGTTCATAATAGGCTTGACTAGACTATTTTAGATTTTACTGTCAAACTGAATTGAACTGAGTTCCGTTGACTGACAGAACACTACTAAATTCTATTAACTGACTAAATTTACTGAGGTCTGAACTGAATACTAAACTGAACTGGACTGATACAACGTCTACTCAGTTTTCCTAAGTCCTATAACTGACTGAGAGTATTACTGATTGTGACATGACTGAGATTATTCTATATCTGACACTGGGTCTAGGTAAAGAACTAAATTTTCAGGTATTAAATACCCGCAGGACTCGATAGAATGAAAAGTAAAGAATCACATGATCTTTCATAGCATAAAATGCACACTTGTTCATAATGTATCTATAGAGACATTTTATTAAACACTTGCATGGTATAACTTGCACATAAGCTAGCATGACATGATTTCTTTCCCTTATTAGTTCACATAAACAATTCATCAAGCACTTGTTGAGGATAATATATGCACATAATAAGAGGGCATCATAGTTCACTTCCAATTTCATAATTTCAAGGGGTTTAACATGGATTCATATGAATCTACACACATAATAATCAATTCAACATGAAACGTATAATAAATCATGAAATAGAAATCTAATTCAAAAAAAATCACGAATACACTTTAATTCCAACCATGGAATTCATAAATTCCAGCTACTTGAAGTTTAGAAGAGTTTCTCGAACTTCAAGGGTGGATGGAAACCTTGGATGAACACTTCACATACCTTAGTTGGCGAATTCTTGAAGAATAATGGTGGAAACCTTGAGTCTTGGATCTTGAATGTGATGAACTAGGGTTTGTTATTGATAAATTATAGAGAGAATGAATATATTTTGCCTCTTGAATGGCTTAATGATATGTTTTGAGGGCTGATATAAGGTGGGAAAAGACCTATTTGCCCTTTTGGATGTGGTTTTAAAAGACTAAAAGTTAAACCATCGACATGCAGGCCGACGCACCGCATCGTTGGCATCGATGCGATGACCAACGTGCTATATCGGTTCACTGTAAATTGCCATTGGAAGCCAAGAAAAATATTGATCGATGCGATGGCCGACGTGCCGCATCGAGATCGCGTCGATACACTATTTTGGATTCCCAAACATGGTTTAAACGAGGTCTAAAAATCTAAAACTCATCCGGAAACACCTACTGACATTCTTGATCATGAATCAACCTAAAGATTGACATTTTAAGGTCATAGAGGTCATGAAATAGCGTTGCCAACTTACGAAGGTCAAAATAATACTAAGTCTGAATACTTAGCTAGAATTTTCTAAGTCTGGGAATCCTTAACAAACTTTTAGGGACTGAGTTAAGTTTAGGATTTTGCGGGGTCTTACAATAACCCAAAGGACATTTTCTTGAATGTAAACGTACCATATAGGCACATAAAAGTTATCTTTTCTATGTCCTCCAGTGCGATACAAATCTGATTGTGCCTTGAGTACCCATCCAAGAAATAATACCATCCTCTCCTCGTAAGCCTATGTTGCATCTAATCTATGAAAGACATTCCTTCTCAGTCCATGAATTCAATTTTTGGTAGTCCATACACACACACCATCTGGTGACTATTTGGATGGGGATGAGATCATTTTTCCCATTTTTGACTACTGTGATACCACCTTTCTTTGAGACACATTATATCGGGCTTACCAATGTGCTATTAGATATAGGATATATCACTCACGCATCAATCCACTTTATAATTTCCTTTCTTACTACCTCTTGCATGGGATGGTTTAATAACCTTTGGTGCTCCACACTAGGTATGTAATTTTGCTCGAGTTTAATTTTGTATGAGCAAATGTCGGGGGCTATTCCAATGATATCTGCTAATGTCCAACCAATGGCCCAAATGGATTTTTCACCACCAACTTCAGTGCCTCTATTTGAGAGAAGTTTAGGTCACTGGAAATAATGATTGGAAAAGTATCATCCTCCCCCTAGTCAGATTCGGACATGATCATACTTCTTATTATTGAGAATCACTTTGGAAAAATCTGTTAGAAAAGTTGATCTCTAATTTTTTCATTCAAAAATAGTAAGCTCAGAGTATAGTCCTTGATGTAAGTATATCCAGATCCTCAATTATCAGTATCAGATGAGTCAGTGATTTAGTATCTCAGTTTTTGTAGTGAGTTCAGTCTGCAGTAAGGTGGTATTCGAGTTTTAGTATCTAGAGTTACAATGATTGTGTTCATGTTCTGTGCATTCATCTATGTGTTCTCATGCGGAATTTTCCTCATTAGTCAGTTTAGATATTATGCATGTATGATCCCTTGCATTAGCCTACCTAATCTACATACATGGTATATTCCTATACTGACGCATTTACGCTATGGTGTTTTATTTGACACCATAGGTTTAGAGGCATAGGATCCAGATTATCCTCAGTAGTTCAGTCCCAGTCAGCAACAGTAGCAGTGAGTCCTCTTCTTTCGAGGATGAATCTCAATTTACTATTATTACTTCAAACCTTGTTTATTTTCAGTTGACGGAGTTAGTTGGGGACCTATCCCATCAACTCCATAGTTCAGACAGTTTAGAGGCTTTTCAGACGGATGTATTAGTATTCAGTTTTTTGTATTATGAGTAATCATAGATGTGTTGAACCTTATGGCTAGCTTTCACATTTATTTCTGATATTATGCAGTATACAGGTACAAATATCAGTAAAGGGTTAGCTTGTGGTCGTTTGAGGTCACAAGCACCGTGTGACGTCTCGAGATTAGATCTCGGGGCGTGACAAACTTGGTATTAGAACCTAAGGTTCAAGAGTGTCCTAGGGAGTCTGAAAAGCTGCATCTAGTAGAGTCTTGTGCATGGGTGTGTAGCGCGCCACATTTATGCACAAGAGGCTACAAGATGTTTTTAGGAGCAGTTTCTCTTCTTTCAGTGATAATTTCGTACGAGTGAGCATAAGCTCAAGTTGATCCTTAGTCTAATCCAATTCTTTCTTCCAATTACAGAGTATGCCTCCTCACAGAGATTTTGTCTGTGGGGTTGGTGATCAACCCCCACAGCCAGTAGAACCTGAGAAAGAGAGTGTGTCACATACAGAGTTTTGGGTAGCTTTTTAGGTGCTAGCCCAAGCTGTGACTAATGTTCAGGGGATCCGTCAGGCTATAGCCCCACCTCAGCAATATGGAAATTCTGCTGCAGCTAGGGTTAGAAATTTCATAAAAATAAACCCTTTAGAATTCTTTGGGTCATTAGTAGGTGAGAACCCACATCTTTATCTAGAGGTGGTGAAGAAGATCACCCAGATTATGTATGTTTCTAAAGAGATAGAGTAACTAAGAGAGACAAGATAGGTAGTCATGGTTTCTCGTAGTCAGGGTCTCAAGGTTGTAGTAGTTCTCAGAATGTTCAAAGATTTTTAGTCCCAGCACCATCTTTATCTAGTCTACCCACACCTGTGTTTGGGGGTGGCAGATCTAAGAGAGCGCCAAGCTTCAAAGCCTGAGTAGTTCTAGTGGTGTTCGTACCCATTTGAGTTATTAAGAGTGTGGTAGGAGCCATCAAGGTGTGTGTAGATCCAGTAGTGATGTATGCTTTGTGTATGGTGAGCAAGGCCATAGAATGTGAGAATGTAGAGTACTGACTCAAAGGGGTAGACTTCATACTTTTCAAGCTTGCCTTGATTGGGAAGGATTCCCTAAAATAGACCCGAATATGTTATGAGCCCTTTATATTTGTGATATGCATTGTTAGATCCTTTTCTACCATTTTGAGCTTATATGTTAGCATGAGTCATGCATAAGTTTCAGATCTTGATCGGTTAATTATGACCAAGTCTGTAGGTGACCCGTGCACCGCTTTAGTGTTTTGGCGAAGTGTGTTTAGAGGGACATAGAGTCCTAAGGGAGAGATACCCCATAGTATTATAATGTTGCATGCCATTAGATTCATCCCGATGCATGTTCAGATTTTCTTTATAAAGTTAGCATCAGTCATTATTGCATTGTCAAGTCGTGCTTTCAAAAGTCAGCTTAGCTGGACATTCATGCATTAGATATGCACATTCAATAGAAAGAGTTCAGCTTGTCAGCATGTGTTCTATCTTGTATTCATGAGATCATCCTAGTTATGAGTCCATGCATCAGATATGCATGCCTAGTGTGAGAACTTTATATGTCAGTCATTCCAGTTGCGTAGTCCTGATTTGAGATGCTTCTATTTCTTGAATAAGTTCTGTTGATCCGTATTCTCAATCTATCAAGAGACATTCGAGGATGAATGTTCTCAAGGGGGAGATAATGGAATGACTCGCAAAATCCTCTTCTAGTCCAAGCCTTAGAGCGTATTTTGGTAAAGCAAAAATTCGAGTCAAAATGTTTGAGAAATATCCTCCCAAATAAGAAATACTTTGAATCGTTTGGGAATCTATTTGAGCATGAATTGAGATCATAGAGGTCCCCTAACTCATGGATGATTTGAAAGCTTTCCTATCGATCAAGTTTTAGTGATCGTCAAAATTAGGGTCAACCTCAATCGACCATAACTCCTTTTATATATCAAATTAGAGGACCTACTATATATCAAATGGAATCTCTTTGAATTATATTTCCAATGATACTAATTTCATCAAAACCAATATCGAAGCAAAGAGTTATGCCAATTTTACTCCAATATGTCTGGCCGGGAAACTGATGACGACAATTGTGACAAGCCGTTATGCTCGCGATGGCCTATCTCCAAATGTCGTCAGCCCTGGACAAAAAATCAAAAATTCAACCCCTTTCTGTGATGACAATTTATGATGGCCTATCACGGGCCTGACGGCTTGTCACGGATGTCATCAAGAATATTTTTCGAGCAATTTTCAAACATTTTTCCAAGGGTATTTTGGTTATTTTCCACCTTTTGGAAGCCTCTATAAATATGGAAAACCTCATCCAAAACCCTAATTTCTTTCACTTTCTCTTCCAATTCTCTAAAGAGAGAATATCTAGGGTTTTATTCAAGAACCCTAATCTTCCAAAAATTATCCATAAATTCTTCAAGATTTCTTCAAGAATCAAGTTCCTCATAGTGTGGGCTTCGAGAATTATTTAGTACGAGTGCAGATAGAGTCTTAAGCATTAGAATTTATTCAATTTCAAAGATTAAGGTATGTAGATGTTGATTTTTGGGTCCCTGTCATCCAAGATTCTCAAGAACCCTTTTTAAAACTAAAATATTTTTATGTTTATGAGTTGTTAATGATTTGTATGAGTTTAAATTGATGTTTAATGTGTTGTTGAGTTTTGATTTATGTTTTCCTATAAAATTTATGAGCTTTGACCCTAGTATGTGGAATTCATGTGATGTTTGTGATAGACCTTCTTGAAGTTGTTTCTATGTGATGTGTTCATGAGTTTTGGGTGTATAAATGGTTGGATAAGTGAAGCATGTCCCCCATAGGTTTGATAAAGAGAATAGGTAAATCATAAGGGCCATTATAGTATGTTGAATAGAAAACCCCAAATTGTGAGTTAGTTTGTGCTTAGTATTTGATAAAATGCCCAAGTAAACGAATTATTCCATGGTAGTAGGAAATTTCCAAATAAGTGTGAACCCATGCATGTCTAGTGTTTTGTTGAAGGACCTTAGTGAACAAGTGGAGTGGTGATAGTAGTAATTTCCTCAATTATGTGCTCCTAATATATGCTAAACTTTTAATACATGCCAAGTGGTTAGCAAGTAGGTTATGACGTGATAGTATGAAGTTTCCCTAAGATATGTGATCCAAACATGTGTTAAGATTGATATAGGTATGAAATATATAAGGTAAAACCTTGTTGAATGAAGTACAATTTAGTAGCATATTTCTCCTACGTTATTATATGATTATGATTCCAAGATACCTAAAGTGACCCTTCGGCGACTGTGAAAATGCTTTAATGATTATGAGATGCTTTGATGATTGTGATGATGCATGAATGATTGTGATGATATATGAATGAATGTGATGATGAATGAATGATTATGCTTTACTTTTATGTCATCGAGTCCTGGGGGTATTTATACCCGATAATAGAGCTATTGTCTAGAGCTCGTGTTAGTTTCTCGATAATTCCAGTCAAGCCATGATTCTCAGAACTCAGTGAATTATAGAACTCTGTATCCTTAGAGAAGGGCAGAACTTAAGAAAGCTCAATAATCTAAGTTATCTCTGTAATCTCTGTATCGCTAGTAATCTAGCCTCAATCTTGTAATTAGCTCAGATCCAATAGTATTTAAGTGATTTAATTCTAATCTTAGAAGTGATTCGAGTAATCTATTCAAGCTCTGTATTGTTAGTCAGATACCATGGTTTGATATCTTTTCTGTCAGATACGGAACTAAGTAATCTCAGCGTAACTAAGTTAGATCTTTTGAGAAACATGATCAGTATCACATTCATCTTTGTCTAGTACAGTCTAAGAATCAACCTAGAGTCTTTTGGTTGGGAGTAGGATTCAGCACCGAGCCAACCCAAGGATAGGAACTCACCTGCTCATAGAGAGTGTGATTCTTAGAAGCCATCCTTGTATTCTAGAACTGTGTAGCCAGCACAGGAAAAGGAGTCACCTGTTAAGCAAGCTTGACGTCCTATTGAGGGTCACCGCCAGAGAGCCTGACCTTAGAGAAAATATAATGTCTTTACCCGTTTCATGGTATTGGCACCCTCCCAACCGAGGGTAGAGATTGGACCCCACCTATGGTAGGTGGTGGCATGTTAGTTAGATACTATTTCCCACAGTTTTAGTTTCAGATTCAGTCTCAGTTTCTGAATCAATCTTCAGAAATCAGGAATGTGTGGCACAATTATATATCTCAGTGAAGAACTCAAATAGTTCTATTGATTTATGGACCATCCTGTCAGATAGGCATGGTCTTATATATAGTTATTTGATATCATATTCAGAGATATGCCCCAGAAAGGCTTGATCATAGTATCAAATTTCTATTAAATATTCTTGTCGTCAGATTCAGATATGTCATATTTCTTATCATTGATAAAGCTTCCAAAGTAATCTGTTAGAAAAGTTGATCTCAGTCTCAGACCATGTTGAGTATTCTTATTATCATATCTAGAGATCTCCTGTCAGATAGGATTGATCTCCATCTTAGATTCTATTAAGTATTCATGTTGTCAGATTCGGATATGATCATACTTCTTCATTGAGAATCGATCCGAAATAATCTGTTAAAAAAGATGATCTCTAATTCTGTCAGTCAAAAACAGTAAGCTCAGAGTTCAGTCCTTGATGTAAGTACATCCAGATACTCAGTTATCAGTATCAGATGAGTCAGTGATTCATTATCTCAGTTTTAGTAGTGAGTTCAGTCTGCAGTAAGGTGGTATCTGAGTTTCAGTATCTAGAGTTACAATGATTGTGTTCATGTTCTGTGCATTCATGTATGTGTTCTCATGCGGTATCTTCATGATTAGTCAGTTTAGATATTGTGCATGCATGAGCCCTTGCATTAGCCTACCTCATCTATATACTCGGTACATTCCTGTACTGACGAATTTACGCTATGGTGTTTTATTTGACTCCATAGGTTCAGAGGCACTGGATCCAGATTATCCTCAGTAGTACAGTCCCAATCAGTAACTGTAGCAGGGAGTCCTTTTCTTTCAAGGACAAATCTCAGTTTACTATTATTGCTTTATACCTTGTTTATTTTCAATTGACGAAATTAGTTGGGGACCTGTCCCATCAACTCCACAGTTCAGACAGTTTAGAGGCTTTTCAGATGGATGTATTAGTATTTAGTTTTTTGTATTATGAGTATTCATAGATGTGTTGAACCTTATGGTTATTTTCTGTATTTATTTCTGATATTATGCAGTGTTCAGGTACAAATATCAGTAAAGGGTTAGCTTGTGGTCCTTCGGGGTCATAAGCACCATGTGAAGTCTTGGGATGGGATTTTGGGGCGTTACAAAAAGTATTGAACATGCGGTGATCATATGGCTCAAATTTTATGGGTTTTATAAATCCCTCATCCAAATAAAGGAATATAAAATGGTGCATTTGATCTTTCAAAGTGATTTTGAGGTATCGGACAAATAAGGGAAACATCAAGGCATGAGAATGAGCTTCTAATGAAAAATTATGAATCAAGTACATGTGATTATAGTCTATTCCTTAATGAGGCAAATATGACAAATTTCACAGATGCTCAACAATTCTTGAAGGTCAATGTGTCAAAATATGATCAAAATTAAGAATTAGGAAGTGTTTAAAAATAGTTCTCTATATGCCATATCTCACCCCTATGAGACGTTTGAGAGGTAGGTAAAATTACTTTGACACAAAAATCATTGATCACATACTTATAGTACATCAACAAAACTATAGTATGCCTTCGAATAAATTACAAGAGTGTAAAAAGTAAGAAACAAGCCTTTACTATAATAACATTTTAATAATCATGACTATAATTATGTGATTTTCTCCTACAAGGAGATGTTCACCACATAGATGGTTTGTTGAATATGTGCTTGTACACCAATTAACTAATATTTTTAAACAAGCTAAAGTTTTACTATATAGAAGAATGAAGTTTTCCATAATGTTAAGTTTTAGTTAGTCTCAAAAGAAACTTATTAAGTTTAAAAGGTATTGATAACAACAACTACTACAACAACAACAACAACATACCCAGTATAATCCCACACAAGTGGCGTTGAGGGAGAGTAAGTGTAGACATTCTATATTGCTACCTCATAAGTAAGGTAGAGAGGCTGTTTCCAATAAACCCTCTGTTCAAGACCAAAATAGTTCATAAAATACATATTTTAGGAATAATATGTATTAACACAACAAATAATATATAAATACAAGATTACTAAAAATTAATACTCTAATCGATCTATCCAAGTCAACAAACATTGCCTGAACTTCATAAATAGGACAACAAAAATATAGTGCTATGAATCTAGCACATATGCCAAAACAAAGCACTCCTACCTACTAGAACAAACATGCACTTCTTTCTACTAGCCTTCTATCCTAATTTTCCTCCTCCGCACCTTTCTTTCGAGGGTCATGTCCTTGCTAAGATATAGCTATTCCATGTCATATATAACCACCTCCCTCCAATATTTCTTGGATCTACCTTTACCTCCCGTGCATCAGTCCATAGCAAGTCTCTTACAGCTACGCATTGGGACATCCGTGCACTACCTCATCACATACCTAAACCATCTCAATCTCACTTCCTACATCATGTTATATACCAAAATCACACCTACCTTATATTAAATAACCTAATTTATAATCTTACATATCCTAATATACTGACACATCTACCATAGTATCCTCATCTCTGCTACCTTTATTTTTTAAATATGAGTTCTTTACTGGTAAACCCTTCACCCCATACAACAAACAAGTTTAATCGACAATCTATAAAGCTTAGCTTAAGTGTAGAAGGAACATTCTTATTATAACCCAAGATATGATCCTCCATTTCATCTACCCTGCACCAATACCGTGAGTGACAACCTCGTCAGTTTTTTATTTTACTTACTATAGATCCAAGATGCTTGATACAACTCCTCTTCTAGATATCTTGAGTTTCAAGCTTCACTACTATGTCAAATTTATGTATCATCAGTTCCATTTTGTTCCTACTCAACCTAAGCCCTTTAGACTCAAGGGTCTATCTCCAAACATCCAACTTACCATTGGCTCCTTCATGAGTCTCTCAAAACTACATAATCAACAAAAAGCATACACCATGGCATTCTCACCTTGAGTTTTTTTTTAAAACCTCCATCACCAAGGCATTTAAATATGAAACTCGCTCCCTGGTATAACCCTATTAAAATAGGAAAGTACTTTAAGTCCTCTCCCACAATACATGAACAAGTCTTGGCATCTTCATACATATCCTTAATAAACATAGCGTAGGCTACCAGTATACCTCTAGCCTCTAAGTACCTGTGAAGAAAATCCCTAGGGAATCTATCATAGGACTTTTCTAAGTCAATGAATACTATTTACAAGTCTTTTTCCCTCTTATTTTACTGCTTCAGTAGTCTCTTTACTAGATGGATGGCTTCTGTAGTCAAGTGTGTTGAAAAGAATTGGAATTTGTTCATAGAATATTCATAATTTTCCTAAACATCAACTAAACTACGCTTTCTCAAACCATTATATTGTGGCTTAAAAACATGATATCCCTATAGTTATTTCAATTATGAATGTCATCCTTGTTTTTGTACAATGAAAAGAATCATACTCCATTTTTACACTCAACATATTCCTCATCTTGACCATGGTGGTAAACAACTTTGTCAGTTACTCAATACCTACCCTACTTATACGCTTCAAAAAATCCACCAAAAACTGATCAGGCCCAGTATCTCTACCCTTAGACATCTGATAAATAACTTACACGACCTTTTCAATATTTAACCATAGTTTCATAACCTCTTCGAGTACCCAAAATCCCTCTACATAATGCTAAAGTCCCTCCTATCATTCAAGAGTTTTTGAAAGTAAGACTATAATTTCTACCAATGAGACCTTCTCTCGCCAAATTTTTTTTGTCCTAATTCCTTATACATTTCACTAGGTCAAGGTCCCAATAATCCTCTCTCTATCCTAGGTAATTGTCATAACTTATTATCTCTAGCTTTACCCTCTAATACTGGTATAAACCTTTGAAAGCTATAGTCTTTGCCACTATAAATACAAACATAGCCTCATTCCCATCTGTCTTATCCTTATTGTTATAATTCTACTCCTTCTCTTCCTATCACAGTCCAATTTATGAGTCATGATGACACATACTAAATCCCGCTATAGGTAAGATGAACCATAGCCTGAAGCTATTTAAAATGGGATAGCTTGGTGGAAAATGCCCCAAAAAGGTAAAATAGACAAAATAATTTATAAATAAACAAGGCAATGGAATAGTATGAAAGGTACCCATAACATAAAAAACCATCCCATGACCTGTAGAGTCAGTACAAGAGATACTACGACACACCATAAGTTCTAGAATAGTCAATTCAATCTATCTCAAAATAAAAGACTTGACATAGATAAATAGAAGAAAATGGGGCAACTCTTACTCCAAGAGCTCACCCTATCTCTGAAATCCACTACAGCATGATCCTCAAATCAATGATAGTAACTAATACTTGGATCTAAATAAAAAAGGTACAAAAGTATAGTATGAGTACCAAAACCGTGGTTACTTAATTGGCATCATCGACCAATTATGCTAAGCTATATATAAATACAATTAAGTGTAAGATAATATAACTTAGGTCAAGAAAAGGGGTAAACTTGAGAATAGCTTCAACATCACTATACATGATTAAATAAATAAATAGGAACTATAACATAAAGAACAAGCAATTATAACTACAAAATTTACCTAATAAGCCAATAAGTGTAGCAAAGTAAGTAACCCAACGCAAGCCCCCATAAGCCTAAAGGGTACAGTTAAGAAAAGTATAACCCAAACCTTCATAATTTACAAACCACCATGATCCAACTAGAATTCGTCCATGTTGTGCAACTCAGTTAACAATTTTCCCATTTTAGTACTTGAACAGGTATCCATATTATCAATATCATACACCCTTGATGGACTTAAAATGGTACACGTATCATCATAGTCACAATAAATAAATAGACTTGAATGGGTAAATAAATCATTAATATTGTAATCAATAGCCGAACGCAAATCGGTAATCATATAATCATTATCATGGCCAATATTAAGACTTGAACAGGTATAACAATTAATATCATAAATAATACACAAACTCAAATCGATAAATATATTAGTGTTATAATTAATTGCCATACTCGAACTGACAAATATATATATAATTATCATAACACAAATAGGAATCAATGCCACACGCTAACCCATCATAAACATCATCTGCCAAATCTTCTTAATATTGGCTTAGTAAGGATTTTCAAGGTGTATAACTAGTGTACAAACGTTTACAAGGATCAACATGAATTTCGGCCTAAGAAGGGTCAAAGAGCCCAGAAACACCTTGGGTTTTGGAACCTTAGAAAATTTCCTGGATTTTTGGTTTCTAGTGAAGATACGACTAGGGGGTACATGTTTTATGCTGGGGTACAGTTGCTAAGACTTGGTCGTACACTAACTACGGTTGTTAAGACTTGGTCGTACACTAACTAGTGTTGGTTTGTGGGTTAGATTGGGTTCTGGAATCGGTATGACTTAGAGGGTATGACTCGTATGGTTGGATATGGGTCATATTGTTTGGGTTTTTCCTTCACATAATTTGAGACTTCGTAACTTAATTTGGATTTGAGTTTAAGTGTCTCACCATGATCTGTAAGATAGGGTACGAATCATACCATTGACTAGTATGGAAGATAATGATCAAACCTTCTTTGATTCTATTCTGCAAGGGATATAGTTTAGAGGTACTAATTATATGGATTGGGTGTAACTTGGTTTAGGGAAGTCATATACTAGACATTGTTGGGTTCCAGGGGGAGGTTTAGGGTACGAGTGGTAGGTACCACTCATATTGGAGGGTATGACTGGTATGGGTAGTCATACCACCTGATGGGAATTTTAAGTAGTTTAAGTTGGGGGTAATGTGGACATTTCTCCACTTAACCACTTAAGGCCCCATAACTTATTACTCTATTGGGACATTATTTACCCTATTCTTTAAATCTTTGAAACTTATAAACACTCTCTAATTCTCTCTAAGGCTCTTGGGAAATAAAGTCTAGGGTTTCACATTGAAGAGAAATTTGGGTCTTGATTGGGTAATTTCTCTCCATCATATCTATAATCTAAGACATGTACTTCTTCCTCATTTTTTATTCGAACTAAAGGACTGATTTATACATTTTTTATGGCATTATTATTGTATGGTTTTAGGGTTTTAAAATATATGTTGAGGTTTTGGTATGAAATGCTTGATTATGGTTTTACCAGGTTTTAATGATAGTTTTGACAATTGGTTGTATGCGAATGGTTAATTGGTAAGTGGAATTGGTTTTGGAAAATTTATGCCCCCAACATGTTTGATAAAATGCCTTTGATAATGCTTCTACTGTATTATGGAACTTTTAATGGAACTATTTACATGGTATGGCTTGGTAATAGAACCCTTAATGGCCTAAATAGTTTAAATGGTTAAATAGAATAGCTTGTTTGTCATGGTTATGGTTAATTGAACTCCTTATGGGGTACAATAGAATCCCACATGTAAACATGTTAATGAATAACTTGTGGTGTACATAGGATTCCCTCAAGCGAACTTACTAATATAACACTTTTAGGGTACAAAGGATTCCCCCATGTTAACTTGATAACGTAATCTATGGGTACCTAGGAATCCCTTTACTTAAAAAGGTTTGATAAGGACATTGCTTGCAAGAAATAATCGGTATGATGATACCACTACTTAAATTCTTAGTTAATAATAATAATGGAATAATGGATTGGTTGGATGGTAATGGTTTTAATTGGGCAATAATGGTGGGGTGTGATAGCTAACCGTGCAGGTGCGAGTCCAATAAACGGACACTGGAAATTACTGACTTATGAGTTGGTCATAGCGACCATATATGATACTATGAGGTACATGGGAATCCTCTAAGCATACTATACATTTGTATTATAGATATTGAATAGTACTTGAGAATCCCCTAATCTTATGGTATCTCAAATTCATGTGGCTACATGCATCGGGGCCCGTTCAAGGGTTACACTAGACCCATATTGCCCGTGGGTGGTTCTAGGATGGTTAAGCTATGTATACCCAGGTTAATTGTTTTAAATGCATGCTAAACCTAGTCCTCTTCCCCGACGTGGTTATATATATGTATAGTTGGTATCATATGATTTGTTTACTCGGTTTTACTAGATGGCTTTATATTATACTCATACTGAGTTCATTCTAGCATTTACCCGCTAACCCATCTTTGGGCATTTATATCCCCACACAATGTAGGAATCAACCATTCTACTCATCATATATAGTGATCGAATTTCAGGATCAACTCATTTGGATTGAAATAGTGAGCTTACTTATTCAAGAAGGCTCCATTTCATATCATGGATATCTTTACATACTTTGGGTATTTTATGGATATTGTTTTTCTCTATAGTTGGGGAAATATCCCAACTAGATATTATTTTTATTTTGGATAGAGGGTTGTTTGACTACTATGAGTTGGAATGGGCGGGATTCGTATTAGTGTCAACTTTGGTATTGGAAATGGTATTAGGGCCGATACAAATGAACTGGATTTATTATTATTCCATCTTCTTATATTATCTTATGGAAAAAAACTCAGTTATTGTTTTGGTTGTTGGCTCATGATTTAGTTTTCTTGGTATGGGTTTGGACTGTTGGACTCATTTTGGTTTGTCACAGTCTTAGACCTATCCCAGAGTCTAGAATTTTTATAAAATATGCTATCTTTTTATACGTCTAGAATTCATCTAACTTAGGGTATATGCAAGTTGGTTTGGGTATCGAGGGTGGTCTCCAATCCTAGTTGCACTTGGTATGTCCATTACGACAACGCCTCGGGTTGGGTCATGTCAAGTTAGTATCTGAGCTTTAAGTTCATGGTCAATTGGGATTCCACAAGTTGTGTGAAGTAGAGTTTGTATTAAGGATACGTAGATGGACACACTCATAATAGAGAGGCTATAATGCATTTTGGAATATTTTCTTGGTATTTTATTTTCAATCTTGGAGTCTAAGCCTTGGAATCTTCTCTAATCCTGGTTTGTTTGCTTTTCAGATTATGCCTCAATAATCTGAGACACCAGGTAACTCTACTATCATAACTACGGACAATGTTAAAGAGACTTGCACTACTTAGGGGAATTATACTCGGTCTAGGGGTTCTGTCCCTGTTTATTCTGGAGTTCCACTGGTTGCTGCTAGTCTTTCTCAAGATGAGGTAACAAATGAGAAATTTTGTAAATTTATTTATTTTATTTCTTAATTGGTTGCTGCTCAGGCTGAGCGGGATACATTTGGTGTTTTTTCTACTTAGACCACAAGGGTTGGCCAATTTATGAAGTTGAAACCTCCTACTTTTACTGGTGTAAAGGTAGAGGAGGATCCTCAGGGTTTCATGGATGAAATAGAGAAAATTCATGCAGTGATTTAAGCTATGAATATGGATGAGGCAACTTTTCCTGCTTACCAGCTTAAGGATGTAGAGTACCAATGGTACAAGGAGTGGGATAGGTTATGAGGTGATGTTGAGAAGTCGACTTTACGGAAAACTTTCTCTAATGCTTTTTTGGACTGCTTCTTTCCTTAGGAGTTGAGGAAAGCTAAGGCAGAGGTGTATGCCAATCTGAGACAATGGAAAACATCTGTCAATAAATATGGCTTGAAATTTCATCAGCTTTTAAGATATGCTTTGAAATTGGTGTATGATATAAGAGATAGGATTAGAAATTTTACTTTTATACTGTGCTAGGATTTGATCCCAGAAAGCAAGATACATTGCAGATCAAGGATATAGATATGTCTATGTTGGTGGTACATATGCAATAGGTGGATGAAGAAAAGAGAAAAGAGGCTAAATTTGGGGTATGGTAGGGGTAAAAAGTTCAGGTCTTCTGAATAAGGTGGTGGATAGTAACAAGGTCATCGGGATGGCGGCAAATAGCCAAAGAAGAAGTGGGGGAGTTTTGCTTCTTTCTCTATAACTAGTGCTTCTTACCCAAGATAATTGGGTGATAAGCGTTAGTAGGGTGGTGATAATTTTTAGGCATAGGTTGCTTAATCTCAGAAGAGTAGGGATCAGTCGGCCTTATCATGCCCTTCTTATCAGTTCTATGGTAGGTCACATCAGGGTTTTAGTGATGAGGTGAGGGATAGGTGTTTCAAATATAGCCAGCTAGTCCATATTCTTATAAATTTTATGGTTTGTAAGTGTGCTTCGAGAGCGATTAAGGCTCCGATTGCTTTATCTTTTTTTCCTATACCAAAGTGTGCTGCTTATGCATCTGTTTCTTCTTTTGGTACCGGTGCAGGTCTGAATAGGTTATTTGCTTTTGCTACTCTGTAGGAATCTGAGGCATCACCTGATGTCGTTATTGGTACATTACAACTCTTTTCCTGTGACGTATATTGTTTACTTGATTTGAGGTTCACTCTCTCTTATGGGACCACATTATTGCTATGTATTTTGGTTTTGATCTCGAGGTTATTTTGAATCTTTTTTCTATTTCTACCATGGTAAGTGACTTTGTGATTGCTAAAAGGGTCTATAAGGGGTGTGTGGTATCTGTTGGTCATAGACAGACTTTGGTAGATTTGTTTGATCATGATATGGTGGATTTTATCGTTATTCTAGGGATGGATTAGTTACACTCTCATAACATATCCTTATATTGTTATACCCATAAGGTTGTTTTATGGTTCATTGGTGAACTGGTTATTTAATAGGTGGGTGGTTCCCAATCTCCTAGGGAAGGTTTATTCCTTATCTTAGAACTCAAAGATTAATGTCCAAAGAGTGTCTTAATTATTTGCTCTGGGTTTAAGATTCTAACTCGGAAGCTCCTTCATATTTGGTTCTGGTGGTAATGAGTTTCTTGAGGTCTTTCCAGATGATCTTCTTAGTTTTTCTCCAGATAGAGAGATTAAGTTTGGTCTTGACTTGGTTTCGAACACTTATCCAATATCTATTCCTCCTTATAGAATGGCTCTGGCTGAGTTGAGGGAAATTAAGGAGCAATTTAAGGATCTTTTAGAAGAGGGTTTCATCAATCCTAGTGTATCCCTGTAGGGTGAACTAGTGTGATTCATGTGTAAGAATGTTGGTTCCTTTCGAATGTGCATTGACCAATAGAAATTAAATAAAGTAATGGTTAAGAACAAGTATCCTCTCCCAAGGATAAATGACTTATTTTATCAATTGCAAGGGGCCAAATTCTTTTCTAAGATATATCTTCAGTCTAGGTATCATCAGCTTATAATTAGGGATGAGGATATCCCTAAGACAACTTTTTGTACTCTTTATGGGCACTTTGAGTTCCTGGTTATGTCATTCGGTTTGACTAATGCCCTGAAGGTATTTATAGATATAATTAATATGGTTTTCAAGCGGTTTTTGGACTTTTTGTCATTGTGTTCATTGATGACATTTTGGTTTATTCTAAGAGTAAGATGGATCTTGCTAATCACTTACTTATGGTGTTGCAGTCCTTGAAAGAACAACAGTTGTATGTCAAATTCTCCAAGGGTGAGTTTTTTTTGAACTTTTTAAGTTTTCTTGGTCATATTATTTCTAGTGAGGGGATCATGGTGGATTCACAAAAGGTTGTTGTGTTTAAAAGGTTTCCAAGACCCATGAATCCAACCAACATTTAAAGCTTCTTGATTTTAGCAGGATATTGTAGTTAGTTCATGGAAAGTTTCTCAATGATAGCTGCCCCATTTACTAAGTTGACTTAGAAAAAGGTAAAGTTTTCTTGGTCAGATGCTTGTGAGGGGAGTTTCGAGAAACTGAAGGACAAGCTAATTTTGGCTTTGGTTTTGACATTACCTGAAGGTAATTAGGGGTTTGTGGTTTATTGTGATACATCCTGGGTGGAACTTGGTTGTTTTTTGATGTAGCATAGTAAGGTTATTGCCTATGCTTCTAGAAATTTGAAGGTACATGAGGAGAATTATCCTACTCATGATTTAGAACTTTTAGCGGTGGTCTCTGCTTTGAAAATCTGGTGACATTATTTATATAGAGTGCATGTAGACATCTTTTCTGATCATAAGAGTCGAAAGTATTTCTTCATTTAGAAGGAGCTAAATATCAGGTAGAAGAGATGGTTGGAGCTTTTCAAAGACTATGATATAAGTCTTCACTACCACCCAGGTAAAGCTAACGTGGTTTCTAATACTCTTAGCAGGTTTTCCGTGGGTAGTTTAGCTCATGTAAATAAGGAGAAATGGGAAATGGTGAAGGACTTTCACCGCTTAGCTAATCTAGGAGTTTATCTCTTAGACTCCAATGATAGTGGTGTAATGTTACAGGAAGTTGTTCAAATTTCTTGGTGCAGAGATCAAGGAGAAGAAAATTCTAAATCCCATCTTGATGAAAATAAAGAGTGATGTTGGTTGGCAAAAGGTAATTATGTATGAGATTAGTGGTGATGATACTTTATGGTACCAAGAGAGGTTATTTGTTCCTGATGTCGATGGTTTACAACTATGGGTTTTGGATGAGGTGCAGGAATCCCACTATATTGTTCATCTTGGTTCTACAAAATTGTATCATGATCTCAAGAAGATATATTGGTACAATGGTATGAAGAGGGATGTAGCTAATTTTGTGGACAAATGCATAGTGTGCCAAACAGTCAAAGTTGAGCACACGAGGCCTGGAGATTTATATCAGGAAATTAAGTTGCTTGAATTGAAATGGTAGGTAATCAATATTGATTTCATTATCGATCTTCCTCGATCTTTAAACACATTTAATTCTATTTGGGTCATCCTTTATAGTATGACAAAGTTAGCTCACTTCTTGTCAGTGCATACTAACTTTTTGTTAGAAGACTGTATGAGTTTGTATCTTTAGGAGATTGTAAAGTTTCATAGGGTACCTATTTTGATTATTTCTGATCGTGTTTGTAGTTTACATCTCATTTCAGGTGGTCATTTCAGAAGGAGTTGGAACTAAGGTTAGTTGGATCATTGCTTTTCATCCAAAGATTGATGGGCAAGTAGAGAGGAATATTTTGAAATTAGATGACATACTTCATTCTTGTTTTATTGATTATGGTGGCAATTGATTTGAGCATATACCTTTCGTAGAGTTTGCCTACAACAATAGTATCATTCTAGCATTGGTGTGGCCCCTTTTGTGGCATTTTATGGTAAGAGGTGTAGATCTTCTATTGGGTTTAGTGATCTTTGTAAGAAAGATATGCTTTGTCTTGATTTAGTTTATCAGGCTATGGAAAAGTTAAAGGTTATTCGGGATAGGCTTAAGGCTTCCCAAAGTCGCTAGAGGTCCTATGCGGATGTAAAACGTAGAGACTTAGAGTTCGAGGTTGGGGATAAGGTATTCCTAAAGGTATCTCCTATGAAGGTAGTGATCGGGGCTTTGATAAAATGGGGAAGATTAGTCCCTAGTATATTGGTCCTCATATGGTTTTACGGAGGGTTGGTAATGTGGTGTATGCATTGGTGTTGCCTTCTAGTTTAAGCTCAATTCATCCGATATTTCATGTCTCTATGTTAAGGAAGTGTCTTGGTGATCCTTCTTCGGTTGTTCCTTTGGAATGGTTGGGTAACTCTCATTCTTTTTCTTATGAAGAGGTCCTGATTAAGATACTGGATTGGTAGGTTGTAGCTTACAGACCAAAGAAGTGGCTGCGGTTAATGTTCTATGGTGAAACCACAAGGTCGAAGAGGATACATGTGAAATGGAGGCGGACATAAAGTCCAAATATCCGCATTTGTTTTCTGCTCCATATATTCATGTGGAAGGTATGTCTTCTTGATCACATCATTATTTTCTAACTCAGTTAAGGGTTAGAATAGGTCCTTGCATATTTATATTCCAAATTGGTGAAAGGTTGGATTGATTTTTGGTAATGCAAATAGATCGTGCTTGTGTTTGACCTATTTTTTCGTTATTTAGGGACGAATAATCCTAGTGGGGGAGACTAATACACTGGGTTTTTGAACCATAGAAAACTTCCTGGATTTCTGGTTTCTAGTCAAGATACGACTAGGGGGCATAAGTCATATGTTGGGGTATGGTGGGCACAAGTCATATGTTGGGGTATGGTTGGTATGGTTTTGTCGTACACTAACCAGTGTTGGTTAGAGGGTTTGATTGGGTTCTGAAATGGGTACGGCTTGGAGGATTTGGGTCGTATGGTTGGATACGGATCATATAGTTTGGGTTTTTCCTAAACATAATCTGAGACATAGTAACTTAAGTTGGTTCAGAGCATGAGTGCATCACTATGAGTCGTAAGATAGGGTACGAGTCATACCATTAACTCATATAGAAGATAGTGATAAATTGGTAATTAGAGTTGGTTTTGGGAACACTATGCTCCAACATGTTTGAATAAATGCCTTTCATAATGCTTCATTATAGTATGGAACTTTTATTGAAACTATTTCCATACTATGTCTTAGTAATGGAAAACGAAATTGCATAAATGGTTTAAATAGTTTGGAATTGTTAAATGGTCACGGTTATGATTAATTGAACTCCTTGTGGTGTACAATGGAATCCCCCAAGTAAACATGTTAATGAATAACTTATGGGGTACATGGGATTCCCACAAGCGAATTTAATAATGGAACATTTGTAGGGTACATGGGATATCCCCAAGTTAACTTGATAATGTAACCTATCGGTACATGGGAAACCCTTTAGTTAAAAATTTTGGCTAAGGACATTTCTTGCAAGCTATAGTCGGTATGACGATAGCACTGCTTAAATCGTTCATCAACAATAGTGGAATGATGGATTGGTTTGATGGTAATGATTTTAATTGGGAAATAATAGCGGGGTATGATAGCTACTGTGAAGGTGTGTGTCCAACGGACTAACACTAGAAACTCATGTTTGCCGACATAAGGGTTGGTCATAGCGACCATGTATGATACTATGAGGTACACTGGAATCCTCTAAGTACACTGTGCATATATATCAAGTAGAGCGAAGGATACCTAGGAATCCCCTACTCCTATGGTATTTTTGGTTCATGTGGTTACACACATCGAGGAATGTTCAGGGGGTTACATTGGACCCATATAGCTCGTGGGTGGTTCTAGGATGGTTATGCAATACATACCCAGGTTAATGGTTTTAAATGCATGTAAATGGTTGGTATGCATATTATCAGTTTACTTGGTTTACTGGATGGCATTACTTTATCCTTATCCTGAGTTCATGCTTGAGTTCACCTGCTAATCCGTCTTCGGGAGGCTGTATCCCCATGCGATGCAGGAACCATCCATTCTAATTCTTCTTCGTAGTGATCGAATTTCGGGATCAGCTCAGTTGGGTTGAAGTGGTGAGCTTCCATATTTTGAACGACTCCATTTAATATCATGGATGTTTTTAAATACTTTAGATATTTTATGGATATTTTGGCTATGGTCGGGGGCTTTTCCCAAAGGGATATTGTTTTTCTTTTGGGTTGAAGCTTTTGTTACTATTGTGGGTTGGAATGGGCGAGAAGAATGTATTGACTATTTTAGACTTAAGAGTTGTATTTCCTATTGTCAAACATAGATGATCTTGCACTGATATTACAAAGTCGTGGGATTGGTATTCATATTTTATTGTCTTATTTAGTTGAACACTGTTGATTACATTGTGTTCATGTATGTTGGCCCATGTAGGGCGTTCTACCCCAGTTAACCCATTGTCTTAGCTATGGGTTACAGTGTTGCCATACCTACTTGTAGATTCAAGTAGGTGCTATCATGACTTCTGAATCAGATCGTGACAAGGTGCCATCATGACCTGAGAAATTGGGTGGTGACAAAGACTTTCTATAATGTGAAAAGTTGTGGCTAACACTACACAAGGAAATAGATTAGCTTTGAAAGCCCTTTATCAGATAAACAGTGAGTAATGTTTCAAATATTTCTTTTATTTTTATGATATTGTATTTAGTTAATCTCCAATGTTGAGCATACATGAATATTGATCTATATAGATTTGAGAACAATTATAAGAATATATACAAAGGAAACATTTATATTTTTATAATTCATATGTACTCATGAAGTAACACTTATGTAAAAACATCATTATGTAATTATTTTATGTCTTACCATGGCTATTCAAAATTATGCTCTACTTTTTGAAGTGAATGAGATAACTTGCTATAAATATATATAAGGGTAAGATGGTCAGTTCAAGTCCCAATGCACCATGAGGATAAGACATTAGGTTTAATTCTTGATGCACCATCATGATAAAATGTTGAGGTCAAGTCTCGACATGTTATTGCATAACATGACTGAATAGGGGTAAGACATCAAATTTAGGTCTTGTTTCACCATGATGATAAGACATTGGGTTCTAGTGCCATCATGATTTGGATTAAAATATTTGATATGAATAAAGCATTGGGTTTATGTCCTAATGCATCATAGTATTGGTATAATAATGACTAAGGCTAAATAATATACTTTTGAATGAAATTCATGCAATCTATTCAATTGATTTGCTTTATTTTCTTATGTGAATGTGCTAGTAGCATATTATATATCTTAAAGAAGACACGTGATAGAATTTATAAATACGGGCGTGAAGGGACAAAAATAAAAATAGTCATTATTATGGTATTTGGGTTCAAATTCTATCAAATATGACCAAACATATGGGTAAGGCATTTAGTCCAAGTTACATCACAATATATTTGTGATATAATAATGACTTAGAAAATTAGTATGCTTTTTGATAAAAATTGTGAAATTTATCTCACTAAATTTGCTCCATTTCATGAAGTGACTGTGGTAGAATACATGATAAGACTGAAAGATGACAACTAGTTAGTGTGGTTGTACAAATAAATGTAGGAGTGACAAATAAAAATAATAATAGTCATCATTGTGATAATTATAAAAGGAATAAAATTATGGGTTCTTAATATGGTCCTTCAAATGGTAAGGGAAATAATTACCATCAACATAGTTTGAAAAGTATTGAGCATGCGGTGATCATGCGACTTGAATTTTATGGGTTTTATAAATCCCTCATCCAAATAAAGGAATATAAAATGGTGCATTTGACCTTTCAAAGTGATACTGAGGTATCGGGAAAATAAGGTAAACATCAAGGCATGAGAATTAGCTTCTGATAAAAAATTATGAAGCAAGTACATGTGATTATAATCCATTCCTTAATGAGGCAAATATGACAAATTTCACAGATGCTCAACCATTCTTGAAGGTCAATGTGTCAAAATATGATCAAAATTAAGAATTAGGAAATGTTCATACATAGTTGTCTATATGTCATATCTCACCCCTACGAGACGTTTGAGAGGTATGTAAAATTATTTTAACACAAAAATCATTGATCACATACTTTTAGTACATCAACAAAACTGTAGCATGTCTTCTAATAAATTACCAAAGTGTAAAAAGTAAGAAACAAGCCTTTCCTACAATAACATTTTAATAATCATGACTATAATTATGGGATTTTCTCCTAGAAGAAGATGTTCACCGCATGGATGGTTTGTGGAATATGTGCTTGTACACAAAAATAACTAAGATTTTCAAAAAAGCTAAAGTGTTACTATATGGAGGAATGAAGTTTTCCATAATATTAACTTCTAGTAAGTCTCAAAAGAAACTTATTAAATTTGAAAGGTATTGACAACAACAACAACAACAACAATATACCCAGTATATTCCCACACAAGTGGCTTCTAGGGAGAGTAAGTGTAGACATTATATATCGCTACCTCATAAGTGAGGTAGAGAGGATGTTTCCAATAAACCCTCAGTTTAAGACAAAAATAGTTCATATAATACATATTATAGGAATAATATGTAATAACACAACAAATAATATAAAAATACAAGATTACTAAAAATTAATACGCCAATCGATCTATCCAAGTCAACAAACATTTCCCAAACTCCATAAATAGGAAAACCAAAATATAGTGCTACGAATACTAGCACATATTCCAAAACCAAGAACTCCTTCCTACTAGAATAAGCATGCACTCCTTTGTACTAACCTTCTATCCTAATTTGCCTCGTCCACATCTTTCTTTCTAGGGTCATGTCCTTGCTAAGATGTAGCTATTCCATGTCATATCTAATCATCTCCCTCCAATGTTTCCTTGATCTACCTTTAACTTCCATGCATCCATCCATAGCAATCCTCTCATAGCTCCGCATTGGGACATCCGTGCAATGCCTTATCATATAACTAAACCATGTCAATCTAACTTCCTACATCATGTTATCTACCAAAATTACTCCTACATTATCTCAAATAACCTAATTTATAATCCTACATTTCCGAATATACCCACCATCCACCATAGTATCTTCATCTCTACCACATGTATTTTTTGAATATAAGTTCTTGATAGGTCAACCCTGCACCCCATACAACAAACAAGTTTAATCGCCAATCTGTAAAACTTGTCTTAAGTGTAGAAGGAACATTCTTTTAATAATCCAAGATGTGATCCTCCATTTTATTTACCCTACATCAATACCGTGAGTGATATCCTTATCAATCTCTCCATTTTCCTTTCTATAGACCCAAGATACTTGATTCTACTCCTCTTCTGGATATCTTGAGTTTCAAGATTCACTACTATGTCTACTTCCTGCATCATCAGTTCTATTTTATTCCTACTAAACCTAAGCCCTTTAGACTCAAGGGTCTATATACAAACATTCAACTTACCATTGGCTCCTCACCGAGTCTCTCAAAACTACATGATCAGTAAAAATCATACACCATGTCATTCTCACCTTGAATTTTCTTTCTTTAAAACATCCATCACCAAGGAAAAAATGAAACTCATTCCTTGGTGAAACACTATTAAAATAGGAAAGTACTTTGAGTCCCCTCCCACAATACATGCACGAGTATTGGAATCATCATATATATCCTTAATAAATATGGCGTAGGCTACCAGTACACCTCTATCCTCTAATTAACTCTAAAGAACATCCCTAGGGACTCTATCACAGGACTTTTCTAAGTCAATGAATACTATTTACAAGTCCTTTTCCCTCCCCCTTTACTTCTTCACTAATCTTTTTGCCAGATTAATGGCTTCTGTAGTTAAGAGTGTTAGTAGGAAACAAAATTTGTTCATAGAATATTCATAATCTTCCTAAACCTGAACTCAACTATGCTCTCTCAAACCATTATATTATGGCGTAACAACATGATACCCCCATATTTATTTCAATTCTGAATGTCATCCTTGTTTTTGTACAATGGAAAGAATCACACTCTATTTTTACACTCAATATATTTCTCATCTTAACCATGGAGGTAAACAACTTTGTCAGCTACTCCATACCAACCCTACTTAATACACTTCTAAAAATCCACCAAAAGCTAATCAGGCCTAGTATCTCTACCCTTAGACATCTGATGAATAACATACTTGACATCCTCAATATTTAACCATAGTTTCATAGCCTCTCCGAGTGCTCAAAATCCCTCTACATAATGCTAAATTCTTTCCTATGATTCAAGAGTTTTTGAAAGTAAGACTGCAACTCCTACTAATGAGACCCTCCCTTGCGAAATTTTTTTTGTCCTCATTCTTTATGTATTTCACTTGGTCAAGGTACCAAGAATCCTCTCTCTATCCTAGGTAACCTTCACCACTTATTATCTCTATCTTTAACCTCTAATACTGACATAAGCCTTTGAAAGTTGTAGTCTCTGCCACTAGAGCTACAAACATAGCCTCATTCCCAGCCATCTTATCCTCATTGCTATTATTCTACTCCTTCTCTTACTATCAAGGTCTAATTTACTATTCATGATGACACCTACTAAATCCCACTGATAGGTAAGCTGAACCATAGCCTGAAGCTATTTACAATGGGATAGCTTGGTAGAAAATGCCCCAAAAAAGTAAGACAAGACAATTCATAAATAAACAAGGCAATGGAATAGTCTAAAAGGTAGAAAACTATCCCATGACCTGTAGAGTCAGTACAAGAGATACTACAACACACCATAAGTTCTAGAGTTGTCAATACAATCTGTCTCGAAACAAAAGAATAGACATAGATAAATAGAAGGAAATGGGGCAACTCTTACTCCAAGAGCTCACCCTATCTCTTAAATACACTATAACATGATGCTCAAATCAATTACAGTAACTGATACTTGGATCTAAACCAAAAAGGTACAAAAGTACAGCATGAGTACCAAAACCATGGGTACTCAATTGGCATCATCGACCAATTGAGCTAAGCCATATTTAAATATAATAAAATGTAAGATAAAATAACTTAGGCCAAGAAAAAGGGTAAACTTATGAATAACTTCCACATCACTGTACATGATTAAATAAACAAATAGGAACAATAACATAAAGAACAAGCAATTATAACTACAAAATTTCCCCCATAAGTCAATGTGTAGAAAAGTAAGTAACCCAATGCAAGCCACCATAAGACTAAAGGGTACAATCAAGAAAAGTATAACCCGGACCACCATCATTTACAAACCACCATGATCCGACTAGAATTCATCCATGTTGTGCAACACATTTTAAAATTTTCCCATTTTTGTACTTGAACAGGTATCCATATTATCAATAACATACAACATTGACGGAATGAAAATGGATTTTAAAGGTGTATAACAAGTGTGTAAAAGGTTAAAAGGATCAGCACAAATCTCGGCCTAAGAAGGTTCAAAGAGCCCTAAAATAACCTGGATTTTTTGAACCTTAGAAAATATCCTAGAATTCTGGTTTCTGGTCAAGATATACCTAGGAGGTAAATGTCGTATGCTGAGGTATGATTGATAATAATTGGTCATACACTAACTAGTGTTGGTTGGTGGTTTGGATGGGTTCTAGAATGGGTACGACTTACAGGGTATGGGTCATAAGGTTGGATACAAGTCATATGGTTTGATACGGGTCGTATGGTTTAGGTTTTTTATACACTTACTTTGAGACTTAGTAATATAATTTAGATTTAAGTACAAGTGTCTCACTATGGTCCATAATATAGGGTACGAGTCATACCATTGACTAGTATGAAAGACAGTGATCAAACCTCCTTTGATTCTATTTCGCCAGGGATACAGTTTAGAGGTACTAATCATATGGATTGGGTGTGACTTGGTTTAGGGAAGTCATATGTCGGACATTATTGGGTTCCAGGAGGAGGTCTAGGGTACGTGTAGTGGGTACCACTCGTATTGGAGGGTATGACTGGTATGGGTAGTCATACCACCTGACGGGAATTTTAAAAAGTTTAAGTTGGGGGTAATCTGGACTTTTCCCACATAACCACTTAAGGCCCCATGATTTATAAATCTATTAGGACATTACTTACCCTATTATTCTAATCTTAAAAACTTATAAACACTCTTTAATTCTCTCTAAGGCTCTTGGGAAAGAAAGGATAGAGTTTCACATAGAAGAGTAATTTAGGTCTTGATTGGGTGATTTCTCTCCATCATCTTTATAATCTAAGACATATACTCCTCCCTAATTTTTTGTTCCAACAAAAGGCATAATTTATACAATATTTTCATAGCATGATTATTAAATGGTTTTGAGGTTTTAAAATATATGTTGGGATTTTGATATTAAATGCTTGGTTATGGTTTTCACAAGTTTTTACATGTTTTAATGGTGGTTTGGACAATTGATTGTATAGGAATGGTTAATTAGTAATTGTAATAGGTTTTTGAAAAACTATGCCCGCAACATGTTTGATAAAATGCCTTTGATAATTTTTTTACTATATTATGGAACTTTTAATGGAACTATTTACATGGTATGGCTTGGTAATAGAACCCTTAATGGCCTAAATAGTTTAAATAATTTTAAATGGTTAAATAGAATAGTTTGGTTGTCATGGTTGCTTAATTGAACTCCTTGTGGGGTACAATAGAATCCCCCATGTAAATATGTTAATGAATAGATTGTGGGGTATATGGGATTCCCCCAAGTGAACTTAATAATAGAAAACTTGTAGGGTACACAGGATTCCCCCATGTTAACTTGATAATGTAATCTATGGGTACATGGAAATCCCATTGCTTAAAAAGGTTTGCTAAGGATATTGCTTGCAAGATATAGTCGGTATGATGATACCACTACTTAAAGTCTTGGTTAATAATAATGAGATAATGGATTGATTGGATGGTAATCGTTTTAACAGGGCAATAATGGTGGGGTGAGATAGCTAATTGTGAAGGTGTGAGTCCAATAAAATAACACTAGAAACTCATACTTTCAGACTTATGGGTTGGTAATAGTGGCCATATATGATACTATGAGGTACATATAAATCCTTTAAGTACACTGTACATATGTATTATAGAGAGCGAACGATGCTCGAGACTTCCCTAATCTTATACTATTTCTGATTCGTGCGGCTGCACGCATCGAGGCTCGTTCAAGAGGTTACACTAGACCCATATAGCCCATGGGTAGTTCTAGGATGGTTAAGCTACACATATCCAGGTTAATTATTTAAAATACATAGTAAACCTGGTCCCCTTTCCCGGCATAGTTATATATATATGTATGGTTGGTATGAATATAATTAGTTTTCTTGGTTTTACTAGATGACATTATTTTATCCCTATTCTAAGTTATTCTAGAATATACCTGCTAACCCATCTTTTGGCATTCGTATCCTCATGCGATGTAGGAACCAACTATTATACTCATCCTATATAGTGAACGGATTCAAGATCAGCTCAGTTTGATTTAAATAGTGAGCTTACATATTCTGGAAGGCTCCATTTCATATCATGGATATCTTTACATACTTTGGATATTTTATGGATATTGGTTTTAGCTATGGTTGGGGGAATGTCCCAACTAGATATTATTTTTCTTTTGGATAGAGGCTTGTTTGACTACTATAAGTTGGAATGGGCAGATCGGGAGTGGTGTCAACCTTGTTATTGGAAATGGTATTAGGGCTGATACTGTTGAACTAGATTTATTATTATTCAATCATGTTATATTATGTTATGGACAAGAACTCAGTTATTATTTTGGTTGTTGTCTCATGATTTAGTTTTCTTGGTATGAGTTTGGATGGTTGGACTCATTTGCGTCAGTCGCGGTGTTAGACCTACCCCAGAGTCTAGAATTTTTATAAAATACGCTATCTTTTTATACATCTAGAATACATCTAACTCACGGTATATACAAGTTAGTTTGGGTATCGAGTATGGTCTTTGATCCTAGTTGCACTTGGTATGTCCATTACAACAATGTCCCTAGTCGGGTCATGTCTAGTTAGTATCCAAGCTTTGGGTTCATAGTCAATTGAGAGTCCATAAGTTGTGTCAAGTAGAGTTTCTTTTAAGGTTGTGCAGTGCACCACACTCATAATGGAGAGGCTATAGTACATTAGGAATGTTTCATTTTCTTGGTATTCTATTTTCAATCTTGGACTCTAAGCCTTGGAATCTTCTATAATCATAGTTTATTTGTTTTTAGATCATGCCTCAATGATCTGAGACACTAGGTAACTCTATTGTCACAACTGTGGACAATATTAAAGGGACACACACTACTTAGGGGATCTATACTTAGTCTAGGGGATCCATCCCTGTTAATTCTAGAGTTCCACTAGTTGATACTAGTCTTTCTCGAGATGAAGTAACGAATGAGAAATTTTGTAAATCGATTTGTTTTATTACTTAATTGGTTGCTACTTAGACTTAGCGAGATGCATTTGGTGTTTTATCTACTGAGACCATAAGGGTTGGCCAATTTATAAATTTGAAACCTCCTACTTTTACTGGTATGAAGGTAAAGAAGTATCCTCAGGATTTTCTTGGATGATATAGATAAAATTCATGCGGTGATGCAAGCCACGAATATGGATGAGGCAATTTTTTTTGCTTACCAGCTTAAGGGTGTAGAGTACCAATGGTACAGGGAGTGGGATAGGGTGAGAGGTGATGTTAAGGACTTAACTTTATGGAAAACTTTCTCTAAAGATCTTCTGGACCGCTTCTTTTCTTAGGAGTTAAGAAAGATAAGGAAGATGAGTATGCCAATTTGAGACAAGGGAAAATATGGATATGTCTGAGTTGGTGGTTCATATAGAACAAGTGTATGATATGAGGGACAAGATTAGAATGTTTATTTCTGGACGTCTCAGGATTTGATCCCTAAAAAAAGATTGCATTACTGATCAAGGATAAGGATATTCTATGTTGGTGGTTCATATGCAATAGGTGGAGGAAAAAAAGAGAAAGCAAGTTAAATTTAGGGTATGGTATGGTAAGAATTTTAGGTTTTCTAAACAAGGTGGTGGATAATAACAAGGTTGTCGGGATAGTGGCAAGTGACGAAAGAAGAAGTGGGGGAATTCTGGTTCCTTCTCTATAACTAGTGCTCCTTAACTAAAATAGCCGGGTGATAGAGATTAGTAGGGTGGAGATAATTTATAGGCATAGGGTGCCTAATATCAGAAGAGTAGGGCTCAGTCGGCCTCATTAGTTCCTCCGTGTCAGTTTTGTGGTAGGTTGCATCAGGGTTTCAGTGATTAGGAGAGGGATAGGTGTTTTAAATATAGCCGGCTAGGCCATATTCTTATAAACTTTTTGATTGGAAAGTGTGCTTTGAGAGCGAGTAAGGCTCTGATTGCTTCATCTTTTGCTTCTGTACCAAAGTGTATTGCTTATGTATCTATTTCTGCTTCTGGTATCGGTGCAGGTCAGAATAGGTTATTTGCTCTTGCTACTCAGTAGGAATCTGAGGCATCGCCTGATGTTGTTACTAGTACATTGCAACTCTTTTTCTATGACATATATTGTTTACTTGATCTGGGGTCTACTCCCTCTTATGTAACCACATTGTGGCTATGTATTTTAGTTTTGATCCTGAGGTTATTTTGGATCCTTTTTCCATTTCTACTTTGGTAAGTGACTTTATGATTGCTAAAATGGTTTATAAAGGGTGTGTGGTATCTGTTAGTAGTAGGCTTACTTTTGTAGATTTGTTTGAACATGATATGGTGGATTTTAACGTTATTCTAGGGATGTATTGGTTACACTTTTGTTACGCATCCTTAGATTATTGGACCAGTAAGGTTGTTTTACGATTCCATGGTGAACTGGTTATTAAATGGGAGGGTGGTTCCTTAGCTCCTTGGGGAAGGTTTATTCCTTATCTTAGAACTTAGAGATTGTCTTTATTATCTGGTCTGGGTTAAAGATTCTAACTTAGAAGGTCCTTCTTCACATTTAGTTTTGGTGGTACTGAGTTTCTAGAGGTCTTTCCAGATGATCTTTTTGGTGTTTCTCTAGATATGGAGATTGAGTTTGGTATTGACTTGGTTTCGGACACTTATCCAAAATATCTATTCCTCCTTATAGAATGGCTTCGGCTGAGTTGAGGGAAATTAGGGAGCAACTTAATGATCTTTTAGATGAGGGTTTTATCCATTCTAGTGTATCCCTGTAGTGTGAACTAGTGATATTCATTTGAAAGAATGATGGTTCCCTTTGAATGTGCATTGACAACTGGAAATCAAATAAAGTAACGGTTAAGAACAAGTATCCTCTCCCAAGGACAGATGACTTGTTTTTCTCAATTACAATTTGCCAAATTCTTTTCTAAGATAGATCTTCAGTTTGGGTATCATTAGCTTATGATTAGGAAGGAGGATATCCCTAAGATAGTTTTTTAAACTCAATATGGGCACTTTGAGTTTCTAGTTATGTCATTCGGTTTAAATAATGCCCCAAAGGTATTTATGGATTTGATGAATAGGGTTTTTAAGCAATTTTTGGAATCTTTTTGTCATTGTGTTCATTGATGATATTTTGGTTTATTCTAAGAGTGAGGTGGATTATGCTAATCACCTTCATGTGGTATTGCAGTCCTTGAAAGAACAACAGTTGTATGCCAAATTCTGTCAGTGTGAATTTTTGTTAAACGCTATAACTTTTCTTGGTCATATTATTTCTAGTGAAGGGATTATTGTGGATTCCCAAAAAGTGGTTGCATTTAAAAGGTTTCTAAGACCGATGACTCCAACCGATATTTAGAACTTCTTAAGTTTGGCTAAATATTGTAGTCGGTTCATGAAATGTTTCTTAATGATAGCTTCCCCATTGACTAAGTAGACTCAGAAGAAGGTAAAGTTTTCTTGGTCGGATTCTAGTGAGGGGAGTTTTGAGAAACTGAAGAATAAGCTAATTTTGGCTTTGATTTTGACATTTCCTGAAAGTAATTAGGGGTTTGTGGTTTACTGTGATGTGTCCTTGGTGGACCTTGGTTGTGTTTTGATGTAGCATAGTAAGGTTATTGCCCATTCTTATAAAAAGTTGAAGGTACATGAGAAGAATTATCTTACTCATTATTTGGAGCTTTTAGCAGTGGTCTTTGCTTTGAAAATTTGGCGACATTATTTATATGGAGTGCATGTGGACATCTTTTCTGATCATAAGAGTCTAAAGTATTTCTTCATTCAGAAGGAGCTAAATTTCAGGCAGAAGAGATTGTTGGAGCTTTCCAAGGACTATGATATGAGTCTTCACTACCTACCAGGTAAAGCTAACGTGGTTGCTAATGCTCTTTGCAGGTTGTTCATGGGTACTTTAGCTTATGTGAGTAAGTAGAAGTGGGAATTGGTGAAAGATATTCATCACTTAGCTAATCTAGGAGTTTGTCTCTTGGACTCCAATGATAGTAGTGTAATGTTATAGGAAGTTCTTCGGTCATCTCTTGGTGCAGAAACAAGGAGAAGTAAATGCTAGACTCCATCTTGATGAAAATAAAGAGTGTTGTTGGTAGGAAAAATATAATTGTGTTTGAGATTAGTGGTGATGGTACTTTGTAGTACCAAGAGAGGTTATATGTTCCTGATGCCGATGGGTTACGACTAAGGGTTTTGGATGAGGTGCAGGAATCCTGCTATGTTGTTCATCTTGGTTCTTTAAAATTGTATCATGATCTCAAGAAGATGTATTGGTGCAATTGTATGAAGAGGGATGTAGCAAATTTTGAGGCCCAACGCCTGGTGTGCCAACAAGTCAAAGTTGAGCACATAAAGCCTGGAGGGTTGTATCAGGAAATTAATTTGCCTGAATAGAAATAGGAGGTAATCAATATTGATTTTATTATTGGTTTTCCTCGATCTCTAAACTATTTTGATTCTATTTAGGTCATCGTGGATAGAATGACAAAGTTCGCTCACTTCTCATCGGTGTAGACTAACTTTTTGTTAGAGGACTATGCGAGGTTGTATCTTCAGGAGATTGTAAAGATGCAGGAGGTACTTGTTTTTATTATCTCTAATCATGTTCATAGTTTTCATCTCATTTTTGGTATTCTTTTCAGAAGGGGTTAGGAACTAAAGTTAGTCTGAGTATTTCTTTTCATCCTAAGATGGATGGGCAAGTTGAAAGGGCTATATAGACATTAGAGGACATACTTCATGCGTGTTTTATTAATTATGGAGGCAACTGAGTTGAGCATATACCTTTGGTAGAGTTTACTTACAACAATAGCTATTATTCTTGCATTGGTGTGGCCTCTTTTATGGTATTGTATGGTAAGAGGTGTAGATCTTCTATTGGGTTTTTAGATCTTGGTAAGTAAGATATGTTTGGTCAAAATTTTGTTTATCAGGCTATGGAAAAGGTAAATGTTATTTGGGATAGTCTTAAGACTACCCAAAGTCGCCAAAGGTCCTATGTGGATGTAAGACGTAGACACTTGGAGTTCGAGGTCGGGGATATGGTGTTCCTAAAGGTATCTCCTATGAAGGGAGTGATGGGATTTGGTAAAATGGGGAGGATCAGTCCCTGGTATATTGGTCCTTATATGGTTTTGCGGAGAGTTGGTAATATGGTGTATGAATTGGAGTTGCCTTCTAGTTTAAGCTCAATTCATCCGGTATTTCCTGTCTCTATTTTGAGAAAGTGTCTTGGTGATCCTTCTTTTGTTATTCCTTTGGAAGGGTTGGGTATATCTGATTCTATTTCTTATGAAGAGGTCCCCATTAAGATACTGGATCCGCATGTTAGTAGGTTACGGACCAAGGAAGTGGCCTCGATTAATATTCTATGGTGGAACTACAAGGTGGAAGAGGATACATGGGAAGCGGAGGTGAACATGAAGTCTAAATATCCGCATTTGTTTTCTGGTTTAGATATTCATGCAGAAGGTATGTGTTCTTGAACACATCATTATTTTATAACTTAGTTAAGGGTTCAAATAGGTCCTTGAATATTTAATTTCTAACTTGGTGAAAGGTTGGATTGATATTTCATAATGCAAATGAATCGCGCTTGTGTTTGACCTATTTTTTTCGTTATTCGAGGATGAATGATCCTAGTGGCGGACACTGAAACACTCTGGGTTTTGGAACCTTAGAAAATTTCCTGTATTTCTAATTTCTGGTCAAGATACGACTACGGGGCACAGGTTGTATGCTGGGTTACGGTTGGTATAGCTTTGTCGTACACTAACTAGTGTTGGTTTTTGGGTTTGATTGGGTTTTGAAATGGGTACGACTTGGAGGATTTGGGTCGTATGGTTTATATGGATTGTATGGTTGGGGTTTTTCCCTTACTTAATCTGAGACATAGTAACTTAAGTTGGTTTTGAGTACGAGTGGTTCAACATGAGTCGTAAGATAGGGTACGAGTCATACCATTGACTCATATAGAAGATAGTGATAAATTGGTAATTAGAGTTGGTTTTGGGAACATTATGCCCAAACATGTTTGATAAAATGCCTTTCATAATGCTTCTATTATACTATGGAGATTTTAATGGAACTATTTTCATACTATGTCTTAGTAATGGAACACTAAATTGCATAAATGTTTTAAATAGTTTGGAATGGTTAAATGGGATGGTTAGGTGGTCATGGTTATGGTTAATTGAATTCCTTGTAGGGTACAATAGAATCCCCCAATTAAACATGTTAATGAAGAACCTATGGGGTACATGGGATTCTCCCAAGCGAACTTAATAATGGAACATTTGTGGGGTACATGGGATATCCCCAAGTTAACTTGATAATGTAATCTATCGGTACATGGGAAACCCTTTAGTTAAAAAGTTTGGCTAAGGACATTTCTTGCAAGCTATAGTCGGCATGGCGATACCACTGCTTAAATCGTTCATTAATAATAGTGGTATGATGGATTGGTTTATGGTAATGGTTTTAATTAGGAAATAATGGCGGGATGTGATAGCTATTATAAAAGTGCGATTCCAATGGATGAACACTGGAAACTCATGTTTGCTTATATAAGGGTTGGTCATAGAAACCATATATGATACTATAAGGTACACTGGAATCCTCTAAGTACACTGTGCATATGTATCATATAGATCAAAGGATACTCAGGAATCCCCTACTCTTATGGTATCTCCAGTTCGTGCGGCTACACACATCGAGGTACATTCAGGGGGTTACACTGAACCCATATAGCTCATGGGTGGTTCTAGAATGGTTAAGCTACACATTCACAGGATAATGGTTTTAAACGTATGTTAAACATAGCCCCCTTCCCTGGCATAGTTATATATGCATATATATGCATGGTTGGTATTCATATTGTCAGTTTACTTGGTTGTACTGGATGACATTATTTTATCCTTATCCTGGGTTCATGGTCGCATTCAGCCACTAACCCTTCTTCAGGAGGCTGTATCCCCACGCGATGCAGGAACCATCCATTCTACTTCCCCACATAGTGATCGAATCTTGGGATCAACTCAGTTGGATTGAAGTGGTGATTTTCCATATTTTGAAAGACTCCATTTCATATCATGGATGTCTTTACAAACTTTGGATATTCTATAGATATTGGTTTTGGCTATGGTCGGGGGTATGTCCCAATGGGATATTGTTTTTCTTTTGGGTAGTAGCTTGTGTGACTACTGTGGGTTGGAATGGGCGGGATCGGTATTGGTGTCAGCCTTAGTATTGTCATTGGTATTGGGGTTGATATTGCTGAACTAGATTTATGATTGTTCCATCCCTTTATATGATGTTATGGACATGAACTTGGTTATTGTTTTGGTTGTTGGCTCATGGTTTACTTTGGTAATTGATTATTGGTATGGGTTTGGACAGTTTGACTTGTTTGGGTCGGTCACGATCTTAGACCTATCCCAGGTTATGGAATTTGTATAAAATACTCTATCTTGTTATATGTTCGGAATGTATCATTGATTATTGGTATGGGTTTGGACAGTTTGACTTGTTTGGGTTGGTCACGATCTTAGACCTATCCCAGGGTATGTAATTTGTATAAAATATTCTATGTTTTTATATGTTCGGAATGTATCATTGAAACATAGAAACATGGAAAACTTAATGAACAACAACAAAATCTGGAGGTAAGGCTAAATCATAAGCCATCTTACCAATGGTACGAAGAATCTAAAAAATGTTCAATATATCTGGGGTTGAGTTTGCGCTTCCTCCCAAAACTTATCGCACCCTTATGGGCGACGCACAGAGGTATACTCAATCACCAACTCCAAATCTCATGGCATAAATCCTACAGTCTGTATAGCCTTCTATCTACTTTGATCTTCCTTCAACCTATCCTTAATCACCCTGCCTCTATTAAACACTCCTGAAGTAAGTCAGTACCACGAGATCTAACCTCGGAAGGGTCAAACCATCTAATCGGGGAATAAAATTGCCTACCATATAAAGCCTCAAAAGGTTCCATCTTAATACTTGAATAATAACTGTTGTTGTATGTGAACTCTATCAAGACTAAATGTTTCTTCCATTAACCCCTAAACTCCATTACAAAGGTTCAGAGAATATCCCCATGAACATAAATAGTCCGCTCTGGTTGGCCATTAGTCTTTGGATGAAAGGTTGTACTAAGGTCCACCTGAGTTTCCAACTCCTCTTGGAAAGCTCTTCAAAAGCTAGAAGTAAACACAAAACCTGGATTAGAAATAATAGAAATAGGCACCCCATGGAAATGAAATATCTCCCACAAATAGGTACGGGCCAACCTCTCGGCACTAAAGGACTTATGAATAGGAATAAAATATGCTGAATTGATCAACTGATCCACAATGACCAAATATCATTGAAACCACGGGAAGCACAAGGCAAACCACTAACAAAGTCCATGGTGATCCGCTCCCACTTCTACACAAGAATAGGAAACCTCTGAATCAATCCACCAGGTCGTTGATGCTTATACTTCACCTGCTGGAAACATAGGTAACGAGCTTCAAAGTCTGCCACACCTCTCTTCCTACCAGTCCACTAATAATGCTGTCTCAAATATCTATAGATCTTAATTGTACCCAAATAAATAGAATACCTAGAGTTGTGAGCGTCATAAAAAATCATTGGAATTAAGTAATCGACCCTCAGAACACATATTCAACTATTAAACATCAAGACACCCATTGAATCCATGGTCGCCCTCTTGGACTCACCATTCATAACTTGATCACAAAGGATGCAAAGTCTATACAATTAAAATAATGACCCCAAATCTACTTAAATAGTGACGACCTAGTCTCAACACTAGAAAGAATCCTCCTAGGGTATGAAATATAAAGTCACACCATCAAATTAGACAAAGACTAAATGTCCCATGCCGATGGCCTCTAAGAAACTAAAATACAAACCAAACTACCTATGATAACTTCCTTTTAACTCAACGCATCTGCTACTGTATTCGCCTTGCTTAGATGATAAAAGATGGAGATATCATTGTCTTTAAGCAATTCCATCCATCTACAGTGCCTAGAGTTTAGCTCTCTCTGGGTTATAAGATGCTGACGACATCAATGATTAGTGAAAATCTCATAATTCACACTATAAAGATAATGCCTCAAAATCTTAAGTGCAATACTACTACCTCCAACTCCAAATAATAAGTGGTGTAGTTGTGCTTTTGTACCTTAACCTTTCTCAAAGCATAAAAAATAATACAACCCTGCTGCATCAATACAGAACCATGGACAATTCCTGAAGCATCACAATACATGGTGATGTCTCACCCTCAACAAAAAGATCCAAAATAAGAGCCGATGTAAAGAACTCCCCAAGCTTACTAAAGCTCCACTCACACTCCTCGATCAATCAGAAAGGAACTTCCTTATGAGTCTATCGGGTAATCGGTGCTAAAATAGTATAAAACCCTCAATAAATTATCTAAGGGTCATGATGTCACTTGTCGCGGCAAACCTTGACAAGTAAGTTGATCATCCAAAATGATACATAAGGGAGAAAAGACAATAACGACCCAAAGGTAAGGCTTCTAGAATAAAGCCAAACTATATAATTATAATGAATACAGAACAGAACATAATCAAGAATACCAAATCCCAAAACCCGGTGTCACAGTGTAAGAACTACAATACAATCCATGAATCAAATACATAATAAAATCCAATAGGAACAACACTGTCTCTGAATACTAGAAAAGACATAGTTTAGTAAAAAAATATAGAAATGTACTTCAAATGTATGAAAATCCAAATGCCACTTTTGATAACTATGAAGGATCCTGAATTGATAAACGTAATGCACACCCAAACTAGAATCTGCACCAAAAGGTCATAAGAGGGGTAAGTAAGGCCCAGTTGTACTTAATAGGTATCAAAGGTCAGTCGAGAAATGTAGAAAATAATGAATACAAAATACACACAAAGGGTACATCACCTGCTATCATAAAATGTCCTATAATACTATCCCATACTGCTTGTACTAACAGTTTTATAATATCCACATATAACACTAAAAATACCAAAAAAGAATACAAGTATACATTTATACCACATATAAGCAAGGAAAATAGAATATAAAATCACCTCACAAGCATAATAAAGTAAATAATATAAGAATGATGATGATGTAATGCACGAGATCATCGTACAACTTTTGAAATCACCGCACAACATTTAAGATAATGGCACGATCTACATATATACCTACATGCTAAAGCTATAAGACATAGGACTCATGGGGGGTTCAGCAACCCATATAGAATCCATATATCCATATCTTCTGTTTGGCATATCCCTTGGAGAGGGTTTTATAATATGTTATATTTTTCATTGAAAAAGGTTTTTTCAGTGTTTTACCATATTTCCAGGATGGTACCACTATTTTATGAATGAGTATGAGGATGTAATTGTAATGACCCTTTCAGTCATTTTTTTTATAATTTCATTTATTTGCAATATTTGAGCTTTTCCATAGTTGCCCCAAGTTATTTATGACTTATTTTGATTAAATGTTTGATTACCGGGCTATTTGTATGGGTTTTTGAGCTAATTCTCAGTTTCAAGTCTTTGCTTGTTCCAAAGGGCCACCGAGCAAAGACTTCAGAAAAATAATCTTGGATTTAAATTCTAAAACAACTCTGAAATATGGTTGTGGGGTCCATATTTTGTCTAAACGACCTTGGATAAAAAATCTAACTTAACCAATACGTCTATAAAATTAAATTTAGTGGGTTTAAACAGTTTATTAGGTAAAATTGGACTCCCAATGAGTTTCGATGGTCAAAAACAAGTTCTTAACTTTATTAGTGTTGGGGCATGTGCGATAATGATTGGGGCATTGTGATTGCACTATTGTGATCGCGATAAGACAATTGTGGTTGAGCAACAGCGATATCAATCCCCAGGACTAAAATATTGATATCTCCTAACATGAAGGGGCCAATGTCATGATTTTGGTCATTTTTTATTCATCTTTGAGACCTAGAAGCCCTAAAAGGGTGTGGCAACTCAAAATTAAGCTTTGTAGATGACTTGGGAGCTTGATTAATATTTTTTTTTGTTAATATCTTCCTAATTAAGGTAAGATTTGATCACTTATTGATGAATGTCATAGTTTTTGACCTAAATCTTCTTAGGTCTTGATTTTACCCCAAACTTTTTTTGGTTTACTGCCATTTTTAATGGTTTTGTTTTCATGAGCATGATATCATGTTCGGTTTATCTCAGAAATATATTTTCATAAGTGGAATCCCCTTTGGGTTTTTGGTGTTGTTTCTGGACCCAGAGCACAATGATGCAATTTAGATATCATTATTCTCATATTAATGAGTAGATTTTAATTTTTGTAATGTGATGGCATTTTGGGATCGAGAAGTAAATGTAGACATTGGTGAATGATGTATGGCTTTGTGATTTGTCTTTGAGGTAGGCTTATACCTACTAAAGATTTTGTGTGTTATATATTTCATGTAAATTTGAATGTTAAAATTGATTATGGGTAGAATGACATATTATTGAATATTAAAGTTGTAGATTAGATAAGGGTTTTGACCCGTAGGTTGAAACGCATAATACCCTTTTGGTATCCTATTGTCTTATCCCTTGATTGGACAAATTTGTAGAATGGATATGATATAATTCTAGATTTTGGATGTGGTTTGAGTGTTGGAATCATGGTTAGTATGACTAACCTTTATTGGGCTTGTCTAATTTTCTTGAAATCTTAATTTGGGTAAAGTTTAGTTAAATGCCCATATTTCTAGATGAAGTTCCTATTTTAGGATTGGTTATGACTTACTTAACATCTAGAAGTTTAAATAGATACCTTATCCTAGTTTAGCATATAAATTGCCTAAATATGAAAATTGAGGATTTGAAGTAGGTTCTTTCAGCCCACCTTAGGCCACGACTTTGGTTACCCCTTGTGGACTTAGTTGTAGACATTGAGCCTAGTTGAGACTATTAAGTCTTTAGAATAAGGTTACTTCGTAGCTTAGAAAATTGTGATGACCTTCATCAGATTATGGTTAATTACCTAAAGAGATTATATTTCTCATAGTTATGGGTTATGACTCATTAATTCATTATGAATCCTAAATATGAGATGCCTCCTTTATGTGAGAGAATTATAGATATGATTTATGTCTTATAAAGATAGTTCTCATGATTATGCTATAAATTATAAATATGAAATGATGTGTTAATATGATTTTGACAAGGGTTTTAAATATGTATTTGGGACAAAGGCCATGATTATGATGTTATAACTGTTCCACACATATTCTTGGGCCTAAGATCGTGTCATTATATGAGTTGACAATCCGGAAAGTTTCTATCCTTGCAAATGATGTGATAGTAGTTTATTGATATATTAATGCTTATGGTTCCATTGTATGAATACTAGTGATGTCATGCATATTGGTACAATGATGATCGTTGCATCGATGATTAATACGATTCTAATTAGATTATAATATTTTATTGTTTTCACTAAGGTTTGAAGCCCACTTTATACCTTAGTAATGGATTTTTTCATAATAATAAATGCCAGTTTTATGAATAAGTTATAGTTAAAAGATGTTAATAATGATATTTTAACGACTTGACCGAGATAAGTTTCGATCTATGATTCGGTATTACTAATTACTCTAGTCATGAAGGATTCTTACCCTTTCTACACTTTACAATAATTTAGTCCAAAAGTTTACTCTGGGAAACAAACTTATAGACTTACACTCTTTTACCCACGACCTGAGCCCATGCACCTATGATATCTAGATACACACCTCTTCATTATTGGATGGAGAACGATGCTGGATTGATAACATAAATTTTGGGCAAAACCTGATGAAAGTTATAATATTAATGTTATATATATATATTCTTATTGATAATTTGATATTGACGATGAGCAATGGATTATGGAAGTATACTCTACCTTACTTCCCTTTTTATTTTTATTTACTTTAACCTTTATAAGACTTGTTCTTTAATTTAGCCATTGTGGGGCTCACTCTCTCATATTGACATTGATTTAGATATTATGATAATATGATGATACCTGGGAAGGCCAAAGTATATTATGTTGATGTGATGATACCCACCAAGGCTGAAGGTTATTATGTTGATGTGATGATACTCAGTAAGGGTGGAGGATGTTATAATGATGATATTAATACATGGTAAGTATGAAGGACTATTATATTATTATGTCTATGTGCATATCTATTGGTTCAAGTCCGACTAGCCCTATGTATTACATAAATATATATATATTCCCATCAAAGTCAGAGAATAATTATAATGAGGATAAGGATAAAATAAAGTTTATGATAGTGATGGGTATGATAATCGTATTATGATATTGTGGATTTTGTTTCTTTCATTCTTGCATGCATATCACCTATCACCAGTATGTGCCTCTGTCTATTAGCTCGTATGGGAAGGGTGCGCAGATATAGGTGATAACTATGCCTTATTGTATTTTATTTTGATTGAACCTTTTGAGATTAGGGTGGTGGGGGTACGCATTAGCTCAACTAGGTATTTGGTTGTCATGAATAGTCGTTACTCGCATTATTATTGATATGGTGACTCAGCATCAAGATTTCAGGTATGATTCTGGTCTTTTCTATCTTACAAGTTCATTACTATGTATGATTTATTCCTGATGAAACTTTTGGATTAGAAACCCTGAGCATGTTAGTACCAAATCCCTCTAGGATTATGAGAGCTTAAAATGAAAATATGATGATCTAGGTTATGCTTCAAGTTAACCTTATAGCTATGCGTATATGTATATCTAGCTATATATAGCTATGGTGTTTCGTATATCCCTTACTTTTTCTTGCTATCATTGTATATTCATTCCTTGGCCTTGTATATTATTAAATATATTCTTCTTTAACCCTTTTTCTCATATAATGGCCAGTGATATACATATAGTATTGAGATTTATAAGTATGGCTGGAATAAGATAGTTCATCCTTGTTACTTTCATAGATTTATTAAGTTAGTCAATCAGACATGACAGGATAGGTTATCCTTATTATCTCATTAGCTATTTATGTGGTTGCTGAACATTGGGTGTAGTTTCCCTTCTATTCTTATATGATATATATATGATTTATCTTTGGTTCTTAGTTTGCAGTTTCCTACTTAGTACCACATGTTTGGTACTCATATTACACTACTACAACCTACAGATCCTTGAACGATTTATCATCATTGATGTGTGCATCATGTGTAGTATCCATGGTTCAAAGACTTAGAGTAAGATCCTAATGTTTTGAGTATTACTTACCTCCTTTTATGTATTAGACTAGTCTCTATTTTGTATTTGAAGTTTAAGTTGTATCAGTGTAACTCCTTTGATATTTCACTTTTGTACTTTTATTATATTAGAAACTCTTGTACAGATACCGAAACACCTTGGATTTTGATCCTAGGAAATTTTCTGAACTTTGAACTCATTGTCCTAGTGACAACTAACCATAATAGTCGTATGGTGTGGATACGGGTCAGGTGACCCAACTTATATGGTATCTAGTGATTTTGTGGTTGGGTTTCTATTGTAGTTACAATTTGTTGGTGAGGGTCATTTAGTTTGGTGATGAATCATTATGACAATCAATTATTTTATTAGAAACTTAGTAACTTGACTTGGCTTTCAGTATTAGTGGCTCACTAAGAGCCATCAGGATAGGTTACGAGTCATTATGGGAAGTCGTATGTTGTCCAGTGTCAATCTCTTTGGATTTTGTCTTGGGTATGACTAGACTATATGAGTCATCTGGTTTGGTCATAAGTAGGGGTTAGGGAGTCGTATCGTGGAAAGTGCATGGATGTACAACTCACTGTCTTGGTGATGACTCTATGGTACAAGTCATATATTGTGGTCATGAGTCACGAGGTCGACTCATAACCTCCTGCGGTAATTATTTAGTTTTAAGTTGGGGGCATTCTGGATATTTCCCCTTTTTAACTCCCTTTGATACCATGACATAAAACACCTTTGAGGACTTCATTAACCTATTATTACCAATCAAACACTCTAAGAATCTCTCTTAAATTTTTGTTTCAAGGAAAGGCTAGGGTTTCTTCAAGATAATCAATTAAGTTTTTCAAGGGTGGTTTCTCATTGTCTTTCTTGGTGTCTAAGGCATGTAACTCCTCCCTCATTATTATTTTGAAAAGATTATGTGTTTTAGTGTATGATTTTGATGATACTGTTATAGTTTGAAATAATGGTTTGGGATTTGGATGTTCATGGTTTAATTATGTTTTCTTTTATTCTTTTAGTATGATTTTGACATTGTGTGATGTATATTAATCGTAAATGGATTTAGGGTATTATGCATTCCCCAAATTATTTGGTTATGGTGTTGAAACTTATGTGCCTTAAACTTGTTTGTTAAAATGCCAATGAGAATGATTTTATCACATAGTTTGACTGCTCCTGATATCTTTGGATTGCATAAATGGTAATGGAACTTGAATAGGTTTGGTTGATTTAAAATAGGTTGGAAGGGCCTTGGTGGCCATGGTTTTCGTTTAATTGGAAACTTTGGAGTCAACTTGGTTTAATGGTTTTGATATGGCATAAAAAGATAGACTTGCAAGATCGAATTTTTATATGATGATACCAACAGTTAATGCCTAAATAAAAGACTCCTTGGTAAATGGTTGGAATGTGTAATTGGTTTTAGTATGGGCTTAAAGGAGGTTGTGTTTGCAAACCCGTAGAAGGTGGAATTCTGGGGAAGGGACCAATACTCGAAACTCATGTATGTTAATATGAGGTTTGGCCATAGTAACCGTGTGCATGATGTTACACTTTATATTCTTGGAGATGTACTAGTTATCGAAGTTTTTTCTTTACTTCATGCGGCTAACATGCACCGAGGCCCTTTCGATTAGGGGAGCTGAACCCATATAGCCCGTGGTGGATATTTAGCATGAAAGAGATACACAGCCTAGGTTAAGATTTTAAATACATTCTAAAACTGGTTCCCTATCATGGTATGGTATATATGTCTATTTTTGATTGAAAATGGTTATTTGATTTGGTTTTTAATAATGGTAGTATTTTACCTTTATCCTTAAGTACATGCTAGCATTCACTCTGCTAGCCGTGTTTGGGCACTGTTTCCCAACGTGATAAAAAACCAGCCATACCACCATTCCTACTACTCAGTGACTTGGATTTGGGGAAAACTTTGAGTCAGATTGAAGTGGTGATCTTTCATACTCTAAAAGACTCTATTTCATACTATGGACTTCATTTTAATATTTTTGTTTCTTGGATTTAGGTTTTGACTATAGTCGGGTTAGAGGCCCTCGACCGATGTTATTTGATTCTGGTTAGAGGCTTTGTTGTCCTACTATGGGCATGGGTGGTGTCGATATTGGTATCAGTCTTGCTATTAGTATTGGCATTGGGTGTTTGCACTAGTTGGATATTTGATTATGATTGTTAGGTTATGGTTTTAGATCTCATTATTGTCTTTAAACTATTATTATTTTATCTTGTTATATGTTTTGACTAAATTTAAAATATTTTAATGGGAGGTTAAGGTTGGTATTGGGGTGGTCTCTGGTCCTAGTTGGACTTAAGATGCCCAACATGACTAGGCTCTTTGGTCCTAGTCGAACTTGAGATGCCCGACACGACTAGGCCCTAGTTCAGGTCATGTAAGATTTGTATCAAAGCTTTAGGTTCATGGTTAATTTAGAGTCCACAAAGCTGTGTCGAGTAGAGTCTTTTTTAAGGGTGTGTAGCATTCCACACTTACAAGGGAGAGGCTACGAGGTATTTAGGTATGTTTCTCTTTTTTGGGATCTATTTTTGAGCTGTAGAGTCTAAGATCCTAAAATCTTTTCTACTTCTCGTTTGTTCACTTTTTAGATAATGCCTACTAGACGATCTAAAGCTCACGAAAACTCCCCTATCCCCCTTGAGGAAAATATTGATGGGACCTATCCTGCTTTTGGGGTCCAGACTTAATCTAGGGGTCCAGTTCATGATTGCCCTTCTAGATTTCCATTGGTTCCCTCCAGTCCTTCTCGAGCTCCTATGGCTGATGTAATGAATGCTGATTTTTGTCAATCTATCCATATGTTAGCATAACTGGTAGCTTCTCAGGATGAGTGTGGTACTTCTATTACTCTATCTTTTAAGGTCACAAGGGCTGGCCAGTTCATGAGGTTGAATCCTCCAACCTTTACTGATGTTAAGGTAGAGGAGGATCCTCAAGTTTTTTTGGATAGTATGGAAAGATCAATATTTTATGTATTATACAAATATGGGAATGGGGAGTTTTTCGTATACCAGTTGAAAGATGTGGCATACCATTGGTATGAAGAATAGGAGTAGCCAAGGGGTGACGATGCTGAGTTAGCTCTATGGGAGGATTTTTCTAATACTTTCCTAGACTATTTGTTTCCTCAAAAGCCGAGAGAAGCTAAGGAGGAAGAGTTTTTAAAATGAAGCAAGGCAAAATGTCAGTCGAGGAGTATGAATTGAAGTTTCACTAGTTATCTTGGTATGCTTCGGAGGTAGTCTCTAGCATGAGGGCTAGAATAAGGAAGTCGCTTTTGTATTATCGCAAGACTTGATTTTAAAGTGTAAGGTTGGCTTGTTGGACAAGGACATGTATATTTTTAGGTTGGTTATGTACATATAATAAGTATAGGAAGAGAAGAATAAGCACGTTGAGATAGAAAAAAGATAGAACAAAAAGTTCAGATTTTTTGAACAGGGTGGTGGCTAAAAACAAAGTGCCAGAGATAGTGGGAAGTAGAACTAAAAAAGTGGGGAATTCTGGGTATTACTCGGTGCCTAGTTCTCCCTACCCAAAGCCATATAGTGATAATAATTTTTAGAGTGGCGATAATTATAGGGTATAGGGTGCCTAATCTCAGCTAGTAAGGCCCAATCAGCTCCATCAGATCCTTCTTATAAATTTTGTAGTTGATTACATCAGGGTTATTGTGATGAAGGAAATGAAAAGTACTTCAACTATGATCAGCCAAGTCACATAGTTAGAAGATGTCGTGTGGCCAAGGTTTCTTTGGGGAATATAAGGTTCTAGTTGCCTCTTCATTAGCTCTGGCACTAATGGGTACACCATCTTGCTTCTTCACTAGTCGAAACAATCTCTATGCTCTTACTTCCTGCTAGGAGTCCAAAGCATCACCTCATGTCATGACTTCTATGTTGAAACTTTTTTTCAAGATGTGTACTATTTACTTAATCTGGGGCCACTCTCTCTTATGTGGCCTTATTTGTGGCTGTGCATTTTTGTTTTGGTCCTGAGTATATTTTGAACCCTTTCTCTATTTCTAACCCAGTGGGTGATTCTCTGGTGGCTAGAAGAGTCAATAGGGGTAGTGTGGTATCTATGGGTATTTGGGAGACTCTGGTGTATCTATTTGAATTTGACATGGTTGGTTTCGATGTCATATTAGGGATGGATTTGTTGTACTCGTGATATGCTTCTCTAGACTATTGGACCTGTAAGGTTGTCTTTGAATTCTCTAATGAGCCAGTTATTAAGTCAGGGGGTGGTTCCCTATCTCTTAAGGGGAATTTCATATCCTATCTTAGTGCTTGGAGATTAATCTCCAAGGGGTATCTCTATCATCTATCCAGGTTAAAGATTCAAACTTCAAGGGTCCTTTTTGCATTCCATTCGGTGGTCAATGAATGTCTTAAGGTCTTCCCTACTGACCTTCCTCGTGCCTTCCTTCTAAGAAGATTGATTTTGGGATTAATCTTGTTCTAGACACTATTCTGATTTCTATTCCTCCATTTAGAATGGCTTTAGCTGAGTTGAAGGAGCTTATAGAGTAACTAAAGGATCATTTATATAGGGGTTTCATCCATTCTAGTGTGTCCCCGTGGGATGCACTGGTGTTATTCGTGCTTAAGAAAGATAGTTCCCTTTAGATGTGTATTAACTACTGGCACTTGAATAAGGTGATGGGAAAAAATAAGTATCATCTTCCCAGGAAAGATAATTTGTTTGATCAGATGTAGGGTGCTAAGTTTTTCTCCAAGATTAATCTATGGTTGGGGTATCATTATTTAAAGATCAGGCAAGTAGATATTCCTAAGACTGACTTCCATTCTCGGCATGGGTAGTTTGAGTTCCTGGTTATGTCCTTTGGATTGACCAAAGCCCTGGCGGCATTTATGGATTTGATAAATATAGTCTTCCCTCAATTTTGGGATTTGTTCTTCATTGTGTTCATAGATGATATTTATGAGTAATCTAAGAGCAACGTAGATGACATTGATTACCTCTACATTGTATTACTGACCCTAGAAGAGAAGCAGTTGTATGACAAATTTTTGAAATGTGAATTATGGTAAAATGTTGTCATTTTTCAAGGTCGTTTCATTTCTAGTGAAGGGATCATAATGGATTCGTAAAATTTGGAGTGGTGAAGAAGTGGCCTAGACCTACGACTCCAACTAATATTCAGAGCTTCTCAGTTTAGCTGGTTACTATAGAAGGATTATGGAAAGTTTTTCTTCTATAGCTACCCTGTTGATGTAAGGCCCCGCATATTTCCCTGGTAGTTTGAGTCGTAGGGCATGTCGAGTGAGGCATGATTTCAACCCTAAAAGATTGAGAAATTTCTTCCTAAGTGAGTAACATATTAACCATATAGAATTTCCCTAATTTCTACTTTTTTTCACGTGGGAAATCTGATAAGCTTTCCATCGATATAAGATTTTCCCAAATCGGACACTCGGGTAAGAAGTTATGGACAATTTAAGCCTTCATTGTAAAATTGCATCGTTTGAGATGCTAGCGCATCGCAGAGAGAGTGCATTAAGCAATTTTCAATTTCAAGTGGGACTCCGCTATTATGGAATATCACGATGGAGTCATAGGTCCCAACCAGTTGGGAATTGCAATGGCTCTACATCGTGGAGGATGCCAATTTCCCAATTGTCAAATTTCAGTGAGCCAGCGCGATTAGTGGCGCATCGCAGAGGCCAGCAAAATTGAGTTCCAATTCAATTGTTCCAGTTTCGTACGATGTTTAAAATGGCGTTTTGGACTTTTTCCAAGCCTATCAAATCGTGGAAATACTAAATCAAAGCCATTTGCAAGCATCCTATAAGGGTTTTATCAAGTTTTCTCTCAACAAGAACCCTAAATACTCAAAACCTCTTCCAAGAATCTCAAGAATCCACCTTGGATTTTCTAAATTGAGTCAAGATTCAAGGTTTCCAAGTCAAGGACCTCAAGAACCCTCATTTTAGAGCAGGAATAGAGTTCCAAAAGTGAACAAGTGTAACCCTTTCACCCTTGTGCCCAAAAGGCTATTTACATCATGATTTTTGCTGAAAATTTATGAGGTTTTTACATGAATTTGAATTGGGGATTTTCACTCATTATGATTGAATTAATTATTTTGATATTTCCCATAATTTTTGAGGCAAATGGCATGTTTTGTACATATTTTATTGAGAAATCGCAGCTGGGTATAAACCCATGATTTTACTCCTTGAGAAGCTAATATTTGCAATGTTTGAAATGTTGAATCATATGACTATATTGAGATTTTGAGATGAAATGGCTGAAATTCCAAGATTTCCATATGATTTATGACTCTACATACTATATATGTCGCTTTTGATAAGTATTAACTTGAGATTGAACTATGGGTTAGTAAGCCGTACTTGAGACTTGTGAAATTATGAACACTTGTTCTATTAGCATCCATGATTTGAGTATTTTGAGAAGATTGAGAAATGAATTGACCTAATGGTCCTTGATCTTTGAAATCCACTTCACTATATGAGATTATTGATTTGATTATTAGGTTCGTGGTGAACCATGTGATTGTTCTAAACGTTGATTTTTATGAGATGAGCATAGATAATCTAAAGGGAGTAGTAGTTTGCACCGAGTGGGTAAGTTACTATGGTTTCTTACCCAAAAACTACGTGCCACCGTAGGTTGGGCCTGAGGTCGAGTTTATGATGATTATGATTGGGCCCGAGGCAGAGTTTCATTTAGTGATCACTAGACCTAGGTTATACTCCTTCGCAAGAGTATGATGCTCCTCCCCAACATGGGGTCTCATCTTTAGGAGGACAAGATGTTGGACTCCATGTAGCTCGCATGGTTTATATCGGTTAGAAGAATCTCCCTTGACCTTTCAAATGATAAGATCAAATACTTCTTTTCCTTCCATATAGTTTATTTTCCTAAATGAAAGCATCTTTCCTTGTTATAGTATTTTCATAAAGCTTTGAAATAAATTGCCTCCGTAAACTAGAATACTTTTTATTTGAAATAGAGTGATATTTCTAAAGCTTGAAATGCGATATTTTCCTTAAGTGAATGAAATGCCTTCAAGTATGTTTTCAAGATATATGGTTTCAAATTCAAAGTATATGAGTTCTAAATGATTATGAAGTGTTGAGCATTGATGAATTTTTACTCTTCATGAGACATATGCATGAGTTGAAAGTATTTTTAAGGCCCCTTAGCCTTTGGGTATTTAGAATAAGAGAAGTTTTCCGATTTTGATGTTAAACCATGATGGTTCATGAGATTTGTGCTACATGCCTCATTCTTTATGATTTATGAGCTTTACATCTTATACTTGCTCAAGCCATGTGAGTCATCTCATAATGCATACATGATTTGATTAAAATCAGATTGTTACTATTTTATTCATATGCATTCACCCTCGTATATTCCAAGTACTGATCCACATATATGTCTAAGTGCTACATTGTGTCATAATGTAGGTTCAGGTGCTCAGTCCCAGCCTCACCCGTGATTCTTCAAGTACTTTGCCTACATTTTCTACAGTGGTGAGTCCTCCTGGTTCAAGGATCGATCTACAAATGTTTCAGTATTTGAGAGACTATTTATTATCTTCTATTTATTTTGAGTCAGTTGGGGACTTGTACCAATGGCTTTCTAGATTTTGATTTATAGAGGCTTTGTCAGACTAGTGTCAGAATTATGATGTGTTGAGGATTCAATATTGTGGTTTTGTTGAGATTTCTCTATATTGTGGTCTTATGGACCAAGTACCTTTTCCATATTTCCTTTCATGTGATATAACTATGATAATTTTGGGTCCATTCTTATCTTGAATTGAGTGTCATTGGTAAAAAATGGCTCTAAGGGTTAGCTTAGGGCTACTCGTAGCCTTAGGCACCGTGTGACGTCCCAGGAGACGATTTTGGGTTATTACAAACTTAGTGTCAGAGCCTAAGGTTTCTAAGGAGTCCTAGGGAGTTTGACAAGCCGCGTTGAGTAGAATCTTGATCATCGGTGTGTAGCATGCCACACCTATGAGTAAGAGGCTAGGAGACCTTTTAGGAAAAAGTTGTTTTTTCTTTCAGATTCTATTATGCCTACAGTTGTCCCTCTTATATAATGATCCGTGCTCTTTTATTTTGAGAAAATACCTCCTTGAAGACCGAATGTCCACGAAAATAATGATGAGCAACCCCCACCTGTTGATCCTTTAAATGCGATGGTGTCCCATGCTAAGTTTAGGGCGGTCTTTCAGGCATTAGCCCAAGCGGTCACCATAAATATTTAAGCCAATAACAAGGCCCTAATTACTAACTAGCAAGGTGGAGATGTAGCTGCAGCTAGGATTTGTGACTTTATGCAGATGAACCCGCCTGAGTTCTATGGGTCAAAGATAGATGAGGACCCACAATTGTACTTGGAAGAGGTGAGGAAGATCATAGATGTGATGCATGTTTCAGAAGAAGAAAGACTTAATTTGGCATCCTATAGACTGAAGGATATTACTTATGATTGAGTTTTGTTATGGAGGAAGGGTAGAGGTGAGAATGCCGCTCCTATGACTTGGCAAGTTTTCTAAGATGCCTTCTTAGATCAGTTCTTTCCACTTGAGATGAGAGAGGAAAAGATTGAGGAGTTCATGAACTTGAGATAGGGCTTCATGACTGTTAAAGAGTACTGTTTGAAGTTCAATCAGTTAGCCAAGTACGCTCCTGATTTAATTTCTGACACTTGGGATAGTATAAGTAAGTTTGTGACCGATGTTTCTGGGATGGTACTGAAGGAGTGTAGGGCCGTAATATTGCATAATAATATGGATCTGGCTAGGTTGATGACGCATGCCCAACAGATAGAGGTGGATAAACTTAGAGAAAGATATCGAATAAGGGGTAGCAAAAGGGCAAGATCTGATAAACATGAGTTTAAAAGGCCTAGGTTCCAAGAGGGAACAACCCCCAGTTTCAGAGACGTCCGTTTATTCAAGTTCCTTCTTTAGCTAGTGTTCTTGCGCTTAGAGGTAGGCCGGAGAAAAGGAGCAGGTATTTCATTTCTGGGCCGTAGAACAGTGTTGGTAATAGGCCCCATTATCCTTCTTGTGCTAAATGTGGTAGGAATCATCTTGGGGAGTGTTTCGGAGATGTGAGGGGCTGTTTTGGTTGTGGCAAGCAGGGCCACAGACTTAGAGATTGACCCCATGCCAAATAGGGGACCAGAGATACCCGACCTCAGGCACAGGCTGCTAGTGCACCAGCTTCGGTCCTCATTCCACCCCTGCTCAGGGTGCTTCTTCTAGCACCGCTGGTAGTCAGCGCCAGAATAGGTTCTATGCTTTGCCACCTAGTCAAGAGATGAAGGACTCCCTTGATGTTGTTACTGGTATGTTCCATGTCTTTTGTCTTGATCTGTATGCATTGTTGGACCCCGAGTCAAGTCTCTCTTATGTGACCCTACTTGTAGCTGTAAATTTCAAAATGAGTCCCAAAAAGATTTCTAAGCCTTTCCTAGTTTCTACACCAGTCGGAGAGTCTATTGTTGCTAAACAACTATTTAGGAATTGCCCTGTTACTGTTCTTCATAGAGTCATACTTGCGGATTTGATAGAATTAGACATGATAGATTTTGACCATATTCTGGGTATGGATTGGCTTCATTCTTGCTATGCATCTATAGATTTTCATAACCATGTATTCAAGTTCCAATTTCCTGATGAACTAGTGTTTGAGTGGTCCGGGAGTTCGGTATCTCCTAAGAGTCATTTTATCTCCTATATCAAAGCCAAAAAGCTTATATCCAAAGGTTGCATCTACCACCTAGTTAGGGTCAAGGAAACTAAGTTCGAGACTCCAACTATCCAGTCAGTTAATATTGTTAATGAGTTCCCCGATGTCTTTCTAAAAGATCTCCCAGGGGTACCTCCAGATAGAGAGATAGAGTTCAAAATTGACCTTTTTCCCAACACTCAGCCTATTTGCATTCCGCCATATCATATGGCACCTACCGAGCTTAAGAAGTTGAAGGAGCCATTCAAAGATCTCTTAGACAAAGGTTTCATTAGACCCAGTATTTCTCCTTGGGTCAGACCTATTTTGTTCGTGCGAAAGAAAGATAGATCTTTCCGTATGTGCATTGACTACCGTCAAATGAACAAGGTCATGGTAAAAAATAAGTATCGTCTTTTGAGAATTGATGACCTATTTGATCAGTTGCAAGGTGCAACTTATTTTTCCAAGATACACCTTAGATCCGGCTATCATTAACTTAAAGTGAGGGAATATGATATTCCAAAGACAGCCTTCCAAACCCGTTATGGTCACTTTGAGTTTCTAGTCATATCTTTCGAGCTAACCAATGCCCCAACAGACTTCATGAAACTCATGAATGGAGTTTTTAAGCAATACCTTGATACGTTCATCATTATCTTCATAGATGACATCCTTGTGTACTTCTGTGATGAGAATGAGCACGCAGCTCATCTTAGAATTGTCTTGCAAGCTCTTAGAGATCACCTGTTGTATGCTAAATTTAATATGTGTGAATTTTGGCTAAGGTCTGTAGCCTTTTTGGGTCATGTTGTTTCAGCTAAGGGTATTAAAGTTGATCCCTAAAAGACAAAAGCTGTGAGAAACTGGCCTAGACCTACTTGGAGTTTCTTGGGTCTAGCAGGCTATTACCATCGTTTTGTTGAGGGTTTCTCTTCCCCTGTATCTCCTACAACCCGATTGAACAAATAAAGGTTAAATTCTAGTGGTCCGATTCCTGTGAGAAGAGTTTACAGGAGTTGAAGACTCGACTCCCTTCAGCCCCTGTGTTGACTTTGCCTGATGGTACTGATGGTTTTGTTGTGTATTGTGATGCCTCTAGAGTTGGTTTGGGTTGTGTGTTGATGAAAAGGGCTTAGTTTATATCCTATGCCTCTAGACAGTTGAAGCCACATGAAAAGAGCTACCCGACCCATGATCTGGAGTTAGCTGCTATAGTTTTTTCTTTGAAAATTTGGAGACACTATCTTTATGGTGTCCATGTTGATGTGTTTACTGATCATAAAAGCTTGCAGTACGTGTTTACCCAGAAAGAGTTGAATATTAGATAGAGGAGGTGGTTAGAGTTATTGAAAGATTATGATATGAGTGTATTGTATCACCTGAGCAAGGCCAATGTGGTGGCAGATGCCCTTAGCAGATTGTCCATGGTTAGTATTGCACATATTGAGGAAGGTAAGAGAGAGTTAGCTTATGATGTTCATTGTTTGGCTAGTTTGGGCAGTGGAAGGGAGTATGTTGGTGAAGAGTAGTTCTGAATCTTCTTTAGTTTCGAAAGTAAAGGAGAAGCAAGATAGGGATCCTAGTTTGGTCAAACTGAAGGAGTCAGTTAAGGTCCAAAAGGTCGAGGTTTTCTCCCAAGGGAGAGATGGTGTGTTGAGGGTGCATGGTAGGTTATGTATTCCGTGTGTTGATGATTTGAGGTGGAGGATTATGGGTGAAGTGCATGGCGCGCGTTATTCCATTCATCCCGGTACTACCAAGATGTATCGCAACTTGCGGGAAATCTACTGGTGGAACAGCATGAAGAAAGACATCGCCGAGTTTGTAGCAAAGTGTGCGACATGTCAATAGGTTAAGGTAGAGCACCAAAGACTGGGTGGTGTAATGCAAGAGTTTAGTATACCCACTTGGAAGTGGGAGATGGTGAATATGGACTTCGTGACCGGGTTGCCTCTTTCGCGTCATCATCATGATTCTATTTGGGTTGTTGTGGATAGGTTGACTAAGTCTGCACATTTCTTGCCCATACATACATCTTATACGAATGAGGATTATGCTAGATTGTATGTCTGGGAGTTGGTCAGACTACATGGAGTTCCCTCGTCTATCATTTTGGATAGGGGTACTCAATTTACTTCTCAGTTTTAAAGGACATTTCCGCAAGGTCTTGGCACCCAAGTTCTTTTGAGTTCAGCTTTTCACCCGCAAACAGATGGTTAGGCTGAGAGGACCATTTAGACCCTAGAGGATATGTTGAAGACGTGCGCTCTTGATTTCAAAGAAAGTTGGGATGTGCATTTGGCATTGATAGAGTTCGCCTATAACAATAGTTTCCATGCTAGCATTAAGATGGAACCATTTGAATCTTTGTATGGTAGGAGGTGTAGATCACCCATAGGTTAGTTTGAAGTGGGCGAAGCTTCCGCGTGTGGTGATGATGTAGTGTTTGAAGCTATGGAGAAAGTTAATTTGATTAGAGAAAGGTTGAAGACCACTCAGAGTCATCAAAAGTCTTACGCTGATGTAAGGAGGAGAGATCTTGAGTTTAAGGTAGGTGATTTGGTGTACTTGAAGATTTCACCCATGAAAGGGGTAAAGAGGTTTGGTAGGAAGGGAAAGCTTAGTCCTCATTATGTTGGCCTGTATAGAGTCTTGAGCCATGTTGGTAAAGTGGCTTATAAGGTTGAGTTTCCCTCGGAGTTGTCCGCCGTTCATCCTATCTTTTATGTCTCCATGCTTAAGAAACATATTGGTGATTCCGTTGTGGTTGATCCTTCAGAGAGTGTTGATATTCAGGATAGCCTTTCCTTCGATGAGATTCCCATAGAGATCCTAGATTTTCAGATCCGTAGACTAAGGAACAAAGAAGTTCCCTTGGTCAATGTTTTGCAGCGGAACCAATTCGTTGAGAATGCTACTTGGGAGGCGGAAGCGGACATGCATCAAAAATACCTGCACCTCTTTTTCGCAAGTTCAAATCAATTTGAAGGTACCATTCTTCCTTGATTCAGCTTTTCTAATCTAAAGTTCAGCTATGTATCTATCTTTGTATGAGTTCTTACGATATTCGGAGTGGTCATGAGTTTAGGAAGATCTTGAACCGTTTAGTAATTGTTTTGGCTGTGTGTACTCAATTTTTCCTGTATTTCGAACCTAACTAATAACATTCAAGGACGAATGTTCCCAAGGGGGGATATTGTAATGCCTTATAAAGTTTCCTCATAGTTTGAGTCATAGGGCATGTCGAGTAAGGCGTGATTCCGACCCTAAAAGAATGAGAAGTTGCTTCCTAAGTGTGTAACATGTTAACCATATAGAATTTTCCTAATTTCTACATTTTACCATGTAGGAAATTTGATAAGCTTTCCATCGATACAAGATTTGCCCAAATTGGAGACTCGGGTAAGAAGTTATGGCCAATTTAAGCCTTCTTCATAAAACTGCATCGTATGAGAGCCTAGCGCATCGCGAAGAGGGTACATTAAGAAATTGTCAATTTCCAGTGGGACTCCGCGATTGTGGCTCATTGTGGAGGAGTCCCAGGTCCAAACTAGTTAGAAATTGCAATGGATCCGCATCGCAGAGGATACCATTTGCCTAATTGTCAAATTGCAGTGAGCCGGTGTGATTAATGGTGCGTCGCAGAGGCCAGCAAAATTGGGTTCCAGTTCAATTTTTACAGTTTTGCACAGATGTTTAAAAGGGCATTTTGGACTTTTTCCAAGCCTATAAAATCGTGGAAACACTAAATCAAAGTCGTTTGCAACCATGCTATAAGGGTTTTATCAAGTTTTCTCTCAACAAGACACCTAAATACTCAAAACCTCTTCCAAGAATCTCAAGAATCCACCATGGATTTTCTAAATTGAGTCAAGATTTAAGGTTTCCAAGTCAAGGACATCAACAACCCTCATTCTAGATAAAGAATAGATTTCCAAAAGTGAGAGTTTATCCAAAGCTTCTAACTCAAGGTATGTGGAATTTTTGAACAAGGGTAACCCTTTCACCCTTGTTCCCAAAAAGCTATTTACATTATGATTTTTGCTGAAAATTTATGAGGTTTTTACACGAATTTGAATTGGGGGTTTTCACCCATTATGATTGAATGCATTATTTTGATATTTCCCATGATTTATTAGTCAAATGGGATAATGTCTACATGTTTTATTGAGAAATTGCAGCTGGGTATAAACCCATGATTTTACTCCTTGAGAAGCTAATATTTGCAATGTTTGAAATGTCGAAGCATATGACTATATTGAGATTTTACGATAAAATGGCTGAAATTCTGAGATTTCCATATGATTTATGACTCTATATACTATATATATTGCTTTTGATAACCATTAACATGAGATTGAACTATGGGTTAGTAAGCCCTATTTGAGACTTGTGAAATTATGAACTCTTGTGCTATAAGTACCCATGATTTGAGTATTTTGAGATGATTGAGAAATGAATTGACCTAATGGTCCTTGAGCTTTGAAATCTACTTCACTAAATGAGATTATCGATTTGATTATTGGGTTCATGGTGAACCATGTGATTGTTCTAAAAGTGTATTCTTATGAGATGAGCGCAGAGCACCAAGTGGGTATTTTACTACGGTTTCTTCCCCAAAACTATGTGCCACCATAGGTTGGGCCTGAGGCTGAGTTTATGATGATTATGATTGGGTCCGAGGCCGAGTTTCGTTTAGTGATCACTAGACCTAGGTTATACTCCTTGGCAAGAGTATGCCGCTCCTCCCCAATGTGGGGTCTCTTCCTTAGGAGGACAAAATGTTGGACTCCATATAGCTCACATGGCTTATGTCGGTTACGAGAATCTCCCTTGCCATTTCAAACGATGAGATCAAATACTTATTTTCCTTCCCTATAGTTTATTTTCCTAAATGAAAGCATTTTTCTTGTTATAGTATTTTCATAAAGCTTTGAGATAAATTGCCTCCGTAAACTAGAATAATTTCTATTTGAAATAGAGTGATTTTCCTTAAGCTTGAAATGCGATATTTTCCTTAAGTGAATGAAATGCCTTCAAGTATGTTTTCAAGATATATGGTTCTGAATTCAAAGTATATGAGTTATAAATAATTATGAAGTATTGAGCATTGAAGAAGTTTTACTCTCCATGAGACATATGCATGAGTTGAAAGTATTGTTTAAGGCTCTTTAGCCTTTGGGTATTTAGAATAAGAGAAGTTTTTCGGTTTTGATGTTAAACAATGATAAATCATGAGATTTGTGTTACATGCCTCATTCTTTATGATTTTTGAGATTTACATCTTATACTTGCTTAAGCCATGTGAGTCATCTCATAATGCATACATGATTTGATTAAAATCAGATTGTTACTATTTTTTTCATAAACATTCACCCTCGCATACTCATTACATTCCTAGTACTGATCCACATATATGTCTATGTGCTACATTGTATCATAATGTAGGTTCAGGTGCTCAGTTCCAGCCTCGCCCGTGATTCTTCGAGTACCTTGCCTACGTTTTCTACAGTGGTGAGTCCTCCTGATTTGAGGACCGATCTACAGATATTTTAGTGTTTGAAAGACTATGTTTTATCTTTAGTTCATTTTGAGTCAGTTGGAGACTTGTCCCAATGGCTCTCTAGATTTTGATTTGTAGAGGCTTTGTCAGACTAGTGTCAGACTTGTGATATATCGAGGATTCGATATTGTGATTTTGTTGAGATTTCTCTATATTTTGGTGTTATGGACCGAGTACCTTTTCCATATTTCCTTTCATGTGATATGAATATGCTAATGTTGAGTCCATTCTTATCTTGAATTGAGTTTCATTGGTAGAAACCGGCTCTAAGGGTTAGCTTGGGGCTACTCGTAGCCCTAGGCACCGTGTGACATCCTTGGAGATGATTTTGGGTCATTACAGTTGACTAAGTTGACTCAGAAAGAGTTAGAGTTCATGTTGTCTGATGCTTGTGAGGGTAGTTTTGAGAAGCTGAAAGATAATATGACATTGGCTCTAGTGTTGTCTTTGCTCGAAGGCATGAAGGGATTTTTGGTCTATTGTGATGCATCCCGTCTAGGGATTTGTTGCATCTAAATGAAGCATGGCAAGGTGATAGCTTATGCCTCTAGATAGTTTAAGGTACATTAGTAGAATTATCTAACTCATGACTTAAAGATATTGGCTATGGTGTTCGCATTAAAAATCTAGTATCACTATTTGTATGGAGTGCATGTGGATATCATTTTCAACCATAAGAGCCTGCAATATGTGTTTACTAAAAAGATCTTAACCTCAAGCAAAGGAGATGGCTTAAGCTTCTCAAGAATTATAACATGAGTTTTCACTACCATCGATGTAAATCAAAGTGGTTGCTGATGCTCTTAGAAGGTTATCCATAGAGAGTATAGCTCTTGTGAAAAAGGAGAACCAGGAGTTGGTGGAGGATATTCACCATTTAGCTTACCTTAAAGTTCACCTCTTAGACTTTAAGGATGGTGGTGTTTTTGTTTAGTAGGTGGCACAGTCATTTCTTGGTGCTGAAATCAAGTAGAAGTAAGTGTTAGATCCTATTTTGATGAGGATCAAGGGTGATGTAGATGGGCAGAAGGTCATGGCTTTTTAGATTATTGGTGATGGCACCTTGCCGTACCAAGAAAGATTCTGTGTTCTTGATATAGATGGCTTGAGGGAAAGGATCTTAGTTGAGGCGCATGTGTCACATTATGTTATTCACCCTGGTTTGAAAAAATATGTATCATCACCTTAAGGAGATGTATTGGTGGAATAATATAAAGCGAGATATGCGTAGTTTTGTAACTAAGTGTGTGGTGTGCCAAAAGTGAAGGTTGACCACATGAGGCCTAAAGTATTGTATCAAGAAATTAATTTTCCTGTGTGGAAGTGGGATATGATAAACATGGATTTCATTATCAGTCTCTTGAAATTAGTTCAACTTAATTTGGGTCATCATGGATAGGATGATAAAGTATGCCCACTTTTTTTCTAGTGAGGACTAATTTCTCGATTGAGGATTATGCTAGGTTGTGTCTGTAAAAGATTGTGAAGTTACATGGGGTATCTTTTTCTATTATATTAGATTTCGATACAATGTTTTCATCCCACTTTTGGCAGTCATTTTAGAAAGGCTTGGGGACCAAGGTGAGTCTTAATACTATTTTCCACCTACAGTCGGATGGGAAGTGAAAGGGACTATTCAAATGTTGGAGGATATGCTTTGAGCTTGTGTGATTGACTATTGTGGTAGTTGGGTTGAGCATTTGCCTCTTATAGAGTTTGGCTATTACAATAGTTACCACTATAACATAGGAATGGATCCATTTTAGGTGTTGTATTGTAGGAGGTGTAGGTCTTCTATGGGTGGTTCAATATTAGTGAGGCAGGGATGTTTTGCCCGGATTCGGTTCACCAAGCCATGGAAAATGTAAAGGTGATTTGGGATAGGCTTAAAGCTTCCTAAAGTCATCAAAACTCCTATACGGATTTAAGGTGTAGAAAGTTAGAATTGGAGGTTGGGGATAAGGTGTTCTTGAAGGTATCTCCTAGGAAGGGAGTGATGCAGTTTAGGAAGAAGGGGAATCTCAGTCCCTGGTATGTCGGTCAGTACTTGGATTTTTGGAGGGTTGGCAATGTTTTGTATGAGTTGGAGTTGCCTTCTAGTTTGAGCTCCATTGAGCCGGTGTTCCATGTGTTTATTTTGAGGAAGTGTTTGGGTGATTCATCGCAAATTGTGCCTATCAATGATATTGGTATTTTGAATTCTCTATCATATGAGGAGGTCCCAGTTCAGATCTTGAATCGATAGGTTCATCGATTATGGACCAAGGATGTGGCCTCAGTAAAGGTTCTATGGAGGAAACATATGGTGGAAGAGGCTACATGAGAAGCTGAGAGGAAATGGAGTCTAAGTACTTGTTCCTATTCTACATTCCAGAAATTTGTGCTTGAGGTATGTGTTATTCTTAACATCTTTAGTTTCTAACTTAGTTATGGGTAAGACTAGAGGCATGTGGGGTCCATATTATGCTTGTACTGCCTTGTTCCATCATTTGAGGACATATGATCCATGTGGGAGAGAATTGAAACACCCTGGGTTTTAACCCTTGCAAAATTTCAAGAGCTTTGACATCACTGTCCTAGTGAGGACTCACCATATGAATAATATGGTATGGGTACGGGGAAGGTGACCTAACTTGTAAGGTGTCCAGTGATTAGTGGCTGGGTTTCTATTGTGGTTATGACTTGGAGTTCAGGGTCGTTTTGTTTGGTATCAACTCGTTAGGATGATCCTTCATTTAATCAGAAACTTAGTAACTTGACATGGCTCTGAGTACAAGTGTCTAACTAAGAGCCGTGAGGATAGGTTCCGTGTTATTGTGCGAAGCAGTATGTTGTCAAGTGTCAATCAATTTTGATTCTATCTTGGGTAGGACTGGACCATACGAGTCGTATAGTCTGGTCACGAGTGGGGGTCAGGGAGTCGTATGGTGGACAGTAAATGGATGTCCAACTCACTATCTTGGTGCCACTCAATGGTATGAGTTGTATGTTTTGGTCACAAGTCACGGGGTCGACTCGTAACAACCTGCGGTAATTTTTTAGTTTTAAGTTGGCGACATTTTAGACATTTCCCCTTTTTAAATCTCTAAGATACCACGACATAAAACACCTTTGGAGACTTCATTAACCTATTATTCCTAATCAAACACTCTTAAAATCTCTCTCTAACTCTTGGTTTAAGCAAAGGCTAGGCTTTCCTCAAGATAATCAATTAAGGTTTTCAAGGGTGGTTTCTCGCCATCTTCCTTAGTGTCTAAGGCATGTTACTCCTCCATCATTGTTATTTTGTAAAGAGTATGTGTTTTAATGTATGATTTTCATGATATTGTTATGATTTGAAATAATGATTGGGGGTTTTGGATGTTCATGGTTGCATAATGTTTCTCATGATTTAATTTTGTTTTCTTTCTCGCTTTTAGTGTGATTTTGACATTGTGGGATGATTTTGACATTCCTGGTGATTTCGTATGATTCCCCAAATTACTTGGTCCTGGTTTTGAAACTTATCTGCCCTCAATTTGTTTGTTAAAATACTAACGAGAATGATTTTTTCACATAGTTTGACTACTCATCATATCTTTGCATAGCATAAATGCTAATGGAACCTGAATTGGTCTAGTTGATTTTAAATTGGTGGAAAAGACTTAGTGGCCATGGTTTTGGTTTAATTGAAAACTTTGTCGTCAACTTGGTTTAATGGTTTGGGTATGACATAAAAGAATAGACTTGAAATCTCTAATTTTGGTACGACGATACCAACAGTTAATGCCTAAACAAAAGTCTTGATGGTAAATGGTTGAAATGTGTAATTGGTTTTTAAATGGGTTTAAAGGGGCTTGTGTTAGCAAAGCCATGGAAGGTAAGGTGACATGACATGATCGGAGGCCTTGTCATAATAGGCATCCCAAGCCCAACCGGGACTAGGGACCACCCCTTGTTACCCAACCCAACAACCAATTAACATACCTTGAGTCGGCAGAATTCTAAACATATAAAAAGATAGCATAACTGGACAAGGACTGAATTTGGGATAGGTCTATTCCTAGACCAACACTACCAAGTCATCCCGTCCGCCAACCCGTAACAACCAAAATACCAAACCAAACAAATATCGATCCTAGGGTCATAAACAAGGACATGACCAAATGAGTTCCAAAAGATAATAATATGATTAATCCTAAAATAAAAGAGGATGGAACAACCAACAATATCATCAACCGATATCAGCCCCAATACCAATACCAATACCAATGCTAACAATGACACCAATATCGATCCCGCCCATTCTAACTCGTAGTAGTACCATAAAGCTTTGAACCAAAAGAGTAAGAATATCCGGATGGGACATACTCCCAACCATAACAAAAAAGCAATATCTAGAAATAAATCATAATGAATAAAATTATCCATAACATGAAATGAAGTCTTCTAGAAAGATGGAAGCTCACCACCTCAATAAAACAGCCGTCCTCGAGTTAGTCACTCTATAAGAAGTGTAGAATGGTTGGTTACTGCATATCGTGGGTATACAACCGCTCAAAGAAAGGTTAGCAGGTGAATGCTAGCATGAACTCAGGATAAGGATAAAAAAATTCCATTGAAAAACAATGTAAAATCATCAATATGCATACAAACCATACATATATATATATATCCATTCCGGGAAAGGGAACTGGTTTTAGCATGACATTAAAACTTTATCTGAGTTGTGTAGTGTTGCTGTCCTAAACCACCCACAACCTATATGGGTCAAGCTCTCCTGCTGAAAGGAACCCAATGCGTAAAGCCGCACGACCAGGGAAGAAAACTTTTGATGGCACGTATATTCCCCAAATAAAAAGTGTGACATCATGCACACGGTCACTTGGACCTAACCTCACATAGGCAAATATGAGTTTTCAGTTTTGGTCCCATCAGGACCTCTACCTTCCACGACTTTGCTACATACCCTACCACTATTTCTCAATTTAAAACATTACCAAGAAATCAGCCAATCCATTAACCATTTATTAACCAAGGCTATTAGTAGTGGCATCAACATACCAACTATACTTGCAAGTTTTGTCCATAGCCAACAATATATAGGTTTACGGGATTCCATGTACCCTTCCATTAACCATATTAAACCATTTGGAGGATTCCCATGTACCCCACAAGAATAACCATTTAGCCTTTTACATTTCCAAACCCTTTAAACTATGCATAATTCCCTTACAAAGTTAAAAACAAGTAAGAGTTCGATTAAAAATGATCAATGCAATGAAAACATCCTTATAGGCATTTTGTCAAACACATTGGGAGCATAACATATCCAAAACCAATTCCAATTACCATTTAACCATTCCCATGCAATACAATTATCCAAAACCACCAATTAATTATGTAAATACATAATTAAAAACATGGGAAACCATAACTAATCATTTATTATCAAAACCCCCAAATCATAGTAGAAAACCTAAAATCATACAACAATGAAATCATTAAAATCATTCATAAATACCTTGACTTAGTTGGAACTAATAGTGAGGGAAGCGAACATACCTTGATTGACGAAGTAGATAGAAAAAAACCACTAACGAGATCTCCCAAATTAGTCCTCTAGTTGAAACCCTAAATTTCTTTCCCAAAAGCTTTTGAGAGAATTATAGAGTGTTTAGGAAGATTTTATAAGGGTTAATGAATAGAATAATAGGGTAAATAACCTTCCAAATAAGTTAGAAGTCGTGGGGACTTATTAGGGTAAGTGGGGAAATGTCCATAATACCCTCACTAAAGTTGCACAAAAATCCTATCTCAAGGGTACAAGTAACCCTCACGAGTCATACCCTTCGATACAAGTGGTAACTACCACTCATATCCTAAGCCTCAACCATTGGACCCAACACTATCTAGTGTATGACTCATCCTTCCCAAGTTTTATTGATAGCATACAATTCGTAGCCTTCACTCGTATTCTTGGCAGGATAGAATCACTGTTTGTTAGAACATTGTCCACCATATAAGTTCGTGGTACGATTTGTGCCCTAACTTATGGCTCACAATGAGCCACTCATACTCATATCCAATTTAAGCATCCAAGTCTAAGATTAAGCTAAGGAAAACCTAACCTAAATGATCCGTATCCAATCATACGACTCATACAATCCAAGTCATACCCACTTCAATGACCAAAATCCATCCCACCAACTAACACTGGTCGGAATACAATTAGACATACCATTTGTACCCCAACATACAGCTCGTACCCAAGAATCGTATTGGGTCCCGAGACCAGCAATCCATGAAATGTTCTAAGGGTCAAAACGCAGGGTGTTTCAGTCTCCCCATTTAGGAACATTCATCCTCGAATGACGGATAAGGTAGGGGTAACAACATCACGAGTAATTTGCATTATCAAATATATTTCCAATATTTAATAAATCTTGAAAATGAAGAGGAAAAGATGTTAATTTTTCGTTTAACAAACTCAGAAAATAAAGATGTGTTGAAGACATATACCTTTCGCATGAATCTCAAGAGAAGAAAATAGATGCAAATACTTGGACTTTTCGTCCTCCTTCGCTTCCTATGTAGATTCTTCCACCTTATGGTTCTGCTAGAGATCCTTAACTAAAGCAACATCCTTTATCGCAATCGAGGTACCTTTCTATACAAGATCTCAATTGGGATTTCCTTATAAGACAAAGAATCTGAGATACCCAACCCTTCCAAAGGAACAATTGAAGAAGGATTACCAAGACACTTTCTCACCACAGAGATATGAAATACTGGATGAATCGAGCTCAAGGTCGAAGGTAACTCAAAATTATAAGAAACATTACCAACCCTCAAAAAAATATCATAAGGACCAACATAGCGGGGACTGAGCTTCCCTTCTTACCAAAATGCAATACTCCCTTCATGGGAGATATCTTGACGAAAACCTTATCCTCAATTTCAAACTCCAAGTCTCTACGCCTAACATCCGTATAGGACTTTTGGAGACTTTGGGCAGCCTTAAGCCTATCCCGAATCACCTTCACCTTCTCCATAGCCTGGAAAACCAAGTCGGGAACTAACATATCCACCTCCTAAGGGTCAAACCAACAAATAGGATATCTACACCTTCTACAGTACAATGCCTTAAAAGAAGCCATACCAATACTAGAATGATAGCAATTATTGTAAGCAAGCTCTACCAAAGGCAGATGTTGAACCCAATTGCCTCCATAATCAATAACACAAGCCCAAAGCATTTCTTGTAATATCTGAATAGTTCCCTCTGATTTTCCATCCATCAGTGGGTAAAAAGTTGTACTCAGACTGACCTTAGTCCCTAATCTTTTTTGGAAAGATTGCAAGAAGTGAGACGTAAATTGTGTGCCACTATCAGAAATAATCTAAACAGGTACCCCATGCAACTTTACAATCTCCTAAAGATATAACTTCGCATAATCCTCCGCTGAAAAGGTAGTCCTCACTAACAAGAAGTGAGCAGACTTTGTCATTCTATCCCCAATGACCCAAATTAAATCATATTGATTCTGAGACCAAGGAAGACTAGTAACAAAATCTATATTGATTACCTCTAATTTCCATTCGAGAAAAACAATTTCTTGATATAACCCACCAAGTCTTATGTGTTAAACTTTAACTTGTTGACACACCAAGCACTTGGCCATAAAATCAGACACATCTCTCTTTTTATTGTTCTACTAATACATCTCCTTTAGATCATGATACATCTTCATAGAGCCAAGATAAACAACATAGTGTGACTCATGTGCCTCATCCAAAATCCTTTGTCGCTAATCGTTGACAACAGGAACACACAAACTCCATTAATACCATCATTTATGATTACCACTGATCTCAAAAACCATCAACTTTTGTCCACCAATATAACCATTAATTGTCATCAATACAGGATACTACACTTGCTACTTTTTGATCCTTACACCAAGAGATGATCAAACCACTTCTTATACCATTACACATCCATCCTTAGAGTCCAAGAGACGAACTCCAAGATTAGCCAAGTAGTGAATATCCTTCTCTAGTTCCCACTTTCCTTTTTACGCATGAGCCAAGCTCCCCATGGACAACTTGCTGAGAGCATCAAAAACTACGTTAGCCTTACCTGGGTGATAGTGAAGACTCATATCATAGTCCTTGAGAAGTTCAATCCATCTACTTTACTTGACATTGAGTTTCTTGTCAGTGAACTCATAATGTAGACTCTTATGATCATAAAAGATGTCCACATGTACACCATACAAAAAATGGTGCCATATTTTTAAAGCAAACCAATTTGCCAAAAGCTCCAAATCACAAGTAGGATAGTTTCTCTTATGTACCTTCAACTGCCTGGAAGCATAAGCAATCATCTTTCCATACTACATAGAAACTCAACCAAGACCTACTTGAGATGCATTAGACCATGAATCTATTATTTTCTTTCAGCAAAGTCAGAATTAGAGTCAAAGTAAACTTATCTTTCAACTTCTCAAAACTCCCCTCACAAGCATCCTACCAAGAAAACTTTACCTTCTTCTAAGTCAACTTAGTCAAAGGGGCAGCTATCAACAAAAAGCCTTCCACAAACCACCTATAATACCTAACCATGCCCTAGAAGCTCCGAATATTGATTGGATTCATGGTTCTAGGCCATCTCTTAACCATAACAACCTTTTGAGGATCCACCATGATCCCCTTCCTAGAAATACTATGGCCAAGAAAAGTCACAATATTTAACCAAAACTCACACTTGCAGAATTTGGCATATAACTGCTAATCCTTCCAGGTCAGCAATACCATATAGAGGTGATCAGCATGATCTACCTCACTTTTGGAATAAACTAGAATGTCATCAATAAATAAAATTACAAAGAGATCCAAGAACCGCCTAAAAACTATGTTCATCAAATCCATAAATGGCATTGGGGCATTAGTCAATTAAACTAACATTAACAAAAACTCAAAGTGCCCATATAGAGTACGAAAAGTCATCTTAGGGATATCTACCTCCCTAATCTTTAGCGGATGATACCCAGACCAAAGATCTATCTTAGAAAACAACTTGGAACCTTGTAACTCATCAAAAAAATCATCTATCTTTGGGAGAGGACTCTTGTTCTTAACCGTTACCTTATTCAACTATCTAGAATCAATACACATCTGAAGGAAACCATCCTTCTTATGTACTAAAAACAATGGTGCACCCCACAGGGATACACTAGGATGAATAAACCCCTTATCTAAAAGATCCATAAATTTCTCCTTGAGTTCCTCAACTTATACGAAGCCATTCTATATAGAGGAATAGATATTGAACGAGTGTTTAGAACAACGTCAATACAAAACTCTATTTCACTATCAAGAGGAACACCAGGAAGATCATCCGAAAAGACCTTAGGAAACTTATTTACCTTTGGAACTGACTGTAAAGAAGGACCTTCTGAGTTAAAATCTTTAACTTATACCAAGTAATTAAGATAACCTTTAGAGATTAACCTCTGAGCTCTAAGATAAGAAATAAACCTCCCCCTAGGAGCTAGGGAACCACCCTTCCACTCTATACTGGTACACTAGGGAACCTATAGAGAACCTTATGGGACCGACTATCCAAGGACACATAAAAAGAATGTAACAAATCTATCCCAAAATAACATCAAAATCCACCATATCAAGTTCAAACAAATCTACCAAAGTCCTCCTACCACCAACATATACCATACACCTCCTATAGACTCTATTAGTAATAATCGAGCCACCCATTGGGGTAGAAATAGAAAATAGATCCAAAATAACCGTAGGATTAAAATTAATACAAACAACCACAAATGAGGTCACATAAGAAACCCTAGATCAAGCAAACAATACACGTCATGAGAAAAGAGTTATAAAGTGCTAGTAACAACATCAGGGGATGCCTTGAATTCCTATTGGGATGACAAAACATACAACCTATTCTGACCAATACTAAAACCAAGAGTAGTAATAGAAGTAGACGCGGAACCATCGGGTATAAGAGCAGAAGATAAAGCCACCGGTACCTTATTTGCTCCCATAGAAACCTTATTAACTGGATAATCCCTAAGTAGATGGCCTTCTTAGCCATAATTGAAACATTTGTCCCTCCCTTAATTGCAATAACCCTAATTTAGATGACCACAGAACCGATAAGGGCATGAAAAAAATAACTGACCCCTACTTGCCTGAGATTAGAAACCCTATGCCCAAAAGTTATCACCACCCAGATAGCGCCTATCGCCTGATTGCTTTGGGTAAGGAGTACTAGCAATAGAGAAGGATCTAGAATTCCCTCAATCTTTTCTTGCCATTTGCCACCATCCCAACCACCTTGAGACTACCTCCTTTCTGACTAAAAAACCTGCTCTTCTTACCTTGCTGATCTTCGAACTCTGCCTATTTCTTCTTCTCATTCTCCACCTACTTCATATGAAAAATAAACCTAGAAATATCCATATCTTTAATCAACAAAGTCGAATTACCTTTAAAGGTCAAATCTCAATTCAATCTAGAAGCAAAATTTCTCATCCTCGCACTCATATTAGCCACCAAATAAGGAGAATAAGTCAATAGCTGATGAAACATCAAGGTATATTCCTTGACAGAAATCCTCCCCTTCCCAAGATTCATAAACTCCTCCATATTTGATTCCCTTAACTATTGATAAAAGAATGATCTAAGAAGGCCTAAGGAAAAAGTATCCGATGAGACTGACCCTTCTGTATCACCACTTTTCCTGTCCCACTATTCATACCTTTGGTATGAAACATCTTTGAGCTAATAAGCTAAAAAGTTTAACCCCTCCATATTGGTAGTCTGTATAACCCAAAAAATTATCTCTATTTTATCTAGGAAAGCCTATGGATCCTTCTCCACCTGTACTCCAGTAAAAGTTGGAGGACCTATCTTCATAAATTATCTGACCCTTGTGGCCTTAGTAGACAAAGCACGAGACGTACCCTGCTTAGCCTGAGTAGCAACCATATGAGAAATAGTATGAATGGACTGGAAAAATTCTGCATTAGTCACCTCACCCGGAGAAAGACTTGTAGCAACTGGAGGAACTCTAGAATTATTAGGGATAGAACCATGAGATCAAAGATAAACCCCATACATAAGACATACCCCATCAACATTATCCCTAAATGGGACTGAAGAGTTTTCTTGTGTTACAGATCATCGAAGCATGATCTAAAAAGTGAACACTAATGATTAGAGAAAAATTCCAGGACATAGATTTCAAGCTTGAAAATAAAATACCAAGAAAGTGAAATATTCCTAAATGCATTGTAGCCTCTCTCTTATGAGTGTGGCGTGCTACACACTGCTAAAAAAGACACTACTAGACATAGATTTGAGGAATCCCAATTAACCATGAACCTAAAGCTCTGATACCAACTTGACATGACCCAATTGGGGTCCTTGTCGTAATAGATATCCTAAGTCCAACCAGGATCGAAGACCACCCCTTGTTACCCAACCCAACCACCAATTAGCATACCTTGGGTCGACTGAATTCTGAACATATAACAAGATAGCATAAGTGGACAAGGACTAACTTTAGGATTGGTGTATTTCTATACCAACCCTACCAATTCATCCCATATACTAACCCATACCAACCAAACCAATATCGATCCGAGGGGCATAGACCAGGCCATAACCAAATAAGTTCCAAAGCATAATATCATTAATCCCAAAATAAAAGAGGATGGAACAACCAACAATATCTTCAACCAGTATCAACCACAATTTTAATATCAATGCTAAGGCTAACACCAATACCGATCTCACTCATTCTAACCTATACCAGGACCACAAAGCCTCTAACAAAAAGAGTAAGAATATCCAGTTGGGACATGCCCCAACCATAGTCAAAACTAATATAAAATAAATAAATAAAAATGTCCAAAATTATCCATAGTAAAAAATAGAGGCTTTTGAAAATATAAAAGCTCACCATTTCAATCCAATAGCTGTCCTCAAGTCAATCACTATGTAGGAGGAGTCGAACGACCAGTTCCTACATAGCATGGTTAAATAGCCGTCCGAATATGGGTTAGCAGGTGATCGCTAGCATGAACTCAGATAAAGTAATGCCATTAATAAAACCAAGTAAAACTATCCATATGCACTCAAACCATAAATATATATATCAATGTCGAAAAGGGGAACCGGGTTTAGAATTCTATTAAAACCTTTACCTGGGTTGTGTAGCTTTGTCATCCTAAACCACCCATGGGCTATTTAAATTTTGTTCCCACCATACCTGCAGTTTCAACGACATTGCTACACACCCTGCTATTTTACCTACTTAAAACTATTAAGAAGCAACCAACCAATCTATTAACCATTTATTAACCAACTCCATTAGTAGTGGTATCATCATACCGACTATACATGCTAGTTTTGTCCATATCCAACCATATATAGTTTTAAGGGATTCCATGTACCCTTCCATTAACCATATTAAACAACTTGGGGGATCCTCATGTACCCTAGAGTCATAGCCATTTAGCCTTTTTACCTTTCTAAACTATTTAAGACATACTTAATTCCTTTACCAAGTTAAATACAAGCAACAGTTCCATTAAAAATGATCAATGCAATGAAAACATCCTTATAGGAAATTTTTCAAACACATTAGGGGCATAATATAACTAAAATTAATTTAAATTACTATTTAATAATCCCCATGCAATCTAATTATCTGAAACCACTAATAAGCATTAAATACATAATTAAAACCATGGGAAACCATAACCAATCATTTATAGTCAAAACCCCTAAATCATAGTTGAAAATCCAAAATCATACAATAATTAAATCATGAGACCATTAACAAAATCCATTCGTTAGTTGGAACTAAAAGTGAGGGAATAGAACATGACTTGATTGAAAATATAGATGGAAAGAAACAACCAACAAGTTCCCTCGTATTAGTCCTCTTGTTGAAACCCTAGATTCCTTGCCCAAAAGCTCTTGAGATAATTATAGAGTGTTTAGGAAGAGTTTCTAAAGGTTAATAAATAAAATAGTATGGTAAATAACTTCACAAGTGAGTTAGAATTCATTGGGCCTTATTAGGGTAAGTGGGGAAATATCTGGAATACCCCCACTTAAGTTGCATAAAAAGCTCATTACAGGGTTACGATTGACCCTCTAAGCCATACTCTTTAATATGAGTGGTACCCACCACTCGTATCCTAAGCCTCAATACATGGACCCAATACTGTCCTAAGTACAAATCATCCTACCCAAGTCGTATTAACAAAATGCAATTCAAACCCTTCACCCGTATTTTTGGAAGGATAGAATCATAGAAGGTTTGAACGGTGTCCACCATACGAATCCCTGGTATGATTCATACCCTAACTTATGGGTCATGGTGAGCCACTAATATTCAAACCCAACTTAAGCGACCAATTCTAACATTAAGCTACGGAAAATGCAAGCCAAATGATCTGTATCCAATTATACGACTCATACAATTTAAGTCATTCCCACTCTAGTGACCAAAATCCATCTCACCAACCAAATTGGTCAACATATAAGTGGACCATACCATTCATACCTAAAATATGACCCACACCCATGAGGTGTATTGGGTCCTGAGACTAAAATTCTAGGAAATTTTCTAAGGGTTAAAACACAAGGTATTTTAAGAGGTCCTAGGAGGACCAATACTAGCAAATTATCTTTCCAGATGTGAGGTTTGCTCATGGTGACTATGTGCAAGATGTCACATTGTATATTTTGGGAGATATACAAGTCGTCTAAGGTTTTCTCTGATTTATGCGGCTAACACATGTCGAGGCCCTTTTAGTAGAGAGAATGAACCCATATATCCCGTGCATAGAAATTTAGGACAACAAAACTACACATCCTAGGTTAAGGTTCTAAATGAATGGTAAACCCAATTTCCTATCCATATATTGTATATATGCATATGTGTGATTGCATATGGTTATTTTATTTGGTTTTGAATAATGACATTATTTTATCTTTATCTCTGAGTACATGCTAGCATTCAATCTACTAACCATCTTTCGCCATTGTATCCCCACGTAAAGTAGGAACCGCCTATACTACCACTCTTCTTTCTTAGTTACATTGATTCATGGATAACTTTGAGTCAGATTAAAGTAGTGAGCTTCCATACTTTGGAAGACTCTATTTAATGATATGGACTTCTTTTAATTATTTTTGTTTCTTATAATTTGGTGTTGGATATGGCTAGAGGCATGTCCTGACCGAGTGTTATTTGATTCTAGTTAGAGGCTATGTCAAATTACTATAGGCATAGGGAGTGTCAACATTGGTGTCAACCTTGGTATTGGTATTGACATTCAGGGTTGGCAGTAATTAGATATTTGGTTATGATTGGTTGATTATGGTTTTAGATCTCCTTACTATCTTTAAACTATTATTGATTCATCTTTTTATATGTTTGAAATTCATCTAACATAGGGTGTAGGGCGGTTATAGGGTGGTATTGAGGGTGGTCTCCGGTCCTAGTTAGACTTGAGATGCCCAACACGATAAGGCCTTAGTTTGAGTCATGTCATATACCACTAGGTTTTGGGACTTCATTATTTTTTTATTTTTTTATTCTATGTATTCCATATTATTTCCTATATATATATATTTACGTAGGTCGCCACTAGTCATTCTTGATTGCGGGCATTACTTACCTACTGGTGGGTTATAATAGGTTCCATAATGACCTAAGAAATTAGGTCATGACAAATTGGTGCCAACATCTAGGTTTCATCCGCGCATTAGAACAAGAGTTATGTATTTAGTAGAGTCCTTCCTATCGATCAAAGATGTCCATATTTTATCTTTGAGTAGCTATAGAGACATTTTAGAATATTCATTTCTTAACTCATTGTCGTGTTTCATATTACTATGAACCTCAAACACATTCTTTGAATCTATTCTATCCTCGGAAAATAATGCAAGATTGGCGTATGTTGTCGATATATGCGAACAAGACTTCAATACATATTTCTAGAGTTTCAGCACAACATCCTACTATAAATTTAAAGATGGATATTGAAGATATTTAGAGAAAGTGAAAAGGATTTTGAACCATCTTAGGCTCTAGTTGAGTTCGTGACATCTTCAGCCCTTTGAGTTTCAGTATTGGGGATCAGTGTTAGGTCACAGATCCCTCACAAACATGTATAGAATTTTAGTTATTGAGTAGATCTTATACCTAAATAACATTTATTGGTGTTCATCATGGTTCTTGACTAGTTTCTAGGTATGAATTAGGTTTCGAAGTTGGAAAGGCATATTCTTAATCTATACCTTTTTGAGTCGGGTATGGGGTATGGATTTATTTGAGGACCAACATTTCTACTCCGCTTGGAGTTGGAGCATATGATATCATTTGGGTCTTTCTTCTCTTAGATTTTGATTATATGAGGGCCAGGAAAAGAGCATTATTAAGACCAATAAAGGTTGTGGAAAGAGGTCATGCCGTCAATATTGTGTTATTGGTATATCATTGTAGAGCCTGTTTTATTTATGGAGAGATGATACATGGGCTAGAAAGTATCCTAGGTATGAGTTAGTGATCTAATAGAGCTTACGTGTATTTTTCGTTAGCCGTAAGTTCCCAAGATAGGCTATGATTATGGGAAGGATGAACAATATACTAGAGTATGCCCTCAAGGTTAGTTAGCCAGCCATTTTGTTTAGTTCATATTTCTCACCAGGATTAGAGCTTTAAGAGTTTGTTACTACCACAGAAAGATCTATTACCCCTCTAAATAGTGTCCTTCACGTAGGATTTCTAATTATTCCACAAATTTAAATCAACCTCGTGATGTGGTAGCATTTTTGATTATAGCTAGTGCGCTTAGTTCTTAAGTTGATGATTTAGTCGCTTGATCAAAGTATGGACCCGTTAAGATTTATTCTCCATATGCCCTTCAAGTACATGATTATAGATTTTACCATAATAGGTGTGCTTTTATTTCTAGCATTTATCTTTTATTATATGTATTTGGATTTTTCATATCCATTCATGATTATATGCCTTGATGAGGACATGTTGGTCGGTGTGTGCCTTGTTATTGAATTCACCATTATGTGATTACTTTGTGGTTTATTTCTTTTATAGTGGTGGAGTAAATATGTATTCATATTTTTCCCTAGGGGTGTAGCTTTTGGGTTCGAGTTCTATTAATCTAAGAATATTGGCCTTATTGTGGCCCTTGAACGGCACATGATAGTGATGTTCCTTTTTGTACCACCTATTCATTATATTAATGTTGATATTGTTATTTCTATTTCTATTACTACTTGAGGTTATTGATATTATTTGATATTATTACTTGATGTAATTGATCCTTGCTGGGTAGCTATTTATACTTGTGTCATCTAGTTATAATTTCATTCTTTATAATTTTATTCAGTGGCTTGGGTAGATATAGCCTAATTTAACGATTTTTTCCCATAGTGCATAGAGGTTGATTATTTTCCCTCCTGGTTAGCTGTGTTAGATTGATTCGGGAATGTATTGTGGTATCAAATATAAGTTGACCTCCTATGCTTTTAAATGGTTATAGAGTTAGCAATTTAGTTATATTATGCAATAGCAATTTGATATTGATATCGAGATGTCCTAGATTTATCTCTCTTATTCATTAGGTAAGTCTCCTAGTGATGTCTTTTCCTTGTTATTGGTGTACAGATTGGATGCTATGTTCTCACCGTGATGTGATTCTTGTCTTTCATTGAGTTAGGGAGATAGAGGCAGGTGGTCTTTCTTTTGATCACTTTTTAACTTGGAAAATTGGAAATTCTTTGTCTTGAGTTATTTGATTTTTTTTCTGGTGGTGGTCTTTACTTTGACCTTTGTTTTGGTATTGGTATATTTCTTCTTTGATTATGTGATTCTAGGGTGGATTCAGAAAATCCCCATTCTAGAGTTTGTTCAAACTAATGAGGCTTGATGGAGTGTTTCTCCTTGGTAATATGTTCCTATGGCAATTCTTTATTGAGATGGAGTGTTGGACTTGTTAGTTTCGAGTTAAGTTGCATTTATTCGAGTTTCTAGAGTTTTATCCTTTACTAGTATGGTTTGTATCATTAAGGATTTTTTGAGTTTGTTTTAATGTTCATGCCCTCTAGTGAGTGTGTAATGATTGTTTAGCAATGAACAATTACTTGATCTTCTGGATTTTAGTTTGATTGTCATTTAGACCAAATGTAACATTGACATAGATTTCATTCCTTACGTATCTCCATTTGTATGACCAAATAGCGCCTTATGGGCTTATTATCATGTTTGACTTATGGGCCTTTAGCGGATCAACTTTAGTTTTTTGAGTTCTTTTTGATGAGATTGCGCAAATAGAATTCACATGATTTTACTCCTGGTTGGGAGCGGATAACACATGTAAAATGGTAAAAGAAGGTTATATTTGGCTTTAGAGTAAGTGGTATGACTCATGTCTTGGGTTGTTTTTAGCTTGGATAAGCCTTTGTTGATTTGTGCAGGTATCGAGATAGTATCGGTGTGTTGTAGTTCAGATTTCTATGCATTAACCTTTTTGATTCAGTTAGAGGCTAGTTAGTTGTTGAAGTTGAGTTTTTGATAGTTGGAAGTGAAGTAAGAGTGCTGTTTAGAAAAGGGATACTTGTGGAGAAACTCCTTAGAAGTGTTCACGCTTCATAGAGGTTATATGGGGAGTCATTCCCAGAGCATGCGGGTCCAGTACCTCATTTTTTTAGCTTTTGAGATTCTTTCTATCCATTGACTTTTGAGGATGAAAGTACTTTTAGTAGTCATAATTCCATTAATTTCTGCCATATAAGCTTCTCCATAGCTATCATAAGTCATTTATGACTTGTTGGGACTAATCATTCGGTTATTGGGCAGTTCATTTGGTTTTTACAGCCAATTTCCTATTTTGAAGTGTTTGTTGGTTCCAAATGGCCACCGAGTGAAAACTTCAGCAAAACAATCTCAGCTACAAATTTTGACTATGCTAGTAGCTCCAAAATATCAATTTTAATCTAGGTATACCTTTGGTTCAGGTCCCAATGCACCCGAGCACATTTCAACCTATTAGTTGGAAAGTTAGAAAATTGGAAAAATGGGTGTGGCGTGCATATTTTTCTAAAATAACTTTTATGGAAAATCCAACTACACCATCTTGTCCAGAACGTCAAATATAGTGGGGTTACATAGTTTATTTGAAAAAATAAGGCTCCGAATGAGTTTCGAGAGTCAAAAATAATTTTTTGACTTTGTTGGTGCTGCTGTATGTGCGATTGTGATAGGAGCATTGTGATTTAACTATTGCATTTGCGATAATCCCATTGTGATCGAACAACTGTGATCGAGATCCCTAGGACTGCGATATCTCACATAGGCATAGGTTGTTCACCTATAAATATATGACTTGTATTAAGTATTTACTACTTTTTGAAGTCTTTGGGATCTTGTAGAAACTACTCCACACATTTTTAAGGTTTATTCTTCTTTAATTTAGCTTTATAATAGGTTTGATTATGTATTCAAGTATTCGAATCCTGATTATGTAGATTAGTGGCTAAGCACCCCTTTTCCGGGATTAAAACCATTAGCATGTCTACTATCATTTTGGATTCATTTTGTTTGATTTGATTATCATATTTTGGATGTTGTTCATCATTGTTTTATCTATTTTGAGGATTTGTTACCCGTATAATATATATATTGTTGACCTTGTGATCTCGGGGAGGAGGGGGAGATTATAACGACCCGAGACTATCCCCTAGTCGTCACATGATGCTTACTACCCCGAATGACCAGAAGCTAACTCATGACTGATATCTACTGTGAGCACTGAACAATAAAGCTAAATAAATACAGAAAAATAGGCTATAATGCCATAAGGTTCAAAATTTTAAATAATGATAAATAACAATATCTGATAAAACACTTGTATCTGAAACACTGTCTGAACTAATTTAGTATGAAAGCCTCTAACTGAACTGTCTGAATGTAGAGTTGATGGGAAAAGCTCCCAACTAACTCTAAATACTACAATACTGAAACTACTGAAATGCTAAAATAAAAGCATATTATCGATAGATGAGGACTCACTACTAAATTTACGAATGCTGACTAGATCTTTGTATGCGCGGTCGGGAAACTTGAGCGTCTGAACCTATGATATGAAACATTATAACTCATGAATGTATGTGTCAGTATGTGGGAATATACTGGCATGCTAGATGAGGTAAGGCTATATGCAAGGGTTCAAATGCATGAACAACAACTTACTGAATAATATAGGATAACTGAATATGAGTACATGGATAACTGAAACTATTGTAAATACTAAGTATGCAATAATGTGCATATATGTATACCGTAACTGAGCTTTTCTGAAGCTAAGTACTGATTTATTGTACTGAGTAACTGATGATCTAAAGTTACTAATAACTAAATAACCGATATTGACTATGTCTGACAGTCTTGATCCTGTAGAACTGAACTGAGTTCTAGACTGAAGACTGAAACTGGAACTGTGGGAGGTAATCATCTAACCGACATGCCCTCTCTGAACTGATTGGGGTCCAACCTATAACCACAGCTGGAAGGGTGCTAATACTATGCCACGGGTACTAACACTATAAAACCAGGATGCTAAGCCTAACTAATGGGTGACACCTGGGCGGAGACAAACCTAATATGACGGGTGACCCCTGGGAGGTAGTCAAGCCTAGTCTGATGAGTGACTCCTCATCCTATACTATCGACGAAGTTCTGGAGTACAGGGACTACTGCTAATGACTCTGCCAATCTGCAGAGGAAGCCGTTATCCCTTCACTCGCTTGATGCTAAATCCTACTCATAACTGAATAAACACTGAACTGTTATACTAGACTGAACTGGACTGAATTCACTGTGTTTCCTGAGGGCTATATAACTGATTGAGTTCTGTATCTAAATGAGAGTATTATTGATTGTGACAAGACTGAAACTATTTTGTAACTAACACTGACTCTAAATAAACATCTAAATTTTTGCGTATTAAACACCCCCAAGACTCGATAGCATGAAAAGTAAAGCATCACATGATCTTGCAAAGCATATCAATGTATACATGTTCATATATCATCTACAGAGACATTTTATCAAACACTTGTAGGGCATAAGCTTGTTCATGTACTAACATATCATGATTTCATCACTTTATTTACATGGACATTCTATAAAATACTTAGGGAGCACAACTTCAATGCCCAACTTACAATTCCAGGGGTTTAGCATCCAATCCATATAATTCCCCATAAAATACTAATGTAATTTCATGAATCATATAATAATCATGGATTAAAACCCAATTAACATCATAGACACATTAATCACTTTGTAAATTAAAGGGTTTATCAAGATAATCACATATTAATCACACATGCTATTCAGTTTCATGAAATTTGCACTTAAATCATGGATTGAAACCAAACTACTATCATAAACATGAATTCAATCTAATTCAAACATGAAAATCATAAATCTGAGATCTTGTATATTTAAAAAGGTACTCTTGCACTCTATGGGTGAAAAGAACCCATAGATGAATACCTAACATACCTGAGAAGAAGAGTTCTTGAAGTTTCTTGGATAGATTATTGAGGATTGACCTTGATTCTTGAACTAGGGTTTTGCCTCTTGAGAGAGAATGATTTAATTTGGGGAAAAATTGAATGAATAATGGTGTAACTAGGTTTATTAGAGTTGAATTTTGTGTTAAAGGTTGACTAGGGCCGTGGAAAAAGACTCAAATACCCTGGAATGATTCATAAACTCATAATTTAAAATTTGAAATTAACTTAAAAATCTCGATCTGGGCCAGTGGCGCGACGCGGCTCTATCGCGCCATGTCACTTGAAAGTGGACAACTATGAATTGGACCATCAACGCAACGCGGTGGAATGCGTTACCCCTTGATTCAACCTAGAAATTCACCACAACGTGGTGGGATTACATTGGTGTACTAAAAACTAAAAAATGTGAAAATAAGTTGTGGCGCGATACTCCAGTATCACGGTACCTCACTGGAAACTTACCATTTCAATTTTGACAAGCTCCGCGATGCGCTACTAGCCTGAATGATGGTGTTTAATGACTGAAACATAAAATTGCCATAACTTTTCACCCAGTTATTGAATTTAGGTGAATTTTATATCATTGGGAAGCTAATTGACTTTCCTAGGCAATGGCAGCCTCTACACTGAAAAATAATGAGTGTTTCAAAAATTTTATATACGAGTACTCATCCACTAAGACTTAGATTATGCTAGGGAAATACAGGGTGTTACAATATCTCCCCCTTGGGATCATTCATCCTCGAATAAAATTGGTTAAGCTGAGACACTGATAGTCTGAGTTTGCACACTGAACATGCATATCTAATGCATGACTACATGATTGAGCTACTGACAAACTGAGTCTTTATACTGAACATGTATGAGTGGGAACATGAAAACATGGTAGAGTTTGAATCATGATACATGGACTGACTATCATGAACGAGAATAGGCCCTTGAATAAATACCATGACTTGGGAATGGTCATTCAGCTAAGATTGGAATGAGAGGGTCAACTTATGAGTAACCATTACTCTAAACTAGATTCGTTTCTTAAACATAAACTGAAAGGTTTAGGATCTGAAAGGTCAGGGTTTATAGTGTATCTCCCCCCTTGGGACATTATGTCCTTAGAAAAATGCTTACTTGGCTGGGATACTGAGGAGAAGCTAAGACAGTGCAAAGGGTACCTACGAACTAAATCATGACTTAATATCTGAGATCTGAAATTGAGACATGATACATGAACTTTGATGACTTCATAACTAATAGGATTGTTCCATTTTCCGATAGGACTACTAGATGGAAAGTTGGGAAACCACCTGAATTTGTCTGCCTAACTGCTAAACTGAATTGCTGGATTTACTGACTAAATCATATTGAAAACTTGTACTAAAATGAAGCATCTCTTGACACTCTTTCTATTAAGTTATATGGACTTTATGGAGCAAGGAAATCTTGGAATGGCCTGAATGAGACATAAGAAATCACAACTTTGCTAAAATTCTATAATATAAGGCGAGGCCTATGAAACATCACCTAAAATAGAGTAACTAAGCCTTATGTACTTCCTCTAAAAATGTTCAAGCTTAAATCTGTTTCTGGAATGCTCTCTCAAGTATACCCTCCACCTTAACACAATTCATCACTTGGGACAACTGAAAATATTCACATGGGCACTGAGTACGAATGCGTAAACATACTAACCTATTTGATTAACTGGATGACTGATAGTTGAATACTGGTCATGTAAGATTGAACTGTACTTAACCTGAATAACTGGACTGAAAGTATAAAGTACTATGCCTATGAGGTAAGGACTGACTGAGGAGCGTGAGGTAACTAACCATGAATTTGTGGGAATGGTATTATCTAGGATTGCAAGACTAAGCTCATAACATGATTCTTAAATACTAAGATACTGTTAACTGAATAACTGCTAACTGTACGCTTTGGTCAAGCAATCTTGAAACTGGACTGAGTTTTGTACTGAATACTGAACTAAGACTGTGTCTGAGTTCTGATAGCTATATGATGGGGACTGGCCATAATTAAGGATCTAAATGTAAACTCATATTTTGCATTTTCACAACTTCTTATCTCAGGAAGAATTTTGATATTTTTACACCAATAACTAAATACAACCTCTTGCTAACTATTCACCCGCACACTAAAATGACATTAAAGCCTATTTTCATTACTATAGCCTCGTGTATAATTAGCTTGCAATAATCTTTTCTTAACATGAAGCATTTATTTTCTCCCTTCTAAGTAACTACTCATCACTACATCATTTTATAGGGAGAGTTCACTAAAAGTTAAAACATGGGGACCTGAAATATGAATGGACACTATACTGAACAAACTTAACTGAGTCCTGAGGAATAGACCATAGACATCCTAGACTTTATCAAGAGATCTAAAGTGAGGATATACATAGCGAAATCTGAATTTAGCTGATCATAAAGAGTATATCATAAGTCATGGAAACTGAGCACACTGTAAGACATGAGAACATGAGTAATAAGCTGCATGACCGGAGTTTGAAGTTTTGTATTCAAGGATCATGATTCTTAATACTAAGGAAATTGGAACTCCTATACTAGAAACTATAAATGCACATGATTTTCAATAATATACACGAATAGGAACTATGATCACAGAGATAATGTGTAAGGAATGAGTAGATATCGTAACAGATGAAGTGCAAAAATTTGCACTGAGGTAAGAACTGGTTGGGCATCAACTACTTCCAATACTTCTCTATACGTACTGACATTACTACTAAAATCTGAAAGTCTGACTTGGTTATTTGTTCTGCCATCTCCCCCTTAGCTTAAAGCTGTTATTCTAAGTTTGTAAACCCCTTAATAAAATTTAAATCAAGCTGAGACCACTTTACTCTAGAGTTTGAGATATCACAATGCTCATAAACACTAAACTCATTCTGAAGGACTACTCCTGATAATGTAAGGTTTACTGCTAGTACTTTCTTCTGATACATGATTCTTAGCTTTCTATTGCCCCAACAATCATCATACAACAACCTCAACACTGAGTAACTTAGAATTCTTAGCTTCTCTTTCTACTAGTTCAATCTAGAGATTCAAACTTAAATCAACTAAAACTGAGGTACTACCCCTTCATTCAAGGACTGGTTCATCAAGAAAATGAAACGGAATAACTCTATTAATGAAATTAACTGAAGGGATTTTCTGAAATACTATAACCAAGAAATTCCTGTACACTCGTTTGGCTGGAATAGATTTTCCCATTGAGGTAAGCACTAAGAAAGGTTCTTTTAAGATTCTTAGTTTAACTTTAAAGTTGTCTGCTATGCAAGGAGTTACACAAGACAGAGAAGCTCCTGGATCAAATAGGGCATTAATATGTAAATAGAAGATCTGTAACGTACTAGTGACTATATCAGGAGAACTTTCCTGATCTTGTCTGGACTGAAGTATATAAAGTCTGTTTGGGCGTAGCCTACTGGCGGTACTGAAAGTGGCACTTGTTGATTCGGGTGATCAGATTGAGCTGAAGGACGGCTGTACTGATCCTATAAACTTGACTGAGGATAATCTCTAACTCTATGGCCTAACTTGTCACACTCAAAACATACGCCACTTCTATCCCTGCACACACCCTGATGATTTCTACCATATTTCTAGCAAAGTGGGTGGGTGCAATCTCTTTTCATGCTACCCCGAGACTTAGAGTTTGACGTGCTATCTTGACTGATATTTCTAAACTCTGGCACTGTAGCACTAGCTATAGAAGGATTTAGGGTTGAGAATTTCTGACGAAACTAGAATCGATTACCACTCTATGACCTTGGCCTAAAACCACTTGTTCTGAATCTCTTATTTTATTCTTTCTATATTTATTTCTATGCTTCCCCCTTACTCTACTGAGTATAAACCTCAAGCTTAGAGAGAAAAACAGCCTATAGGTTGTTCTGAGCAACTACTGAATTGGCTGACATAATGAAAGCAACTCTGAATTTTATATGAGAGATATGCTCGTCTAGGGTATCTGCTTGAATGGGCTGAGGTGCTGATTGATTTTTATTACTTCTTTCATTAGGTTCTCTGGAAGAAATATTCTAGAAGCATAAAGAAGAGATGAATTAGACTAAGTGTTTAACTTGAGCTCATGCTCACTCGCATGACATGAATACTGAAAGAAGGGAAATTTTTTGTAAAACAACTCATAGCCTCCTATTCATAAGTGTGGCATGCTACACACCCATACACAAAGCTCTATGTGATATAGCTTTTAGACTTTCTAGTACTCTGTTGAGCCTTAGGCTTTGATACTAAGTTTGTAATAAGCTGAGACTACCCTCTAGTTGTCACACGGTGCTTATGACCCCGAAGAAACACAACCTAACCCATGACTGATATCTACTGTGAGAACTGAACAATAATACTGAATAAATACAAAAATAGGCTGAAATGCCATAAGGTTCACAATCTAAAATAATGATAAATAAGAACATCTGATAAAATACCTATATCTAAAATATGGTCTGAACTACTCTAGTCTGAAAGCCTCTAACTGAACTGTTTGGATATGGATTTGATAGGACAAGCCCCTAACTAACTCCAACTACTACAATACTAAAACTACTGAAATGCTGAAATAAAAGTATATCCTCAATAGATGAGGACTCACTACTAAATCTATGACTGCTGACTGGATCTTTCTATGTATGGTCGGGAAACCTGAGCGTCCGAACCTATGATATGAAATATCATAGCACAAGAAAGTATGCATCAGTATGTGGGAATATACTATTGTGCGAGATGAGGTAAGGTTGAATGCAAGGGTTCAAATGCATAAACAGTAACTGACTGAATAATATAGAATAACTGAATATGAGTACGTGGATAACTACAACTATTATAAATACTAAGTATGCAATACTGTGCATATATGTATACCGTAATTGAGTTTCTCTGAATCTAAGTACTGAGTTCTGTTACTGAGTAAATAATAATCTGAAGGTACTTATAACTGAATTACTGATACTGAGTGATTGTGTCCAGCAATTTTGATCCTGTAGAAATGAACTGAGTTCTAGATTGAAGACTAAAATAGAAACTATGAGAGGTAATCATCTAACTGACATGCCCCTCTCTGAACTGATTGGGGTCCAAATTGTAACCTCAGTTAGAAGGGTGCTAATACCGTGCCACTGGTACTAACACTAGAAAATCAGGATGCCAAGCCTAACTAAAGGGTGACACCTGGGTGGAGAAACGCCTAATCTGATGAGTGAGCCCTGGGAGGTAGTCAAGCCTAGTCTGACGGGTGACTCTTCATCCTGCGCTGGCTATGCAGTTCTGGAGTACAAAAACTGCTGGTAATGACTCTTTCTATCTGATGAGGAAGTCATCATCCTTGCACTCAGTCGGTGCTAAATCCTACTCCCAACTTAATAGACACTGAACTATTATACTGGACTGAACTGGACTAAATTCACAAAGTTTTCTGAGTACTATAACTGACTGAGTTCTACTGAATTCTGTATCTAACTGAGAGTACTATTTTAGGTATTAAATACCCCCAGGACTCGATAGCAAAAAAAGTAAAGCATCACGTAATCTTGCAAAGAATAACAATGTATACATGTTCATATATCATCTATAGAGACATTTTATCAAACACTGGTAGGGCATAAGCTTGTTCATATACTAACATGTCATGATTTCATCACTTCATTCATATGAAGATTCTATCAAACACTTAGGCAGTACAACTTCATGCATATAATCATAGATAACATATAAACATGGAAACTACAATGCCCAACTAACAATTCAATGGGTTTAGCATCTATTTCATATAATTCCAATCAAAATACAAATCTAATTTCTTGAATCATATAATAATTATGGATTAAAACCCAATTAACATTACAGACACATTAATCACTTTGTAAATTCAAGGGTTTATCAAGTTAATCACATATTCATCACACATGTTCTATTTCATGAAACTTGCACTTAAATCATGAATTGAAACTCAACTACTATCATGAACATATATTCAATGTAATTCAATCATGAAAAATCATAAATCTAAGATCTTGTATATTTAAAAAGGGATTGTTGGACTCTATGGGTGAAAGAAACCCATATATGAACACCTAACATACCTGAGAAGAAGAGTTCTTAAAGGTTCTTAGAGAGATTCTTGAGGATTGACCTTGATTCTTGAACTAGGATTTTTGCCTCTTGAGAGAGAATGATCTAATTTAGGGAAAAACTAAATGAATAATGGTGTAACTAGGTTTATTAGGGTAGAATTTCATGTTAAGGGCTAACTAGGGCGGTCGCAAAAGACTCAAATATCCCTGAAATAATTTAAAAATTGAGAATTTAAAACTTGAAATTAACTAAAAAATCTTGATCTGGGCCCTTGGAGCGACGTAGCGCTATTGCGCCGTGTCCCTGGAAAGTGGACAACTGGTAATTGGACCATCAACGTGATGTGGTGGAATTGCGTTACCCCTTGGATGCGACTTGAAAGTTTACTGCAATACAGTGGGATCGGGTTGCTATACTGGAAACCGACAAATATGAAAATAAGATATGGCATAATGTGCCGGTATCGCAGTACCTCACTGGAAACTGACTATTTCCATTTTGATATGCTCCGCAACGTGCTACTGGCCTAAATGATGGTGTTTAATGACTAAATTTTAAAATCACCATAACTTCTCACCTGCTTATCGAATTTAGGCAAATTTTATATTGTTGGAAAGCTAATTGAATTTTCTACGCAATGGCAGGATCTACACTGAAAAATAATGAGTGTTTCAAAAATTTTATATATGAATACTCATACACTAGGACTTAGATTATGCTAGGGAAATATGGGGTATTACAGAGAATAGAAAGATAGCACGTAGGGATAAATAAAGTATGGTTCTTATTCTTTTATAAAATGAGGAATTCAAATTAGTGTCTAGTACATAGATGTACCTAGTAGCCTTTCTTGGTTCACATTTAGGATGATAGCTTTAAGCACTTAATTGGATTATTACATCCCCGCTCAATGATGTAGTTGTAATGTCTAAGTTAGGTAGACGATTAGAGGTCGGGAGACCATGATCATGTGATAAACCCTACAAATCAACAACCAAGATAAGCAATCTAACGAACGAAGTTTAATAGCGCAGTATGATCATTCGAAGTGCCTTAACCCTGGGCTCTCATCCATTGGTTGTCTCAAGTCTTTTTTTATACACTATTTACCTTACAATTAGTTTATAACTTTCAAAACTCTATTGGTTATGTTTCACCATTCTAGTCTTAATAGTTGAACTAGAATTTGATTGTTTCTTAATACTAGTCCCTATGGGATCGATACTCGACTTTTTTAGGGCCACTATATTACTTTGTAGACCACGTATACTTGTGTGTGTGCTTGGGCGATATCAAAATTTTGGCATCATTGTAGCGGAATAGTAATTTGGCAACTTTTTTATTTTAGTTTTACTTTTTAGATTTCATTGGTGCTTTACGCTTGGTCTGGTTTTTATGTTTACAGGAAATATGTTTTCAAAGTAGTAAGTTGTCAAGGGCTCGGGAATTGGTTGAACCAAGCCCCAAACCCTAGCAACACTTCCATAAAATAAGAAGAGAAAAAATCATTCTCCCATGTATTCCACAAATAAAAGAAAATAAAGACCATCCTACTATAATGGCTGAGGAACAACCAGCCCACAGGACAGTTAGAGAAGTGGCAATCCTAATTCCAACAAATTTGACTTCCCCTTTTCAAAAGCCATCTGTGGAAGGTAATTTTATGCTCAAATAGATTATGGTGTAACTTCTAATAGCAGTGGACAGTTCACAGGGATTTCACACGAAGATCAACAAGTTCACCTATGGAACTTTTTAGAGATTAGTGATACATTCATCCCTACTGGTGTGTCAACTAACTATGTAAGGCTGATCCTATTTCCCTTTTCATTATTGAGGGAAGAAAAGAATTAGTTAAATACTGAGCTGGTAAATTAAATCACAACATGGGATGACTTAGCCTAGAGATTCCTCATCCGATTCTTTTCATCTGGAAACACTACGAGACTTTACTGTGAGATTGTATACCTCAAATAGAATCTAGATGAGAATCTATATCATGCTTGGGAATGGTTCAAAACTTTACTCCGGGACTATCCACACCATCAATAGTCCAATGAGGTATTAGATCTTAATTTTGTTGAGGCATTTGACTATCACACAAAGATTTTTCTATATTCAGCTATAGGTGGTCAAGCTCTAGAAATGACATATAATGAGCTTTATACTTTATTTAACTGGATTTAACAAGGAAATCTAAAGTGGCATTTTGATGTAAAGAATGATACTAAAAAGGTTGTTGGAGTTTTGGAGATGGATTGTTTTACTGCAATATCTTTTAAAATTGTTGCATTACAAAATCAACTCACTATGCAGCTCAACATGAAATTAGGTGCCACATAGCTTACAGCCGCAGTGAATACAATTCAATAGACAAGCACTTGGTGTATGGTGTATGGTGTATGGAAATAGTGGTCATTCTATAAATATATGTGCTACAAATCCTGAGTTCAGGATGTTTGTAGACAATGTTCAGAGTCCTAACTATAGAAATTCCTAGAACATAAAGTGGCAGACTCAACCATTAAATTATCAACGGAGCGCCCAGCAGCAGCAATTTCAGCAACCACAAGCTCAAGAAAATTAGGTTGCAAATAGAAATCTGGAAGAGAAGATGAAACATATTTTAACTGCTCAAGCACAATTGGCAGTAGATATAAAATCCAGCAAGCGGCTACAAGGAGCTTGGAGATGAAGGTAGATCAGATAGAAGAAGCACAAAATACTAAGCCACAAGGTGGGTTGCCAAGTGATACTAAAAAACATAAATAAGTTATGGAAATCACTTTGAAGAGTGGGAAAGAGCTGAGTGAAGAGCCTCAAAAGAAAACTAAGGAGGTTGATACAGAGTTGATTCCCCCAAGGGTATTTAAGAAAGTTGTTGAAAATTTGAGGTAGACTGAGTACTCAAAAGAAAAAGTTACTGAAGGAGAGAAGAAGATCCCACCACTACCTTTCCCATAAAAGTATATACAGGAAAAGGAGGATGCATGCTTCAAGAAGTTCTTTAACATATTCAGAAAGTTATATATTATGTTTTGTCTTTTAGATGATTTGTAGGGAATGTCCAAGTACGCTAAGTACTTGAGGGATGTAGTTGCTAATAAATTTAAGCTGCAAAATTCTATGACAATAGCACTCACTGAGGAGTGTAGCTTTGTTGTGACTCAAAATATGCCTAATAAGCTTAAGGAAACTGGAAAGTTCACTCTCCACATTCAAATTTATAACAACAAGGTGGTCTATGCACTTAGTGACTTAGGGGCAAGCATAAACTTGATGCACCTCTCTTTGTTTAATAATTTGGGCTTTGGAAAACCTATACTGAGTTTTGTGCTACTACAACTGGCAAATGGAAACATAGCCCATCCTAAAGAAGTCATAGAGGATGTTCTCATAAAGGTTGGTAAATTTATTATTCCTATTTACTTTATTGGTTTAGATTTTTAGGCAGATAAAAGAGAGTCATCTTGGGATGTCCATTCTTTGCGATAGGAATAGCAGTGATTGATGTGAGAGAGGGCATGCTCACAATGAGGTTGGAGGATAAAGAGGCTACTTTTAAAGTGTACAAACTGCTTAACACACTATCCCATTACAAAGACTTATGCATAATTACTATGATTGAAGTGAATAAGTGTGGGTGGTGAAGTCTTTTCCAGAAATAACCTCTTTGGACTTCCTTATTGAGAAGCCTAACACATAATCACCTAACCTCAACATGATGCACATTGATGAGCCTGAAAAGCCTATTGTTGAAAAAGTTGTTTACCTTAAGATTTCACACTCAAGAGTCATAAATGAATAAGAAGATGGTGTCTAAGTGTGAGAAAAAGGATGAAGGAATTTAGATGAGTCGTAGTTGGGTCGCGCCAGGAAACTAAATCAAGCACTGCTTGGGAGGCACCCCAAGTTAAGGTAGATTTTATTTTCAGTATTATTGTTTTTACTTTACTTTTTTTTTTGTTGAGTCACAGGTTGATGGGAAGTCTAATTACCGGAAATCTAAGCTAAGAAGCTGGCGAAGATTGAGTGTGGGGTCCTAGAACCCTCTTGATGGTTAAAGATGCTACTAGCTAGGCCTAGAGGCCTTAGGGAGTATTTCTATCTGTACCTTTTAAAGTATACTTTAGGGACAAAGTAGATTTTAAGTGTGGGGTGGGGAAAATCCTATTTTTAGCTATTTTTAGAGTAATTCTAAAATCTTTTGTGTTAGGAATAAGTGGGATATTCTTTTTGGTGCTATATTTGACTACATGATGCAAGTGTTTGGTTGTAAAATTCATGTTGATTGGTTAAATTACAACTTATTAGACTCCTAGTCTCTTGATTATGACTCTTGTACTTGATGGCTTAATGTGAATTCATGTGGTTGTTTAGTTAAAAGTCTATCATGATGCTTCTTGAGTTGAGCATATTCCATGTGTGTGTGAGGTGTTGGTATATTATATGTTACATGTAATGTCTAGAACTTTCCTAGTGTGTGTGCAAAGCAAAATAAAGAGTGTGGGTTAAGGAGAAGATTTAGGAATTTCTTTGATAGCTTTGTTTTATACCTTCTTTTTACCTACCCTTGTGCATAATCGTAGATAACCCCCATTGAGCATTTAGCTTTTTCTCTGGCAGCCTCAAATGTAGCATATATTCTCTTCTTTGATTGACCTTAATTTGATTCAAATCTCCAAGCGCTTAGTAAAACATTTAATTATGTTAAGGAGTTTGAATTTGAGTAGGAGGAAAGGTAAAATTAACGCCCCAAAGTGATAGTTATTGATGTGTAAAAATTGTTGTGTTGTGGTTTGGAGTTAGAGAGATTTGTGCTTAAGAAATTCTAATTTTTAGCCTGGTCATGTTACAATGAACCTATTTTTTCCTGGGTCCTCCTTGTAAATTGTGCACCTCAACTAAGGCAATTCCTTAAGTTGGGAGTGGCTATCATATAGGTGCATAATGTATAATGGGTGTGAATAAGGTTAAAGTCAAATGATGTGTACTAAACATACTCCCCCCATAGTATATGTGAATGAGCTTAATGAGATGGGGAAAAACAATAGATGTGGTTAGAAAAAAGTGGTGTAAGTTGGTTGTTAGAGATTGGGATAATTGTGAAAATGTGATGTATTCAAGAGCTTAGGGAGGATAGTCACTATTCTTGTCCAAAATAGTTCATACCCATCCCTTAGACTACTTTACAACCACTAAAGACTTATTTGATCCTAAGCTTTATCATTCTGATATTGGTGGAGTACTACACTAAAGGCAACCCTATGGTTCATCCTGTATAACTTGTGAATTCCTTAGAGGAGTGTAACACACCGACCTCTTCTCAGCTAAATTCTGTCTATGGAAAGTCTAAGCATTAGCTTCTAGAATGATATAAATGAATTTTCATGTGGAATTCCCTACATTTCAACCTTTCATTATGTAAATGACTGAATTAGCTTTCCAACGATACAAGATTCATCCAAAACGGACCCTCGGTGAAGAAGATATAAATAATTTAAAGTTCTAGTCGTAAACATTGTCATTTTGGGGTCTACGCATCACAGAGAGGGTCAAATTGACAATGGTTGAATTCTAGTGGGGCTCCACGATAGTGGTGCATAACAAAGGCACCTAATTTCCCACTTTTCAAATTCCAGTGGACCACCACGATTGTGGCACATCGCGGTGGCAGCCAAATTTGTTTTTTTTTTAAGTTCAAATTTTCAGTTTTGTTTAGGAGTCATTAAGGGTAATTTTGACTTTTTCCTAGCCTTTAAAAATGTCCAAATAAAGGATTTAGGGTATGTTTGAGCAACTTAACCCTATTTTTATTAAAATCATCAAGAATCCTCTCTAGGGCTTCAAACAAGAACTTCAAGAAACCCAAGATCCAACCGTGGAATTTCAAAATCTATTAAAGATTCGAAACTCCCAGATCGAAGGCTTTAATAAGCACCTGTTATCTTCCTAATTTGAGGTATGCGGAGTTTTTCCTAAAATCTCATGCGCATAGAAATCATGTTTTAAGAATGGGGTTTTGAATTTTATGAATATAATCATATTTTAGAAGTTTTGACGGTATTGTTTTGGTCTTTAGGCCATTCCCCCACATCTATTTAAAATTAAGTATTTATGTACGTATGTGTTCAAGAATGGTTATTGAATTGAGGGCATCAATTATAATGAACCCCTCACTTGTTATGAGTCTTCTCATCTTCGTACGATATAAATTGTTCTGAATGCGTTTTAAAGAGAATGATATGAAATACTTTGGATTATTCTATGTTTTGAATATGCTTTTTGAATACGAAAGAGAGGCTTATGAATGTTGAATATACATATAATGAAAGAGTGCATGGTTTCCCCAAAAGCACGTGACCACTATAATCACAATAAGAGTTTTTGCATGGTTTTGACTTGAGTTTTAGGAACATGAAATCTTTTATGAAAATTACATATTTTGAGTAGTCTGAAACTATATTTTTATGAAAGATTATACTTATTGCATTATGGCTTAGAAAAATAACTTGCAAATCTTGGTGTGACGACACCAACTTAGAAAATGCCATGATAAATTCAGAACAGAATAGAATGTATTTTTGAAATCAGATTTATAGATTTTGTGATTAGAATGTTGCATGATTAGAAATGGTTAAAAGTTGGGCAGAAAGAGATGTTAGGTGGTTCCCCGAAGAAGGCATGAGTCCAGATACTCATTGCTTGAAATCGTGATTTACTGATCTGGGTATATCTTGTATTACACTGGCCTAGTGCCGTGTGGCATATTAGAATCAGAGACTCCAACCCTTGCGGCACACTCGGGTAGGAGGCTTCCCCGCCGAGTCAATGGCGGATTTGGAATATCAGAAAATGTAGGGGAGTGCCATCTAACTCAGAAGTAACACAAAGATCAGAAACTCTTTTGACAAGAATGATTTGTGATTGCTCGAATGATGCCCATGTGTTTCCAGAAACTATTTTATGCACGAAGGTTGATGAAAAATTACTCTCATCTATTTTATATATATATTCATGTACTCTATTTTGGATTTCTTCACATGCCAGTACTTTGTGCTGACCCTCCTCCCTCCAAGTTCTGAGGCATAGTCTAGGGATCCAGATAAACTATAGATATTTTAGATTGCAGATCAGATTGTGCAGTGGTGAGCCTTCTATGATACAGAAGGCCTGGTTATTTTAGATAATTATCTTTAGTTCTATTTTTGTCTACTGGGGGCCTTGTCCCAATTTTCAGACAGTTTGTTTAGTCCATAGTAGAGATTTTGCAGATTGAGTCAGACGTTATTGTTCAGCTATATCTTGGATTTCCATTTTCAATGTTATGATCACATTTAGGTTGACCACGTTTCCTTAGTATTGTGAATCTTCTGCATTTGTTTTATCATATGAATTATATGCATGATTACCTGATAGATAGGGGTGTTTTGGGCCTTCATAGTTCGAAATGCTTGTCATGGCCAGGTCCCCAGTTCGGGTCATGATAAACTTGGTATCAGAGCACGGTTCATGGTCCCAGGGTATCTGCGAAATTGCATTAGGTAGAGTCTTGTTTATGGGTGTATAGCACGCCACACTTTTAAGCAGGAGTCTACTAGGCATTTAGGAAATATTTCCCTTCCTTGAGATTTAGTTCGTGCTTCAGAGTCAATTTTGTTCCTAATTAGTTATCTTATGTCTTACAGAAATAATAGTCATGCCTCCTCATCACAATACTAATCAGAGTGCTCAGAATGATGAAGTTTATCCCACTCATGGGATAAGGACACGTAATCGAGCTCCCTCTCCAGACCCTGTCCCTACTCTGGGAGACCCTCTAGTCCTAAGCAGTCTACCTAGGGCTCTACGGACCAATGTTAATCGTCCCCCGACTACTCAGAGGGATATTTTGAATGCACAATTCAGAAAATCTATTCATATGCTAATACAGTTGGTGGCTAATCAGGCCCAACAATAAAAAGATGTTGGGTCTTCACTTGTTACATCTGAAGCTACTAGGGTGGGTCAGTTTATGAGAATGAACCCGCCTAAGTTTACTAGCACTAAAGTAGAAGAGAATCCGCAAGAGTTCGTAGATGAAATAGAGAAAATTTACAGCGTGATGCATCTGGATCAGATAGAAGGTGTTGAGTTGGTAGCCTACCAGCTGAAGGATGTTGTAAACCAATGGTACAATGAGTGGGAGGATGCAAAGGGTAACAGTACTGAGCCCATAGTTTCGGATGAGTTTATGGAAGCTTTCCTTGATAGGTTCTTTCCTCTGGAGGTGAAAGAAGCTAAAGAAGAGGATTTCATGAACCTCAAGCAGGGTAATATGAGTGTGCAAGAGTATACTTTAAAATTTAATCAGCTGGCCCATTATGCTCGCAAGATGATGAGCAGTATGAGGGCATGAAGAAGTTTGCTTTCGGCCTTTCAGATGATCTGGTGCTTGAGTGTCAGGGAGGTATGCTGAACAGGGAGGTATGTGAACTGTCGTTCATATGCAACAGACAGAGGAGAAGAAAAAAAAGATTTATGAAGCTAGGGAGAAAGAAAGACAAGCAAAAAGAGCTAGATCTGCTGACTAGGGTTACAGTCAACCTCAAAGCGGTAAGTGGGGAAATAAATGGTAGAAGAAGAAGAACTGGGGTAATTCATAGTCTTCTACCAATGCCCCAGTGCCCAAACCACCAGCATACAGACGATCTCAAAGTTTCCAGACTCATCATGGATCTAAAGCATCGGATACTCAATCGTAGGGTAGTGTGTCTCAACAACATCATACTTTTCTACGGTGTGAGACCTGTGGTAGAAATAATCTAGGAAGATGTTAGTTGGGTGCATTTGTTTGTTATTTATGTGGTCAACCGGGTCACATTTAGAGGGACTGTCCATCTTCTAGGAAGAATGTTGGTGGTGCAAAGTCTCAGGCGATTTCTTCGGCACCACCCCTACCTTAAAAGGGTACCACATCAACTGCCGGGAACTGTTACAACCGGTTATATGGTTTGACCAACCGCTAGTAGGCAGAAGTTTCCCTAGACATTATCACCGGTACATTACAAATCTTTTCCTATAATGTTTATATGTTATTTGACCCTGGGTCTACCCTATCCTATGTGACCCCTTATGTGGCTGTTGGTTTCGGGTTTGATCCTGATATGAATTCTAAACCTTTCTCTATTTCCACTCCAGTGGGTGATTTTGTTTGGGCTAAGAGGGTGTATAAAAATTGTGTGGAATCTATTCTTAGCCGGGATATTGTGGCAGACCTCATAGAACTCGATATGGTTGCTTTTGATGCTATCGTAGGGATGGATTGGCTACATTCATGCTATGCCATGTTAAATTGTAGAACTCAAAGGGTCACTTTTTCTTTCCTGAATGAGCCAGTGATAGAATGGGAGGGACATTCTTTAGCACCTAAATGGCACTTTATATCCTATCTCAGGGCCTGGAGACACATTTTTAAAAGCTATTTGTATCATCTTATCCAAGTTAAGGACTCTAATACCGAGGGTCTTCCTCTTCAGTCTGTCCCTATAGTAAATGAATTTCCAAAAGTCTTTTTAGATGATCTCCCAGGAATACCACCTGATAGAGAGATAGAGTTTGGTATTAATGTGTTGCCAGATACATGCCCCATCTCTATTCTGCCATGTAGAATGGCTCCTACAGAACTAAAAAATTGACGAAACAGCTAGCAAATCTTCTAGATAAAGGTTTTATACGCCCAGTGTGTCACTTTAGGGTGCACCTGTACTCTTCATGCGAAAGAAATACGATTCCTTTCATATATGCATAGACTACCGTCAGCTGAATAAGGTCACGATTAAAAATAAGTATCCTCTTCCTAGGATTGGTGATCTTTTTTACCAGCTTAAGGGTGCTAGATGTTTTTCAAAGATAGACCTTCATTCGGGATACCACCAGTTGAAGGTTAGAGAATCAGATATTCCCAAAACAGCTTTCCAAACTAGATACGGTCATTTTGAATTCTTAGTCATGTCCTTTAGATTGACTAATGCCCCTGCAACTTTCATGGACCTAATGAATAGGGTTTTTCGTCAGTTCCTAGATCTGTTTGTGATAGTATTCATTAACGACATCTTGATTTATTCTAAAAATGAGAAGGATCATGCCACTCACCTTCGAATTATTCTTCATACTCTTAAAGATCATAGCTTGTATGGAAAATTCTCTAAGTGTGAATTCTGGCTTAATGCCATTGCGTTTTTGGGTCATATTATGTCTAGTGATGGTATTAGAGTGGATCCCCAAAAAGTTGAAGCAGTAAGAAAATGGCCCAGACCTGTGAATCCAACTGACATTCAGAGCTTCTTGAGTTTGGAGGGTTATTACAGAAGGTTCGTAGAGAGTTTTTCCTCCATAGATGCTCCCTTACTAAATTTACTCAGAAAAAGGTAAAGTTTGTGTGGTCTGACTTGTGTCAAAATAGTTTTGAGAAGTTGAAGGACAAGCTCACTACTGCTCCTGTTTTGACTCTTCCCGAGGGGGTAGATGATCTTATAGTATATTGTGATGCGTCCTGTGTGGGACTTGGTTGTGTTCTGATATAGCATGGTAAGGTGGCAGCTTATGCATCTAGGTAGTTAAAGGTGCATGAGCGAAATTACCCCACTCATGACTAACTTAGAATCTAGAGGTATTATCTTTATAGAGTGCATGTTAATATTTACACTAAACACAAAAGTTTGCAGTATGCTTTCTCGCAAAAAGATTTGAACCTCAGGCAGAGGCATTGAATGGAGCTTTTAAAAGACTATGATATGAGTCAACATTACCATCCGGGCAAGGCAAATGCTGTAGCCGACGCTCTCAGTAAGTTGTCTATGGTTAACCTTTCTCATGTTAAAGAGGGGAGGAGAGAGATGGTGAAGGACATTCACCGCCTTGTAAATCTGGGAGTACGACTCTTAGATTCCAAAGATGGAGGGGCGGTTGTTCATGAGATAGATAAATCATCTTTTTGTGATGAAGTCAAAGAAAAGCAGCCGAAGATCCCATCTTGATGCAGATTAAGAGAGATATGGGTCAACAGAAAGTAATGTCATTTGATATTAGTGGCGATGGTATTCTTAGACATCAAGGTAGATTGTGTATGCCTGATGTAGACAGGTTACGAGAAAGAATCCTTAGCAAGGCTCACACTTCAAGGTATGTTGTTCACCCAGGCTCTATAAAAATGTATCCTGATTTGAAAACCATTTATTGGTGGAATAATATGAAGCGTGATGTGGCTAAGTATGTGGCCAAGTATTTGAATTATCAGCAAGTTAAGGTGGAAATGATAAGGCTAGGTGGTACTTCTCAAGAGATAGCATTGCCTTTATGGAAGTGGGAGATAATCAATATGGACTTCATTACAAGACTTCTGAAGTCCCAAGACCAGTATGATTCTATATGGGTAATTGTAGATAGGCTGACCAAGTCAGCACACTTTCTGCTTGTCAGGACTAAATATTCAAAAGAGGATTATGCTAAGCTGTTCATCTCTGAAATAGTTCGTTTGCATGGGGCACCTGTGTCCATTATATCTGACCGAAGTATGCAGTTTTCTTCTCAGTTTTGGAGATCTTTCAGAGAGGTTTAGGTACCCAAGTGAACCTAAGTACTGCTTTTCACCCCCAAACGGATGGGTAAGCAAAATAACACCATCCAGACCTACGAGGATATGTTGAGGGCTTATGTGATTGATTTTACAGGTAGTTGGGTGGATCACTTGCCATTGATAGAGTTTGCGTATAATAACAGTTTCTATTCTAGTATTAAGATGGCACCATTTGAGGCATTGTATGAGATAAGATATAGGTCACAAATAGGGTGGGTTGAAGTGGGTGAGATGCAGATGTTTGGCCTGATCATGTTCATTAGGCAATGGAAGATGTGAAGAGTATTAGAGAATGACTTAAGATAGCTCAGAGTCGTCAGAAATCCTATGCCGATGTTAGGAGGAGAGAGTTAGAGTTTGAGGTTGGAGATTGGGTATTTCTTAAGGTTTCTCCCATGAAGGGAGTTATACGATTCGGGAAGAAGGGTAAGCTGAGTCCTCGCTATATAGGACCATACCAGATTGTGAGAAGAATAGGTGGAGTTGCGTATGAATTAGCGTTTCCTGAAAGTTTGGGTTCTGTTCATCTGGTATTTCATATATCCATGCTAAAGATGTGCATTGGAGATCATACGTTAGTAGTACCTATTGAAGAAATCAAGGTGAAAAGCTCCTTGTCCTACGAAGAAGAGCCGGTAGCAATTTTGGATCGCCAAGTTAGAAAGTTAAGAAGAAAAGAGATTATTTCGATTAAAGTTTTTTGGAGAAATCAGAAAGTCAAAGAAGCAACTTGGGAATTAGAAGATGATATGAGAAAAAGATTCCCAAATTTATTTGATCCGGTGAATGAAGGGATGGAAGGTACAATCTTTGTCCTTTTCTTTCTATGCCTTTGTTTGCTTGAAATCGTGCTTTTCTATTTTCCGCATCATTATTCGGGGACAAATGATCCTAAGTGGAGGATATTGTAATACCCCAACGTCTTCTTAGCTAAATTCCGTCCATGGAAAGTCTAAGCATTAGCTTCTAGAATGATCTAAATTAATTTTCATATGGAATTTCCTACATTTCAACCTTTCATTATGTAGATGACTGAATTAGCTTTGCAATGATATAAGATCTGTGCAAAATGGACCCTCGGTGAAGAAGTAATGAATAATTTAAAGTTCCAGTCGTAAACATCGTCATTTTAGGGTCTAGCGCATTGCGGAGAGGGTCAAATTCCGGTAGAACTCCACGATGGTGACACATCGTGGAGTCACCTAATTTCCCACTCGCCAAATTCTAGTGGACTACCGTGATTGTGGCGCGTTGCAGTGGCACCCGAAATCGTTTTTTTTTTTAAGTTCAAATTTTTAGTTCTGTTTAGGAGTCATTAAGGGTAATTTTGACTTTTACCTAGCCTTTAAAAACTTCAAAACAAAGGATTTAGGGTATGTTTGATCAACTTAACCCTATTTTCAATACAATCATCAAGTATCCTATCTAGGGTTTCAAACAAGTACTTCAAGAAACCCAAGATGCAACCGTGGGTTTTCAAAATCGGTTGAAGATTCAAAACCTCCAGATTGTAGGCTTCAATAAGCGCCTACTGTCTTCCTAATTTGAGGTACGCGGGGTTTTTCCTAAAATCTCATGGGCATAGAAATCATGTTTTAAGAATGGGGTTTTGAAGTTTATGAATATGATCATGTTTTAGAAGTTTTGACAGTACTATTTTTGTCTTTAGTTATTTCCCCAAAATTGATTTGAAATTAGTTATATATGTACGTATGTGTTCAAGAATGGTTTTTCAATTGAGAGCAAGAATTATAAGGAATCCCTCTCTTGTTATGAGTTTTCTCATCTTCGTATGATATAAATTGTTTTGAAGAGCATGATATGAAATACTTTGGCTTTTGTTATGTTTTGAATATGATTTTTGAATATGAGAGATAGGGTTATGAATTTTGAATATACATATAATGAAAGAGTGCATGATTTTGCCAAAAACACGTGACCACCATATGTTTGATTAGAGTTTTTGCATGTTTTTGACTTGAGTTTTCGGAACATAAAATCTTTTATGCAAATTACATGTTTTGGGTGGTCTGAAACTACATTTTTATGAAAGATCATACTTATTGAATTATCGCTCAGAAAATAGAACTTGCAAGTTTCGGTATGACGACACCAACTCAGAAAATGCCATGATAAATTTAGAACAGAATAGAATGCATGTTTGAACTCAGATTTATAGATTTTATGATTACAATATTGAATAATTAGAAATGGTTAAAAGTTGGGCAGAAAGAGATGTTAGTTGGTTCCCCGAAGAAGGCATGAGTCCAAATACTCATTTCTCAAAATCGTGATTTGCCGATCCGGGTATATCTTATATTATGCTGGCCTAGTGCCATGTGGCGTACTAGAATCAGAGACTCCAACCCTTGTGGCACACTCGGGTTGGAGGCTTCCCAGTCGAGCCAATGGCGGATTCTATATAGCCCGTGGAATATCAAAAAATGTGGGGGAGTGCTACCTAACTCAGAAGTAACACAAAGATCAAAAACTGTTTTGACCAGAATGATTTATGATTACTCGAATGATGCCCATGTGTTTCCCAAAACTATTTTATGCATGACGGTTGATGAAAAATTGCTCTCATCTATTTTACATATATGTTTAAGTACTCTATTTTGGATTTCTTCACGTCCCTGTAATTTTGTACTGACCCTCCTCTCTCCAGGTTTCGAGGCACAGTCTAGGGGTCCAGATAAACAGTAGATATTTCAGATCGCAGATTTGATCATGCAGCAGTGAGCCTTCTATGATCCAGAAGGCCTGGTTATTTCAGATAATTATCTTTAGTTCTGTTTTGGCCTACTGGGGACCTTGTCCTAGTTTTCAGACAGTTTGTTTAGTCCATAGTAGAGATTTCGCAGACCGAGTCAGATATTATTGTTTAGATATATCTTGGATTTCAGTTTTCAGTGTTATGGTCACATTTAGGTTCACCATGTTTCCGTAGTATTTTGAATCTTCTGCATTTATTTTATCATATAAATTATGTGCATGATTACCTGATAAATAGGGGTATTTCGGGCCTTCATGGTTCGGAATAATCGTCACGGCCAGGGCCCTGGTTTGGGTCGTGACAGGGAGTTAGTGTAGTTTGATTCTTGTAGCCATTCTGTTATAAGGTGCATTTATGTGAGTAATTTTGGGTAACTCTCTTGTGGTGAGGGAAAAAATTTGATGATTGATGGGGGAATTGTATGATGTCTTTAATTGAACAATATGTATGATTTTGCAAACTAGGTGAGTCAATTCTTGAGGCTAGGATGTGTTAGAGTGGTATTCTTAACTGTCAATTGTGTATGTAACATGCTTAGTGTAGAAACTTGCATTCTGTGTAGTCATTGTAGTACTAGATTGAGTGTTTTGCATGTAGAAGAAGTGTAGAGTCTCCTCAGATTATGATGCTTAGAGTAAAGAGTTGTCGAGGGCGAACAAGGCTTTAAGTGTGGGGTGGTGATGTTGGGTGCATTTATGCACTTTAGTGTTACTATCCTAGCTTGTTTTGCCTTATTTTGAAGATGATTCATGTTCTTTATGTGTTAATAATGATATAAATAAGTATCTAAGGGGTCATTTGGTGTGAGGTGCTAAAGCAAATAATCCCGGGATAAAAAATTTTTATGCATGTTTGGTTGGCAATATTTGGTATAACTTATTCCGGACTAATAAATAGTACTGGGATATGTTATCCATTATCCCACCATAATTTATCCTTGGAATAAATTTTTAAAAGGACAAAACAACTCCTACCTCTATTCATGCACGGGCCACTTTATGTACGTAAATCTTTGCATAATTAATTAATCAATCTAACTCAACAACTTTAGGCGATCCATAAATTATACTGACATAACCATATACGTCAACCAAATAGTAAGGTAGTGATTTAATATTTATACAAATGATAAACATTATAATTTTAACATAGGTGGACATGTTAAATAAATATAAGAATATTTTATGCATATTAATATTTTTCACATTTTATGTTAAACATTTGATGAATAATAAACTCAAAACTTTACATAAATGCATAAAATGTAGATAAATATTAAATTTTGTTTGTTTAAGATGAAATTTGTAATGAATTAATCCTCAATATTTTTATAAATATTAAAATTATTAGAGTTTTAATTAACCTATTTTCAATTGAGTAATATTTATCGACAACCTAAATTACCCCCAAACCCACAAATTCATATTCACCTCTTATAACTAATTTTTCAGCCAAAGAAAAATTTAATTAACTAGCACATGCCTTGTCTTAGTTATAAGCCATTGTTAAGCATTTGAATTTAAATATTGATCACTATATTATATGAGTGATATGAGTTTACGATCGACTCTATTGCTCAATTACATATTTTAAATTAAATACTTTTTTAATCAGTTGAAAATTTATATTCTATATATCAATTAAAATAAATTTTAATATTCTATATTATATGAGTGATGTGTTTAAATGAAGTGATATAAACAACAAACCTTCTTTTACTTTAACAAACTTAATTTGGAAGTTTATATTTCAAACTAAATAAGATATAGTAGGAATTTTTTTAAACACACACGACGGAAGGTACATGCAAAAAAATTAAATCTAAATATGCACACACAAAAAAAAATTAAGCTAAATATGCTGAAACTTTTATATTTAAGAATAAATATTTAAAGCTTGAAAAGAAATATATAAAAAAAAAGTTAAATAATATGGAGGGTATTTTGGTAATCAATTAATTTATTCATAGAAATTATACCATGCATATTACTTTGAATACAACAAACCAAACACTTAATAAAAAATAATCCCAACATAACTATTCCCAGTATAACTTATCCCATCATAACTTATCCCAACATAACTAATCCAAACATAACTACATTCCCAACCAAATGACCCCTAAGTGTTAAAGTATGTGTTTACAATGTGTAAAGGTGTTTTCAAACAATTTTTGGACTCAAATCGGTCATTTAGAGTCTAGGAAAGAAAACTAGTTTTACTACTTTGAGCTAGGTGTTGTTCTATTCTATTGTGGTGGTTTCTAATGTATCAAATGAATTTCTAATGGATTGGATGTGCAATTATATGGGAAAAACTTATTTTTAATGTGCAAAGTTCGATTGGATTAAGTCAAGATCCAAATCAATAAGTTAAAGATCAATGTGGACTAGCCTAGGCTTAGCTCT